>NC_088887.1:116767096-117067096 GCF_037157495.1 Lathamus discolor | reverse complement strand
CGGTGACCAGGGAGCTGCCGGCGGCGGCGGCCGAGGAGGCGGGCGGCGGGCAGGCGTGTGAGCGCGGCGGGGCCCCGGCCTGGCCGCGGGGCTCGCCTCCCCGACCGACCGTTGCGGCCTTCCCCCCGCATCCCCGGCTTGGCTCTGCGGGGGAGCCCAGCCTTTACCCCCGCAGCTCCCCACTGATGCCCCGTGGCCACCTTGGTCCCTCCCCTTCCCGGCCGCGGCAGTGCCCTGCCGGCAGGAGGAGCCCTAGTCCCTCTATAGCTCCGTGGAGGTCTCTTTGAGCAGGACATCTCCATGAAGACCTCTGCTTGGCGGTGCATTGGGCTGTTCGCCGTGGGCAGGCACAGTGGCCTTGTCTCCTTGGGGTATCCTTGGCTCCGCCCGGGAGATCCACCTCACCCACTGCTAGTTCTACCCACCACCACCCTGTACCGCTTCATGTCGGGGAGCAGGGCCGTGCATTTTGTAAACAACTTGTCTTTAAAAGTGTATTAAAGACAGAAGTAAAGCAGCAAAAATTGTATTCAACAAAGCATGTCAGCATTCGGGGGATTTAAAATAACTGGTTCTTTTGTAATATGTTTTGCTAACAGGGAAGAAATCTGTGTATGTTGAACCATCTAGGAGAGTTAAAGAACTACTTGAAGAAGAGCTTTATATTCAGAAAGAAGCATGCTGTGTTAAACATCCAGTGGCAGGTAATCCTCATCAGCAAATGGCATAGCTGAATGCTACCATATATGTTCTCATGGATGTTACAAAGGCTTAAAGTACTAAAGATAATATAGAAACACTGTAGAAAAAATACTCAGAAATGTATGATCTGAATGTATAACAAGCTCAGTATATAAATGGTATTTGTAGCATAATGTTATATGCACAGCATAACAATGCTATGTATAATAAGATCAAATTCAGCAAAATACTTTTAATCTATATACATCTGGAGAATTAGAGATGCTACTGAAGTGGCCTGGGCTCAGATAAAAAAGCAGATGTCAGGTTGGATGGTTACTTATTAATACAGCTTGGATCATTAGTAAGTTTATTGTTTTACACAAATTAGATGGTTAGTGAATTGTAACCTTTCCACAAAATAAATAGCTTTTCTGTTTCATTTTAGTGGTGTTGGGTTTGTTTTGAGGGTTTTTTGTTAGTTTTCTTTGGGGGGTAGGTGGGTTTTTTTGTTCTTGTTCTCCTGTCTTTTGGTGAGGGCATTTGGTATGCCAGTTTGACCAGTAAAGCATGCTGGATGCATCGATGGTATTACTGCTTTTTTCTTATAGATCAGCTGCATCCTGCTTCAGTTGGGAGTTTAGTAGTCTTAAACTGTTCTACAGACAGTAGAGAGCATCATATACCTTCAGCAATCTGAATTGCTCTCTGAAGGTGTCAATCTCTTTTCGTTAACTGTAGAGGAAGATTATAGTGTTCTGCTTAACTGCTTCTCATTACTGTATAGACCAAAGGTTACATTAATTCTAGAAGAAGTTGAAGTAATCAGTTATAACATTATTATTGTGACAAATTATTAACAGAGGCTCTGGAAGGAATTTGGAATGTGAAAAAGAATTTCTCAATTGGAAGCCTGAGTCCAGCGCCACAGAACAGAAACAGTTTACTTTTACAGCCTCAATTCTACTCAAGACATACAGGAATGAAAAGTAAGAGTCAACAATAAGAAACTTTCACTATAACACCTTAATTTAAAATTGTAGGGTAGTAGTATTTTATAATTCATGGACATCTCACAGGACTGCAGTTATATGGTCTTCTAGTACTCACCTCTGGGCACCTTTCTGCAGAGCTAACCCACCTCTTCGTTAAGTAGCTAACAGTCTTTAAATCTTTGCTTAAGAAACATGTTTAGGAATGCTTGGTGTTGAGCCATGTTCATATTCTGAAACCTTTTGTAAATGTCTAGAATAATCACTTGTTTCCTACTGGTAGGTGGTAAGTGTTGGTTTCATGTACATAATGAACCTAACATGCCTTTCCTAACGTCCAACCTTAATAAATTCAAATGTTTGGAAAAGCCCTTCTCCCTGGGCACCATTTCAGGCATTCTAGCACTTGCCTGCAATGGTCAGCTGGTGCTCTGGAGCATCTATTTCTTTTTTTACCATCTGTGGAGTGTGGCTTTTGTGGAGCAGACCTGTTCCTTATGAGCTGGCAGATTTTGGCAGTCTCAGTGTGCCCGCCTTCCCTCTTTTAATGGAATGTATTGACTTTGTAGCGGAAGGTGAAAGCTTCCAGTGCTAAGGAAACAGAGCTCATTAACTTTGTGAGAGGAATATCATTACTGCCATGAGCTTGCAGGATATATGAACCAGCATATTTTGCCATTAAATTAAGCTTCTTCCTATATTCTCAGGGGATAGTTGTTTAAACATACAGCTAGCTGCATGAGTAGCTTTCTCACTACCTTGGTCTTGTGAGCTCTGGGGATAGTGCATCTTAGTTACAACAGCAGCAAGAATTAAGTTACTGCTAGTACAAGAAGTGTTTTACCAGCACAGCCTTCTGCTATGCTGCCTTTACTGTAGAGTTACTACTTGCAGGAATAGTTTGGTTATAGAGCAGGCTTAATCAGTCCAGGTATGAACTGCAGTCACTTCTGGTATGTACTTAAACAGAGAAAATTTTAGCCACGCCACAGAAAATAGAACTAAAGAATGCCTCAGAGTTGTGAGATGTTGGCATGATTTTAAAATTTATGTACCCGAGGCTTCTGGTGGAAGCACGTGGAGTTTTCAGAGATCCTGATCTCCACCACTTTGTTAAATTCCATGGAGAAAGAACAGCTTTAATCCAAAGCAGTTTATTCAAATTGGTTTAGGTGCTGAAATGTATGGGATCTGTTGGTTTTCCTTTGTGAATTTAAATGTCCCTTCATTCCCAGTGACTGCTGCTAGAGACGAGTGGTGCTCTTCTCACTGCTGTGCTGCCTGTTTTGCAGCAGAATAGGCAGGTATCGTGAGAGAAGGGGTGGCAGAAAAGATACAAGACAGGAGAAAATCAGGGAGCAATCAGGCTTCAGCTCCTATACTCATCAGACCGTTTCCATTCACACACCCCCTTCTGGGTAAGGAATAAGATGGTACGATACTAATTTGGAGATGGAGTAGGTATAGGCTATATAAATGGGCAAAAAAAGAGTGATTTATGGAGAGATGAGCCTACAGTGGTTAGTGCCAGAAGGAAAGGCATCAAAAACATGAAAAGGAAGAAGCACAAGCAGACACAGGGAATGAAAAAGGAGACATATAATAGCAGCTTAGGAATTCCTGAAGGGAACTGGAGAGAGGAGAGCACAGTTCAGCAACACAGAGATAGAAACTGTAAGAAATGAAGGAAAAATACGTAGGAGAAATAAGTAGAAGAGCGAAGGAAGAAAAAAAATATATATATATACCTATGTTGCTGAATTTACTGATTTTTGCTTCTCCCTCTTAATGCCTTTCCCTAAAAGTGAGTAGTGGTTGAGGGGCTCAGTGTGTGGTGTCTCATCCATCCTTAGAGCAGATCTTGTTTTTTTACAGATAACTGAACTTTAGTGCTGTGAAGACCTGAGCCTGTGTGTCAAATCAAACATCAAAATGACTAGCTGCCTTTGGAAGTGTTGATCTCTATTTTTAAGATTTTGAAGAAAATTCTGCTTGGAAAGGGAGGTATTTTCTCTTTGTTGTTGTTTTATTCATATCTTCACACTGTTTTAATCTGATGTTGTAGTGGCCAAATGTCATCCATATTTCAGCCAGTGATGAAGATGTCACAACAAAATGTTCTTACTGCTGTAAAACTGAAAGTTTTCAGTGGCTTCTCTGTTGCAAAGTGATTGTAAGTTCCAGCAGAAAATTGTAATGTCATTGAAGAGATGCCTTAAAATGCCTTATGCTGAGTACATTCATTAAACTGAGCAGTTTGGAAGCCAAGAGTTTGTGATTTGATATCTAGCTTGATTTAGAATCATAGAATCATAGAATAGTTAGGGTTGGAAAGGACCTCAAGATCATCTAGTTCTAACCCTCCTGCCATGGGCAGGGACACCTCACACTAAACCATCCCACACAAGGCTTCATCCAACCTGGCCTTGAACACTGCCAGGGATGGAGCACTCACAACCTCCCTGGGAAACCCATTCTAGTGCCTCACCACCCTAACAGGAAAGAATTTCCTCCTTATATCCAATCTAAACTCCCCCTGTTTAAGTTTTAACCCGTTACCCCTTGTCCTGTCACTACAGTCCCTGACGAAGAGTCCCTCCCCAGCATCCCTATAGGCCCCCTTCAGACACTGGAAGGCTGCTATGAGGTCCCCACGCAGCCGCCTTCTCTTCTCCAGGCTATTTAATACAAGTTTAACATAAATAAACCTCTCTATATGTGTCTATGTATGTAAGAGTTACCGTAGTGTTGAAGAACCACAGAGGCAACGTGGGACCTGAAATAACCCGTCATTTAACTCTCACTCTTAATCAATACTATGGTGGAGTAATACTGAACAATCATTAGTTTGGTTTGGTTTATCACAGCACATAGGAAACAGATATGGGTCCTCCTGGGTACTGCATAAAACCAGGACAAAAATTAGTTTTGAAAAGCTGTGGATGACTAGAGGAGGTACCAGAGGCAGGCATGACATCTGCAGCTACAGAATAGTTTCAGTCCTCTGGCAGCAGATGAGAGGTTGGAAGCTCTCTTCAGCATAAAGCCTGAGCTGGCACAGGAGTAAGTGCAGAAGGAAGTGAAGAGGGATGGTAGTTGGAGACTTCCTGCTGTGGGATAGGGAAGCTCCATGCAGGAGGAAGTGAAGAGGGATGGTAGTTGGAGACTCCCTGCTGTGGGAGAAGGAAGCTCCAATTTCCTGCACCAGTGTGCTGTCTGGGGAGGTTTGCTGGTGGGGAGGAGATCTGGGACCATGTAGAGAGCATGCTGAGTCTTGAATGAGTGAATGACTTTTACTCCCTGTTGAATGACTTTTCAAAATGACTTTTCTGTTGAATGGCTCTTACTCCCTGTTGCTCTTCCATGTGGTCACCATGGATAATGCTAGAGGACACATGGAGCGTATCAAGCATGACTACATTGCTGTAGGGCAAGTTAAGGACATAGATGCCCAGGGGTTTCTTTTCAATCTTACTGGTGAGGGGGTATGGCTTCAGGAAAGGGTGGATCGGGTAGGTCAACTGCTGTTTGCACAGCTGGTGCTGAAAATGGAGGGGTGGCTTTTATGACAGCGGGATGTCCCCTCTTTGAGTACTAAGAACAGATAAAAAGAGGTGAGATTCACCTCAACAAGTGGGGAAAAAGTTCTGTTTGTCCCATATCTAGAAGGATCTATGATTGTTTCCTAAGTGCTGTGACAACGTGAGAAATACTTAATAGTGATCTTTGCCAGGCTAACCTGGGGAGGAGAACTATTAGTAGAAGTGACAGGGAGGTGGTGGATCAGGTTGGTAGGCAGGATATTTACTGTCCTCATGTTTAACGATCAGTTTGGCCATAATGATTAGTTTTTCATGCTTAGCATTACCCTATGGTTTCCATTGTCAGAATTCTTCCCAGACATCCCTCCAACATGTTTGTGGGATAAACAAGTGCTGCTGTCGTTTTTGAAAGAGGGAATTAATTGTATTGTACAATGAAAAAAAATAACGAGGATTAATGGAAAAATTAAAAGTAGAGTTGAAGAGCTCCTTATTCCCAGTTCTACTTCAGACTGATAATTCACATCTTTCCTAAGGTGCAGTCCTAAGAGGTGGAGGTGGGATTTGCTTCAGAGCAACCACACTGAAAATTGTTATAAAGGAGGAGTGTCAGTGACAATTTTGTGAAGCTGAGCTTTGTTTGCCTTTGTTTTGTTTTTTACCTGTGAATGAAATGGGGTGTTTTTCATTGCCTAGAACTCTTTGACAAGAAAAGTCTGGATTTATTTTTGTATAAGGGAGAAGGGAAAAAACATCCCCTAACCCTTAGCTGGCTCCAGGCCAACTCTTTCAGCATTTCCATTTGACTTGGAAAAACGCAGATACTTGCACCTGAGGCACTGGAGAAATAGCTGCTGTTGAAAGCATTATTCTCACTTTACAGATGCAAATTTGATCATGAATCACACAGTAATGTGTGAAAAAGACTGGGTTTTCAGATAGAGGCTTTGATTATGATTGTTGCAGCTCACTTGTGCTCCTTGCTTTCTCATTCTTAGCTTGTGGTTTATTTTTCATGATCTTGTTTTCAATTTTTCTTAATGAAAAGGCTTTCTGGGTCTTTCCTGGCTTCCTGCACTAGCTCAGTTTTGCTGCAACAAAGGCAGATTTGTGAATGTCATTTGCTCCTTTGCTCCCTCTTCCTTTTTGTGCAGCTTTGTACAACGGAGAAATGTCTTTTAGGTCTTTTCTACTGAATATTTTATTTCAGTTACGAGGCTTGGGCAGTTCTCAGTCTGATACATTCATGTTTGTGACTTCTGTGTGTCTCATCTTTGAATAAACCAAAGCCATTTGTTTAAATATAATACCGTTATCTAATAGTATATTAATGTTATTAATATTACTATAATATTTATAATATTTCATTAAATAGGGGTCAGGTAATTTAACTGTGCTCACATTTTATCATAGCTACTTTTTACTATCTAACTGTTCAGCTACTCTTTTCTCATATTTTTTTTTATATTTCATTTCCAAACTGAACTCTTCTGTTTTGAAAGACAAATATTCCCATTGCTTCCATGCAGGAATAACAGTGTTCAAACACTGACATCTTTCAAAAGCTACATCTATCAAGCAATGAAGCACAATAAGAGGGCGTCAAGTTATTAAAGCAATTGGTATCGAGAGCCCCATAACTAGGCTATATGTGGTTAGTCTTTTCTCCTGTACTGAAGTGTCACCTTCATGCTTGAGCCTCAAAGATGTTTGAAGAAAAGCTTTACTATAAACCCTTGCCCTCTGGCCTGGAGAGTGCCCAGTGGGTAAAATGAAAGTGTCAGTGCTGCTTGCACTGCCACCGTTGCTGTGTAAGATGCAGTCTGGTGCTCAGTAAGAACCAAAGAAGATTGAAATCCATTATAACTGCTAACAAACCTCCACAGAGCCAAATTTTGTGTCTGAGGATTGTGTGGTTTTGGTGGAAAAGTTTCCTCCTCTGGTATTGGCTGTAGTCTACACTGGTGAAGAACAGAGATGTGTACTGCAGTGGAAGGTCAAAGAGCGTTCTGGGACAGGATGCTTTATCCACAGCATGCACAGCACATTTATTCATGACTGTGCCTTGACCTGGAAATGTCAGCTTTACATACTTCTAATCCAGCCCTGCGTACAGTCAGAAGTGGAACTGTAGCCAGGCAGAGTATTTTAACATCACATTTGCTGTATGTGCAGTAACGTGGGCTAGTGTGTCCAGAAGCTGGTCGTCCAATGTGGTAGGCCTCCACTTTCAACTGAATCTTTTCTCTCTGGTCATATATAAGAATTTTAAACTTCCAAGCAGAAAGATCACAAACCCAATTAGGAAACACCAGGTAATCAAATTATAGGCAGTTAAACCTTATACTAAAATACAGTGTGCAATTTATAAAGGACAGAACTTTAATCACTCTTTTTCAGACAAGATTCAGGTTCCTTCTAGGTAAAAACTTGCATTGAAACCATGGGGACTATTCATGAAGGAGAGATTTCAAAGTGATTCTTAGTGTCATTTTGCTACCAGACAGCATCCTCCTACTCTTTGAAGCTGATCATGTTTTCTTAGGATAAAAAACTCCGCAAGGTTTCCCTGGTTGACAGAATGTCTGGCTTGATAGCTGTGGCTGAAAACACATCTTGCAGTACCTTTCAAACTGTGTTTGCAAGAGGGTTGACAAATAATATCAAGGACGTGTTTAGGCTTTAATACTTCTCAAGTGTGACAAAACAGAGTGAGTCAGAGTAGAAGAGGAAGCCAGCTGGGAAGCTCTAGGAGAAAACATTTACTGCTGTTAGAAACAGCAAACATTTAACCTTCAAATAAGCCAAATATTTTCTATTTTGCAACAGATTCAGTACTAATGGCCAGCATTTTATTTTAAATCTCTGGCTATAAGCACCATTGGAGCTTACTGAGGTTTCCACAGAGCAGTTAAACCACAGTTCCCCAGTTTGTGTGTACAGTACCAAGGAGTCTGTGTGGTTCTTAGTCCACAGAGCTATCTCCTGGGCTGGCTTACCTCCAGAGTGGACAAAACCAGGTGTGTTTCCTCTGGAAGGTCTGCAGGCATCTGGTAATGCTACTGAGCCTTCACCACGTTGTACTTTGTGGATTCTTCTTGAGTCAGAGTGAACAAAACTGCTTGTTAAAGCATCACAGGTGCAGAGTAGCAGATGGTGATCATGCCATGAACGTGTTGTGTCTTACAGCAAAAATCAGGCAAACTGGAGGTGATGTGGCTACTGCCAGGCTGGTATTTCTTCCCTAAGAGAGAAATAAGAATTAAAAAGGAAAAAGAAACTCATCACCCACACACAGGTCTGAGGACACCTCACTTCTAACCTTGGTCCTGACAGTGAGGTCACTCCCTGTATTCCTCACTCTACAGCTACACATCACCTCTTACTTGTAAGTTTACTGCACCAACATTTCTAGGAGGCTGCTGGACTTAGAGGAAGGCACACCTATCATTACTTTCTATAGGGACTATGATGAATATCTTAACAAATACATTGCTGTGCTATCACCTCCCACATTGTGAGGATTTTGAAGGCAGATAGCAATAGCAAAACAATTGGATCTGTAATTTGTAAAAATTACAGAATATAAGAATAGGTTTCATCATGTTCTAGATATAAATGCTATAGAAACTTTTGAACTAGTGGACTATACACAACATGTAAATGTAAACATGTATTTAGTCTCTGCAGAAGCAGGTGTGTCATGAAAATGAACTTATGGTGACAGTATTACTAGGAACGTTTTGGGCTTCTGTCCTCTCATCTTGAAATGATCTCTTACTTGCCATAATAAAACACATAGCAAATGTTTCAGTTCTGGGTTTCCATGCTGCATATACCATCACAACTTAATGTGGCTTTCAGTAGTAGCTTTGTTCAATGTGCAGTGTAATGCATTAGCTGATAATGTGTTGATGAATACAGAAAGCCTTGTTCTGATCTCGTGCTAAATAAGTCAGCAAGTTTGTTCCTGTATGACAATAACCCTAAAAGAGGGGCCACTGCAGTGCAGCTGAACATGAAACACTGAAATTTCACTGCGAGACTGCAAACAAAGCAGAACTAGCCAACTCCTGCTATTAATCCTTCACAAGGAAAGCATATATATTCTTTTTTTCCAAATTTATCACTACTTGGCTTATAAAGACTTCCATGTTGAGTTGTCCTGAGACATTTCACAGACCGTGAGTTAATGCAAACATTTCTGTTGACTTCAGCATATGCAGGATCAGGCCTGGAACCCTCCATGTAATTGGCTCAGCTCTGGAATTGGAATAGCTTAGAATTAAATCTTCAAGAAATGGAAATATAAACTTGACCAAACAAAGACTCCTCCAAAGTCATCTATGAGTGCTGAAATGTAAGTTCCTGAAGGAAAATCAGAACTGCCATTGCAGCTGAGACGATCAAATTTATTGAAGGAATCAGAATTCCACAGAAGTCACTTGAGTTCTTCCACTGACTTTCATGGGTGCCAGATTTCACACATTATCTGCAAAAATGTCTAAATAAACAAAATTACTAACAGGAGAGCTTTTGGACAACTTTGAATCTTTAATTAAGGCAGACTAGGGATTGTGCTCATTTTAGGTAGTGTTCACTGTGTTGGATGGGCCCTGGACTGAATCTTGGTGCAGATCATGGCCTCAGAGGATTTGACCCTCCCTTAGCTTGTACATTTGTTTGCAGTTTTCTACACTGGCAAAATAATTATCCCAGATTCCCATTTTTTGACTGAAATCACTGTTACTTGTCAAGACAAGTGCTGTGTTCATTGCACTAAGAGGGTTTTTTTTTTGCTACTATTGGCTATCGCACTATTTTGCAGACGATGGTAAATTAGAAAGCAGGGTTGACATCTTGGCTTGTAGAACTTGAGTACAGAGAAAGTTTGATAAACTTGGAGTTCAGCAAGAAGAAATAACCTACAAACCCATACAGTTACCAGAAAATCACATTTTCCAGCTCTGTTTCACAGAGCTGCTGTGTAAGAGTGTATCGAATAGGCTTGAAACCTTTTTCTGCCAGGTCATTTGCTTCAGTGAACTAAGAGATCATTGATTCACACAGTTCAGAGACTGTTTGGAGAGACGTGAAGAGCTTCCAGCTCTGACACTGCGCATTTTCATATCCAACAGCAGAGATCCATGGCCCTCTCATACAGGCAGCAAAGTTACGCCAGCCGTAAACTCTTGCTGACCATTTGGATTGCAATATAGGTTTTACATACCCACATAGATCAAGGCCCTGTGACTTATCTCTATAGTAGTGAAAAAAGTGATTCAAGCCTGATTACCTCTGAAAAATAAACAAGTCGTGTGTGATGTTGGTGTTAGGTTAGTAACAAGGTTGTGTGCTTCCATAAATTTATTAATTGTACACAAAAAGGCTTGCAGGCTTCTGTTGTCTGTGCATTAAGCACTCATAAGAAATGTCAACAGCTGTGGTTATAGTCAGTGTCTTACTGCCCCTGCTCCATATCATTGCTTGTAAGTGATTTCAGGGGGTCACTAATCTACCCTCCAACTCAGAGGAGCATCATTACCAGCACTAAACAGGGTGCTCACCAAGGTGCTGGCTGGGCTAGCATCAAGATGTTGAAAATATTCAAGGATAGAGACTCCACACCACCTCTGGCAGCCTGTCCCAGTGCTGTGCCACCCTCTTGGAGAAGAAGCTTTTCCTAATGTCTAACCCTGTACCTTGCAACCCGGAATCTGTGGTGGCTGTTTCTTGTAGTGGCTCCATTAGTTTCATAACGCACCTTCTGGTAGTTGCTGGCTCCCATTCAATCATCCCATCGCCTCTTCTTCACATGGCTAAACAAAACTACCTCCCTCAACCTTTCCTCTTAACTTGTATGCTTTAGGGCCTCTCATAATCTCAGTAGCCTTCCACTGGACCATGTTCTCAACATCCTTCTTGAACTGGGAAGCTGAACTGGAGACAGTATTCCAGGAGCTGCTCCACCAGTGGGCAAATAATTACTTCTCTGTCTGATGGACATCTTGCCCAGCAGGTGACTTGCTCTACTTTCGAGGAGAGCTCTCATTCATCTCGGTTCATTCCTGGCTTTTTATCAGCCAGAACGTTCCCAGCCTATCCTAGTGCACCCGTTCTCTGGTCCACGTTGGTTGCTCCGTCTGCCGATGAGGAGGGCAGTGACAGAGCAGCTTTGGCGGGCACCCGGCCTCCAGCCAGGGTCAGCCCACCACAGCTCGCTGAAGCCCCCCCGTGCACCATCCCCTGACCCCCGCTTCTGCTGCTGGGCTGGGCTGGGCTCTGCCCGAGTGCGGAGACACAAGTTCCCTCTGCAGCCCCGAATCGGGGCTGAGCAACGCGCGGGCCGCAGCGCAAGGCAGCGCCCATCACGTCAGTAGCAGCCAGGTCTCCACGGCACGCAGCGGCCCGCGGGCACCCCCGCGACCCCCGGCGCTGCCGCGGCGGCACCGCCTCCCGGTGCGCGGGGCGGCCCCGCTGTCCCCCGCGGGCGGGGCAGGGCGGCCCCCGGGGCGGGCCGCGGCGGAGGACGGCCCGGCATGGCCGGGAGGGGCGCTGGCGGCGGCTGCGGCGCCTCCCCGCCGCCGGGGCAAGGGGTGGGCGCGGAGAGGCGGCGGGGGCAGCAGCCCCGGCCGCAGCCCCGGCCGCAGCATGCGCCGCCCGGCCCCAAGCCTGCCCCGCGGCGGCCGCGACGGGCAGAGCGGCGGCAGCGGGCGGCCTGCATGGAGCCGGCCCCGCGCCGCCGCCCCGCCGGCCAGCCCGGCTGCCCGCGGCGGTGGCGCGGGCGGCGGTGGGCGCTGGCGGCCGGTGTGCTGGGCGCCGCCGCCGCGCTCGCCCTGTACGCCCGCCTGCCGGAGCCGGGGCCGCCGCGGGCGGCGGGGGGAGCGCAGGCCGACGGCGAGGTGAACGTGCTGCTGTGGTGGGAGCCCTTCGGCCGCCCGCGGCGCATGGCCGACTGCCGCCGGCGCTACAACATCTCGGGCTGCCGCCTCAGCGCCGACCGCAGCAGCTACGGCGAGGCGCAGGCGGTGCTCTTCCACCACCGCGACCTGGCGCTGCACGGCGCAGAGGGGCTCCCCCGAGGGCCCCCGCCGCGGCCGCCGCGGCAGCTCTGGGTGTGGATGAACTTCGAGTCGCCGTCGCACTCGCCCGGCCTGCGAGGACTGGCCGGTCTCTTCAACTGGACCATGTCCTACCGAAGGGACTCGGATGTATTCGTGCCCTATGGGTACCTCTACACCCCGCCGGCGCCCCGGCCCTTCGTCCTGCCTCGCAAGACGCGGCTGGTGGCCTGGGTCATCAGCAACTGGAACGAGGAGCACGCCCGGGTGCGCTACTACCGCCAGCTGAAGGAGTACCTCGCCATCGATGTGTATGGGGCACGGGGGCTTGCGCTGGCCGAGGGCGGCGTGGTGGAGACCGTCTCAGCCTACAAGTTCTACCTGGCCTTTGAGAACTCCCAGCACACCGACTACATCACTGAGAAGCTCTGGAGAAACGCTTTTGCCGCAAGCGCCGTGCCCGTCGTCCTCGGACCCCGCAGGGCCAACTACGAGCGCTTCATCCCCCGCGACTCCTTCATCCACGTCGACGACTTCCCCAGCCCCCGGCTGCTGGCCACCTACCTGAAGTTCCTTGATAAAAACAAACCCAACTACAGGAAGTATTTTGCCTGGAGGAAGAAGTACGAAGTCCACGTCACCTCCTTCTGGGATGAGCATCTCTGCAAGGTTTGCAAGGCCGTGAGGGCAGCCGGGAATCAAATCAAGACTGTACGAAACCTGGCCAGCTGGTTTGAAAGCTGATGTTCCTGGAGGATGAGGTTTGCCTGGGCAGCCTGTGCTGGAAGTAGGCTGCACCAAGGCGTAGGGAAGGATGGGTCTCGGAGGTCGTTAGCTGAGGCAGTGCACAGAAGTTGTCATCAGCAAGAGAAGCTTACAGGTAAACAAGCCGTGACAAGCCTGCAAAAGGAAGATCTTTATTAAAAGTGCAAAATTATGGAAGGACAAAGAAACATTGGGCAAGATGATTCTTCAAGAGCAAAGCTGAATCTCCAGAAGTCGTACAGATCTGAAGCCTTTACATTTGTGCGCAGCTTGACATAACTGGCTGATGCCAAGTTCTTCAGCTGTACATCTGCAACCAATTTTGTCGGCTGTGACAGCTTCCTGGACCATTTCTTCTGCTTGCCGAGGATACGTGACCAGCGCTGGCCTTCTGTATTCCAAGGACAAAAGTGAATATTTTTAACCAGTGATGCACGTTATGCACGTGAAAGCTGTTTGCAGGCAAATTCTGAGCCACGAGTGTTGAATGTAAGAATGTAACGATACAGTAGCACTTTTTAGCAATGTTTGAAATTGCAGCAGCCAACTAATAATGCTTTGAGCCAAATAATAATTCCATTTAGGAAAAAGTGTATGGGGAGGGTGGATCCGAGTGGAACAAACAGCTCAGATGATGTAGAGTGTTTCTTCCACCACCTACCCAAAACATAGGCGCATTTATCCTGTATGAAGGTGGAGAAGAACCTTAAGTACAGGAAAGGACAGACTATAGAAAGAGTCGGAACATTTCCAAGCATTCCTTTATTCAGGAATTAGAAAATGTTTACAGGAATCTGCGTTTTTCCCTGCAAAATTACTGCCATGTAGGAAGAAGCAGGGAAAGGCTCAGAACCATGGGAGTTTTATTACTATATTGAGTATGTGTACAGAAAGGCTAACTTATTTCTCCAGTATCAGCAGACAGTCCTGGTGTGCAGCGAGTGTTTCGGTTGATGACACACATCTGTAGCAGTTCTGCCAGGTGACAGACTCCTCAGAGTGCTGCTTTGCTGTTTGTACAATAATAGTTACCAAACCCTGCTCCAAATCCTCCAGTCCCAAATCACTGCCTTTTGAAAAGAAGATTACTGTAGAGAATAATATCTAGACTGTTGGTATAATACAGATTGTGTGAGGAAGGAGTATCCAAAGGGAACGATTCACTACTTGTTTTCCTTTGGTTTTGAGGGTTTTTTTCTGGCTCAGTTTTTTAATTAATAAATAGGTTCCTTAGGCCAAGCTTTCTTCTCTCAATGCCTACAGGGGACATTTATGGTGATTATTCCCTTTCAGACTCTGACGTTTTGCTGGAGTCTTCTGGTAGTAGGTGTATGGTTGCTTTTTGGTTATATGTAATCTATTTGATGAAATCCAGAGAGAAACTTCAGTCGCGATTACAGTTCCTCAGGAAGCTTAGCCCTCCCTGCCCATTGCAATTATAATGTTTGGTGACAAAAAATGATAGCCCACAAAAGCCCTGCACAAAGGACTATGGGATTTATCCAGCTCCTATTTGAGGAGCTGGATAATCCATGGAGTTATCCAAAGACTTCACTCAGAGTTAAATCATGGGCACAGAACAGGTGAGAAAAGAAGAAGGTTGGTTACAAACACAAGGTGTGCATCAGAACAGGTGAGTTTACTGGCATTTGTGAGTCATATTTAAGTTAGAACAGGATTAGATTTGCCTTCAGCAGTAAGGGATGTTGAATAGGTGCTTTTATGAGATAGCAGCTTACTGTAATTTATTTTAAATTAGATATTCTCCTTGGTTAGGTAAGCATGGAACCAAGGATTATTGAAAAGAAAAAAACCCTCAAACCTACCAAAGCCCTGAGCCCCCTAATAATAATGAAGTTCATTAATAATTTGCACAGATTTACCAGATCAGATCTTGCTGGCTTCTATGTTTATTCCATCTGCTTTTGCAGAAGGAAGGATGGCTGAAAGTACCTTGTGAACCTTTCTGTTGTTAAGGGCAGATTCACTGTAGAAATTTGATTGGGAAGGGAGGTGAGACAGTCAGCATGATGTGGAGTGTAGCCGGGATGCGCCCTGATGCTGCATTTTCACTTGAACAGGTCTTAAGTGATTAAAGCAAAAGCATATGCTTCATTGCATGCTCATCTGTATCTCTACCAGTAGTTACTACTCCCATAATATTGGTTCTGATAATATAAAAAGTGTGATTTAAGTATAGCTTTAACAGTAATAGCTGAGTGTCAGGATGAGAGAATCTGTCTGCCTTTGGTTTACCCTGTTATTCTATTCATTTTTTATCACAGTTTATAGAATTATAGAATGGTTTGGGTTGGAAAGGACATTAAAATCATCCAGTTCCAACCCCCTGCCATGGGCAGTTCACATAAATGTATACAAAAACCAGGTTTGAAAAGTGAGCTGATACTGAAGATCGCACTACTTTGCACCAGTCTGCTGGAACTAGTGCATTTTTTCCAGTCCTCCTAAATCTTTAAGCATTTTCTGAAAGTTTCCAGGCACACAGTTCTGTGTAATCATTAGTAATGCCTCAGGCAGGAGAGCAAGCTCCAGGAGCATGGGAATTTCCAGAGATCACAACCTGGACTTTTTATCTTCTCCTCTCTAAGAAAACCATTTGAAATCTTTGATGAACTCGAGGTTTGTAAAATTCGGAAAAGAGCTATGCAATAATTAAAGCATCATGTGTGAATAAGGTGATCTCAGCTGTGCTGTATTTGTGTGTGCTGCATTGAGTAAGTTCAGGAGTTGTATAATGAAGACTGCAGTCCTGTAATAATTATTGCAGAGCACTTGTGCTGGGAGAGGAAACCTTTTCTTGTTTCATCAGCCTTGTGTGAGCATTGCATGTTTTTCCCTTTAGACTGGGGAGGAAATTCAGCCCTTGCAGCTGCTTAAGTCAGTAATACAGCATCCCTATAAATCTACTTTGGTTTCTGGCTCATCCACTCCACTGGCTAATAGTGTACTCATAAACTAAGGGCTGGCTTTTGTCATTTACTTTATATTGCTCAAGTACAGTGATGAATGAAAAGTTTGCCTGAGCAACTTGGATTGTAGATAAGGTCCCAGGCTCCACAAGATATTGAAGGTGATGTATATAATGCGTCTGTAAAAATTAAGTAAAGTGATTTTATATTTTACGTAAAAAAAAACATTTTGAATACATTTTTAAAAGTGGGTGTTTTCCATGCCTTAAAGTATTGGGGTGGAGGGAGAGAAAGGAAGATGATCACCTTCTGGTTTTCATAAGGAGAAGAAATAGTATTCCTTTTTGATTGTGGCATAAGTGGAATAGAGAAGCACATGATCCTTTAAGTTACATATTGTATCTCAGGGAATTTTATACTGTAATGTCTCTTAATCTTCATAGAATGGAGTAACTTTGTATTAATTATTTAGATTGACACTCAATAAAATTCAAGGAAGCAGCTCAAAATGACCTTATTTCGTTTTCTGTGTTGCAAAAGCTGTAGAAAGCTGCTTTTGAAAGAGAATGAATTTCTTTTCATGTTTGTTTGATCAGTAGAAGTGGCTGATTGTTCTCAAAGCAGCGAGACCATCTGAGGTTAGGAATGAAACCTGGTTGTGCCAGGAGAAAAATATTTTCATAGGAGAGGCTGCACTGAGTTATTTTCCATGTGAAAAGGAGCATTTATTGAAGTTGGATGTCTGCTGGAAAAACGTCATTTCGAACCAAACCCAAAACTAAACTTTCTCTTGACCTACAGGGAATCTGACTGTGGTTGCATTTATTTTTGCCATCCTTACATTTCATAATGGAATTGAGATTGTGTTTATATTGATGTTCAGCAGCTAGGGCCCAAAGCTTTTCCCTAAGCTTTAGTTAACACCGCTTGCAGCGTGGGTGATTGCTTACCTCTTTCTTTACTCATCTTCTGCACTGCTTGGTAGATAGTATTGAGAAATTCCAGCATTCCTGAAATTTCCTGCCCAGCCAGGATCATAGAATCAGCTAGGTTGGAAAAGACCTTTAAGATCATCAAGTCCAACCTTTACCCCAGGACTGACAAGTCCACCACTAAACCAATGTCACTAAGGGCTTCATCTACATGTTATGTATTGGGTAAGTGCTACAGTCCTCTCTCCCCCCCCACCTCAGGCGATTGATGTTGTATCCCCGTTGTGTTTAGCTTTTGTGAGCAGAGCTTAACCTGACTGCTTGCTTACGCATGCCCAAATGGGGGAACAGCTTTTTTCTGTTTTTCCAGATGTGGTTGAACTCTGGATATGGGAAAGTGGTGCCAAACACTGGGTACCATTTGTTCAAGCTTGTTTGGTGACCTTAAAAAGTGAGTTACACGTGGTTGAACTCACTTGCACAGCTCTCTTTCCAACAGTCATACAGAATGCACTTGTTTTAAGAGTGTAAACAGTTCTGTTTAGGGAGCATAGAGCTGACTCAGTCTAAAACCTGTTGATGAGAACACAGTGAGTTAACATGGATTTAGGTGGTGTTTAACTAAAGATAAATCAGGATCCAAATACAAAAGCCTATTTGTAATCACTAAAAAAGGTAATTATTTGAATAAGTTGGGTGTTGCTTGTAGCCAACTTGGTTTAACAATTATGATCTGTATAATTGTGTATTTTCTTCTGTATGGTCAGTTTAAAATCAATACTTAGGGCCCGAGTACCTGTGTCTGTTCTGCATTCTGGAGCTGTTTTGCTTTATGATCTTGAGCTAATTACTTAAGCCTAAATTTGGCACAGTGGCAGTTATTCCTGAGACTCTCACCCCGAAGAATATGTGAGGGGAGAAAGACAAAGCCTGTTTTTGAGGAGTGCTTCGAGAGCTGCAGGGGTTTTGCACCGCTGGTGGTAAGGTGCTCAGTGTGTTCAGGAAGCATCCTGAAGCTGTGAGTCCTTTTGGATTGGAAAACATTTCCCTTAAGGAGTAAATACTTCTCTAAAGTCCTTCAGTGATTTTAGGTCCTTGGAATTATGACTGCATCGGTTTAAATTTTGCAAACAGGGTTAAAATGGAGCTTTATTTCTGTAATGCTCAATATTTTAATAATATCTTTTTTACAACTATCAAAAGATGGTCCAAAATTTGAAATTTGGGTTTCTCTCTATTTATTAAACCATCTTCTGAAGATAATCAGCCCATGGGTTGGTTGCATGCATTATGGAAGACAATTCTGCATTTGCATCCTCAAATTGCCACTAGTGTGAAAGATGCTGTAGCCATTTTGGGTAACGGGAAGTGCAGTCCAGGAAGAAACGGAGCACTACCAATGCCCACTCTGTGGGATATTCTGGCTCTGAGACCCTCATCACAGGAGTGCCTATGACTGGAAATTGGCCATGTTGTTTATGAGCAAAAGGCAGAAACATGATTGCAAATGGAAAGCGTAGATTATCAGATTGAGAATGTAAGCAGATTTGGTGCATTTGTAATGCTGCCAAATAACTTACTTAGTGCAGTATTAAAGCTGATTGATTTGTTGAAGCAAGCACAACAGGACTACATGAGATACAGAAAAATAATTGTCCTAAAGACAAAGTTGGATTTAAAATGGAAAAATACTAAAAGAAAGGTAAGAAGAGGAACAGGCTTGCAATTGCAGGAAAGTATGGATTTCCATTTTTAATTCTTAACTGTGAGCAAAGAGAACTTTCTTGGAATTGCTGACTCCAGTCCCCAGTAAAACGAGAGAGCATAGGCTCAGAATCATGCTTGTGCTCATGCTTCCATCTGTTTCTGAATAGGAATGGCCTCCTGAGATTAAGGCAGAGCTCCGGATGTGTTTATTTCCTTCCCAGTCCCAAACCTACATTTTGCTTGGCTTATTGCTAGTTTCACTTCCCTGTCATTCACATGTTACTCCTCAAACGTGCACAGCCCAGTGGCTCTGATGGCTTTCCACTTTGGGGAGAAGAGCTTCTCACTTTGGAGAAGCAGAGCTAAGAAGGGAAAAGTGAATATATGGATGTTTGCTGAGAATTTTGGTCATATTTTGCAGTAGTCTTAGGATAAATGCACATAGAGGCTGAAGACAAAGTAAGAGAAGAATGTTTTATAGTAATACTTTGTCTGAGACCCCATCCTGCAGTGAAACATCTCATCAGATTTTAAAGCTGAGACTTTATGCTGTGAGTTTTCTATTTATTGGTGCAGATTATTTTGTCGGCTATCCCAGAAGATTCCCACTGCTATATTATCTCACAATGGTAGAATCCTAGAGATGGAGTACGAACACAAAGACTTCATTCAGTGTGTTTGTCGCAGTGAAAAAAATGAGCTAACGTTAATCAGAGCAGAATTCATGCTGGACTCAGGCTCTGATAAAGCACCATCAGGTTTTACACACCATGGCTTTAGTGAAAAAACCCCATAGGCTCACCACCCTGTCTGTTACAGTAGCTGTGATGAGGAATGTTCTCTGTGCTGAACCTTTGGAGACAAGCTAAAGCCTGAATTGCCCTTCTTCAGAGTAGCATTTTATTCCGTTGTGCTGCCACTGTGTCAAACCCAGATTGTATTGTTAAATGCAGGTGTTAAATGTATTCTGCCGTTTTACAAAAGTACTTTATAATAATGACAAGAGTTTAAAAAACACATTTCACTGGTGTAACTGGGAAAAGCAAGTTTGTGGATTTATAGCACTGAGCTAAGAACCAGAAGGTTTTTGTTGTGGAAGTTTCCGCTGTAGCTGTGGACAAGTTATTTGTGAGTATAGCGCTGGTCTGAAGCAGTGGGACTTGGTTTCTGCAAGGCTTCACTTCAGGTCCTCTGGGACTCATCCTCACTTTTGCAAGAGCACATCTGTTTTGCAGAGATAATACAGGCAGATACAGCTGCAGTCAGCTGTGTGCATCCTGGGTTTATCTGTTGTTTCTACCTCTGCCCCTGCATGACTGAAAGAGAACAAGGTTACCACCAGCTCCTCTGTCTCTTCTCTCGCAATCTTCTGTCCCTTTCTTATCCTCATTCTGGATGATGCTGAAGGAAGGGGAAGATCTATGAGAGCCAGCATGAGAGCTCAGGAGAGAGCTTAGGTGTGGAGCAGGTTAATGAAGGGAAAGGGAAGGAGGAAGAGAGATCTTCCTAATCATGCTTCCCAACATACGCCCTTCTTAAACCTTAGGAAGAAAGACGACTGAAGGCAAGGGAAGGCACAGGCCGGTTTCAGTCCTTTTTCACACCTAGAAAATTGCTAGTTTATCTGGGATTGTTGACACTTAACGTCAGTAGGAGTTTTGACACTGCTGTCATTGGGAACAGGGTTTCACTCAGCTTTTATCTGCCTTTAGTAATGGATAAAATTAACCACTAAAATTCATGCTTTGTTCAGAATTTGAAAAGTGAGTGTTCTGCTGAGTCCCTATCAAGTTATTAACACACTCCTACAAATTATGTCTTTATTCTTGTCCTTGTGCTGAATATTCAGCTTTCAATCAAATACCCATTATATCTTGTAATGACAGCTAGCAGAAGACAAGGAAGGCCATGCTCAGCACAGGAAGATGCAGGTTGCACACCAACAGCAAAAGAAAGGAATCAATTCACATCAATAATATCAGAAAAGGAGAAGATAACCAGGGCAGGGATAGCAACTGAAATGTTCACTTACAGAGCCCAATTAATATGAAAAAACTCCCCAAAGAGTCTATTTTGTTCCTTTTGTTCTATCTCCATAGTAACCCTAGCGGGAAAGACACTTCCTGGAACTTCATTGATTCCATCAGTCCCTTTGTGGGTAACCTCTCCTGTTAGAGGTATCTTTCTGCTTTGGAGTTAATGAGTAACTAGAGATACAAGGTCAGGCTCTCAAGTGATGGAAACCAGCATGCCCACCTTTACCTCCTGAGGTGCTTCATTTCATGCTTGGAACATTATGTACTGATAACTTACGTCTTCAGAAAGCCACACTAAAGAAATAAGTAGGTTTATAGAACTTACCATTCCTTTGGTATTTAATTTTCCCTTCAGACTCTTTGCCTGCAGTTGCATTGTAGTTTGTCGTTACAGTGCAGTCATTTCTGTTTCTCGTAATTAGGAAATTAATGAAGTGAGGAATAATCCAGAGGAGCTGCTGAGTTCTTAGTAAACAGATTTTTTTGCTGCACCTGCTGATGCAGAGGAGAGGAAATCTGGCCTCCTGCTCACAGACAAGGAGTGGGGAGAACCCATGTGTTCTTGCAGCTTTGCTTCATGGTGGATTGCAGATCACTGAGAAACAATACTGGGGTACCATTAACAACTGGTGTTCGTCAGGAGTGGTCCAAAGTCTAACGCACACCACAATACTCTTGTCTTCTTACCCCGTTCAATCCTGCCCAGCCCTTGCAGCATTCATTGTACAGGGCTTCACAGATGTACCCTGTGCCTGTTCTTTGCTGGGGGGGGGGGGGGGGGGGGCAGCACCAGGACAGGTAGACAGGGTAATGGGAGGATTCTGGTCGCTATTTCTGTCCACACAGTGCATGGGCAGATGCTGAAGCTTGGGACATCTTTGATCCCTTCTGGACCGCTGGCTTAGGTCATCGTGGAGCAGCCCGCAAGGCTACCATCACTGCACGTAGCATGAATGAGTGGCAGACCTGGGTTTGACTCCGTGTGTGAGATGGAGAAGATAAATGTCACCACCAAAGGTATTTTAATGTAAGTTGCTGAAGTACTGTTTTGAACCCCATTGCCTAAAGAATTTGAGGAATGCAAAGAACTTCACAACGAAACACAAGAGGAGACCCTTTTGGTCACAGGCGCAGACTTTTCCATGGCATCAGAATGTTCCCATTCCTCAAACCTGCAGAAACAAGCTGGAAAAGCCCCATAAGCT
Source organism: Lathamus discolor (assembly GCF_037157495.1). Lineage (NCBI taxonomy): Eukaryota > Metazoa > Chordata > Aves > Psittaciformes > Psittacidae > Lathamus > Lathamus discolor. The sequence goes on along the minus strand of NC_088887.1, from coordinate 117,045,245 downwards.
TTTTCCTGTATGCAGCAGCTGGAAGAGAGCAGGAAGAAGCAAGGACATCACCAAGGCTGTAAAAGAAATGTGTTAGATGAAAAGCTTGCAGGAGCCTGGGAAGCTGACTAGCAGCCCTGGTGACCTGACCAGGCCAGGGGCTGAGGGGGGAAATTCCTTTTGGATCTCACATCTGGGAGTAATTTTACCCTGAGCATGCAAGCAAGATGTGTGAGATGGGGTATAATCAGTAGGACCATCAGGGCACAGAAGAGCAAGTTAAGTTTCATCTCAGTGTTTCAGAAGGAAGATGAACCTTGCTCCTCCCTTTTATAGATGCACAAGGCACAGGCTTCTTTCCTTGCACTGGTTACTGACTTGTGACATACGGTGGGAAAAGTCCTCTTCCCAATATGCCTCTAGGGCAGAAGGGAGTTTAACCAGCCTGTTTGTATAACCAATGGTCTTTCAACTCTTCAAGCTCTCCACAACTGTCAAACCTCTCTAGGTGGCTAAGGTATGGACTCTTTAAGCAGTGTCTGCTGGCTGTGGGGCAGCTAGACATGCTATTTAGGCATTTAGATAGACTTCATGCAGTTTGAAATGTTTTGTCTCTTCCTATTGCTCTGGTGATTGATGCGTCTCAGTTTGCACCTACTTGTAACAATTCTGCTGTGGGCCATCTTCCACATCTTGATCTCATTTACCTCTCACCAGCTCAGCTGCTTGGGCAGGTTAGTCTGGTCTGGCAGGTTGGGATACTCAACGGAATATGTGCTCTTCTGTTTCGGTGTCCTTTTGTGATTGTGGATAGCCAGGCTGGGGAGTTACCAAGTGACTGGGAACGGAAGGAAAGTGAGATGAAGAACTGAATAGTGTATCTCCTTGCCTTAACCAAAGCTAATCACACCCAAAGAGTAGAGGTGCTTCTAGAAGGCAGGTGTACCTAAATGGCAGATTGAAGAAACTCTGCATATTTGCTATATAATATTCCCATAATATGCTGTATAATGTGACAGTAGCAGGAATGGAGATGGAGAGATCTCAGTTCCTTTTTTCTGAACACCTGCATCTCCACTAATTTAGGTTTGATTCTTGACTGCCTCAGAACACTCCCTCATCCTGTGCCTCTTCCCATAACTTATTCACCTGCTTGATCTTGCTTAACTGCAAAGGGATCTGGACTGTTACAATCTGTTATAATCACTTTCCTCTAGCAGATGCATAAGGCCCGGAGGGTGCAGTGAGCTCTGTGTGGGAGTGCTGATGGCTCAAACCTCATGCTCACATCTACCTAGGGGATGGAGAGATGGACCTGACTGTACTGTTCAGCTCTGTGAGATGCCTGCTCCTCCCGGGCATCCCTGTGCTCCTACATCTTGCAGCTTGTCTGAATACTTGAGCAGTTACTTGTGGGTATGCTGGCTGTGCACAGAAAAAGTGGTGAGTACAAAGGCAGATCGTATCTTGGCCCCACAAACCAAACATTAGCATGGGTATCTCTAGATACATCCTTTATGAGGCATGAAATACCTCAGGAAGACTCTATCGTTTAGGCCATCTCCTGTCTGCTTGCTCATGAGTGACCTCGTTTATCTTAGGCTACTTTCAGGAGGCAGAGTGTTTAGAGCACATTAAAGCCTTCTATATTGATCCTTCTGAAAAGCTACTGCTGGATCAAAGGAAAAGTATCCCTTTGTTTTGCTGGCATCTCACCTGTCTGGTTTTACTGGAGCAGGGTAAGAAACACCAGCAAGGCAGTCTATTTAATTTCCAGGGCTGTCAATCATCTGATTTTACACGTATTTCTCTATTCTACTAAAAGAATATAAGTTCAGTTACATCTCAGGTTACTTGGTGTATGTGATGAAAACTCAGCATTAGCATTAAGCTAAAAGAATGTATGGCTTTAGTGGAAATGTCACAGGAAGCTGTCTATGCTTCAGCCTCCACAAAGTCTGATATAAAACATGCGAGAGCTACCTGAGGGGTTTCAAAGTCCTGTGACTAGCCATGACGTCTTTCCTGATCATCGCTCTTAGGACCATATTCTAGATGTTTCTCTAGATACTCCATTGTCTTCTCAGAAGGCAACTCATGCTATGTGCTTGTTGTTGATAATAACAGGAATTCATTTTCTTCAAGCCATGAGGGTGTATGGACATACATTCTACATGGAGATGCTGCAGAAGAATCATAGAAGCAACCAGGTTGGAAAAGACCTTCAAGATCATTGAGGCCAACTATGCCAAGTCCACCACTGAACCATGTCACAGAGGGCCACAGAAATCATCTCGGTGAACACAGCAATAGGACTGCTTCAAGTCTAACTAACTAGAGGGCCCACACTGACGTGCTGTTTGTTCTGAAAGCAGCAGAAAGTGAATTAAGGTCAAACTGTTCTTCCCATGCACGCAGTTTACATTGTATTATGCAGTAATATGTTTAGGTACTCCCAGTGTTTCGCATCCCTTTGATCTGTGCAGTCGCACAAGTAACAGCAAAACCAGAACAGGGTCTGCAGGAAATAATACTGCCTTGTGTGCCATTGTTTGCAGTGAGCATGACCTCACGGATGGCATTTCAGATAGGTCTGCAATACAAGGATCTTGGCTGTGTCAAGAAATGGTTACTGCAGAATGCAAATAGTAAACCCACTTGTTCTGCTGTTTTCTGGTGGGATGACGTACAGAGGACAAGGTATTTTGGGTAAACTTTGAATCGAATGAAAAATGTAATCGAAGTACTTAACATCACAAATGCAATACTGAGGGACTCTGGGCTGTAAAGTAAGGTAAAAGGCAGCTTTTCTTTCAATACCCCAAGCTGATTCTTAACAGAAGTAATACATGTCAGCATGGGTTCTCAGCAGAATTTTAGGGAATTTTCCTTCAAGCTAATGAAGCAAAAAAGCTCAGAGTGCCAGAGAAGCCCATAGTCCCAGGCTTCTATTCCTCACCACTTAGACGCACCCTGCATAAAGAGGTGTCAGTTGGTCATGTCTCATCTTGTTCTGATTTTCAGGGGATGCACCAACATTTTCAATGACCTGATGCTCTGCCCATCATCTTCTATGTTTCATTTGCCACCCAGGGACACACTCGGGCAATGGAGAATGTGTTTGTGTCAGCACATGGAAAAGCAGGTATGATCTTGGTGGCCATGGGGAAGAGGAGGTGGATCTCAATAGTGGAACATTGCTTCTTGGAGCAAGCAGTGATGCAGCTAGCTGCTCAGTGCTGGTGGGAGCCATCATTACATATTCTTGGCCAAACTACTAATATATTTTGTGTGAAATGAAGTGATTTTCTTCATCTTGGAAGGTGCTGCTTCTATTGTTTTCAAAGTTTAATAGAGAATTAATTTGCTCTCCCATAGATGAGTATCCAGAGTAAAACCTCAAAATAACGGGTTAAAGTGAAAAGAAGAAACCTGACAAAGTAAATAACTTTCCTTAATCCTCAGCCCAGCTTTAGAGATAGAAGTGCCCTGAAGAGTAATTCATGTACATAGCTAGAAATGTCCTTCTTTTATAGCAAGGGTAGTCCTCTAGCTCAAAAGTTACTACTACTACTTAAATAAGATCATTAAACAAGAAGACTCACAGGATCTTTGGTAGCTCATACCAGCTCTCAAAGACATATTGAATTGAAATCAGCATCTTGGATTTTATCCATGACTTGAAACGGTCGGTGTCTCCTAGAACAGAGGGGTCAAAGACACGCTTGCAATTCAGTTACAGAAGTGAAATTCAGACCCATAGGGTCAGCTTGGGAAAAGGTTGGAGACCACCCCAGATCTCAGTTGACTCAGTTTTCATACCATTGTCCTTATTTGAGATCAGTTTTCTGGCTTGGCTGTGTATTACCTTCTGTTGCTGTGATCCAGTCCTAATGTAAGATAAACAAAGATAACGGAGACAAAGCCTGCATAGAAAAAGGCACGTTTGGACAAATGCCCAGGTAAACCCAACAAGCCTCTTTCTCCATGAGCAGGGCAGGCTATCGTAACACTTCTGGTTTGTTATGTACTCCTATTACAGGTGGCAGCTGAATCCCATCAACTTTTGGTTCTGGTTCCTTTCCAGAGATGAGGTAGGTTGTTACCTCAGTCCTTACTGCACCGAGGCTTTGCCAGGTGGCTCTCACCCGCGACCAGGGCTCACCTGAACATTGGGTCCTTTGTTCCAGTGCCCTTCCTGGAGTCAGACAAGGAACAAATAATCAGACTGTTGCTCACTGACAGCCTGTTTTCCTTAGAACACACCCAAAGAGACCGAGATCAAAAGGTTTGACAACTGGGTTTTGTTTTTTCCAGATCTTCATCTAACCTCCAGTATTTTTGGTGTAATTAAATTGCTGCGCTCCTAAATGGAGACAACCATATATGTAGTTAACTGCATGAGTGTTTTACTCTAAATGGGATGTATGCTCATGGATGGATACATAGAAATATTGATTTCCTTTGTTTGGGAAACACTTTGCTTGTGGACTAGCAGCCAAATTGCTCTGTCACACCAGTGAGGAGAGCTGGAGTGTGCAGGCTCTTGAAAACTGAGTGGTTCCTGTTAAAAGCCAAACAACGTGGTTCATTTGCTCTGTGGGTATCGATCAATGCACTTCGCTTGTTCGTCAGTTCTCTAAGAGTGTAGCTGTGCTGTGGTTTAGCCCAGCAGGCAGCTGAACCCCACACAGCTGTGTGATGGGGGAAGAGGATCAGAAGAAAGGTAGAACTCATGGATTGAGATAATGACAGTTTAATGGCACAGGACAGGAAGGGAAATAATAATAATGATAACAATATAGATACAATAATAATAATTATGATACAAGAATACCCAGCATGACACCATATGGTGTGGAGCATCCCTTTGGTCAGTCAGGGTCAGATGTCCTGGCTGTGTCCCCTCCAAGCTCCATGTGCACCCCCAGCCCCCTTGCTGGTGGGGTGGCATGAGGAGCAGAAAAGGCCTTGGCTTTGTGTAAGCGCTGCTCAGCAGTAACTAAAACATCCCTGTGGTATCAGCATTATTCTCATCCTAAATCCAAGACACAGCACTGTACCAGCTGCGAGGAATAACATTAACTCTATCCTAACTGAAACCAGGGCAAGGTGCTATCTTGTGTTCTGAAGCTCTTCATGGTAACTGTGCATTAAGAGTTACAAAAAGAATGGACTTGTCTAGGGCTGCCTGTGCCTCACCTCCATTGAAACATAATGATTGCATGCCTCAAACAAGAACCCATCCAGTCTTCCTGAAACCTAAAATAAGAAAGGAAGTGTGTTATCAACAGCAGCCTTTCATTACCGAACTCAGCTTGTTCAGTTGTCCTTCAAGTTCAGTGGCAGAGGTGAGCACAATGGCAGGCTGTGGATGTTGTCAGATTTGAGTGATTCTGGTTTCAGGAGGTAAGGAACTGACTTCCAATGTCAGATTATAAAATCCACTCTGCTGGCACCTGCCAGAGATGCTGGTGAGCGTGTTCCATCCCGTAACTGTACCAAGACAGCTCAGAGATCTGATTTCAGGCATTTTGGATTCAGTAGAAAACAGCTGTCTTAGTGCTCTAACCTGCACACTGTTATCAGAGAGCATGGGTTCTGCGGTTTTATGCAGCACAGTGATGCTACACATTCCTGTGGTCCAGTCTGGCATCTTGTGTGCCTACAAGTGCATCCACAGGAGCCTGTGGAGGCAGAGTCACCAGGTTGCGGTTAGCAGCATGCTGATATTGCTACTTACAATGAAGCCCATAATGTCTTGGGTACAAGGAGGTGGTGGGATTAGGTAAGGCCATCAGCACACTTTTGCAAGTGCAGAAGGGAAAAGTGCAACAAATTTGCATCCTGAGGTAGTAATTAATGTCTGTACACGGCCGAGGACAGGCAGGTGGAAAGGTTTTATCGTTTTTCCTCTCTTTATTGGTTTCCCTTCTATGATCTTGGTGGTTTAGCTGAAGCATTGTGTATTGAGCATCTGTTTTGTTGCCTATTTCATGTCACTGCTTTTACGCTGTCTTGACTTTGGGGCATTAAAGCTTTCAATGAAGAGCAAGGTAAAGCTGGGCTTTGATGTTCTTCTTGCACATTGTTTCCCTAGTGTCCTACACCTATAGCTAGGGAGTGAAGTCCAGAAGGGAGGATGGAATCTATGCTCACCTGTATTAGCAGAAGGTGACAGCAGACCTAGCCCTGCTCCCCTGCTTATCCCTGCTACAGCAGAAGCCAGATCCAGGCAGATAAAGCAAGAACAATATGAATTAGGATGGTGCTAATATGTAAAAGTGACAGTCCTAATTCCCCCCTTGCATTAGACACTGACATTAGGGAAAGGCCCACTCTACATTCCTCTAATTGCAAAACATATTAATTTGGGGGAGACTCTCTTTTATTGTACTTCTTGAAGGAAATGACTGTACTGAATATCCAACGAATGCTGTGTTGTATCTGTGCTGCGCAATAATGTAGACGAAGAATGGATATATCTAAGCCTTCAGCATAATTTATCCATGCTTCTAGCCAGTTATTTTTAGGATGAGATGAATCACGGCCTGTTTCTGCCCACTGACTATAAAAGGAGCCTAAAATGCCCATCTCAGATGCAGGTGTCTTTTGTAACTGTTTTTGTTGTACTGCTTTTCCTTAATACAGTTTCACCATTTATGCTTGGTTAGAACAAGTTGTTTGTAAACCAGAAGGCATCAGATCTCTTATGCTGAAACTAAACACAAAATTAGTTTATTTTATATAATAAAATATGATCTGGAAAGGGCAAAAAAAGTGTAAGTGATAGAGCAATCCACCCAAAGGTCTCCAGAGTTGTGGCTTCCTGAGGTGGGTGCTCTGTCAGCTCTTGTGTGCGCGTACTAGGGCTCTCCCTGCCCATCTTCTTGCCAGTGGTGACCCTTTCCAACTCCCCAGGCATCTCCCAGCCCCTGTTCTTCTGACCCATTGTGCTGAAGTGAGCTGAAGTTACTTGGAGGGCTTGTTTCCATCCCTTTGGGCTTCATTCACAGCGGGGGACCACCACATAAGTGAGGTGCCTGCAGCATCAGTGTCCCTCTGGGGCATGATAGACCTGGTCAGAGGGTGCATGAGGCAGGAGACTGCAGCAAAGCTGCATCCTGCAGGAGCTCACATGGGGGAATCACGAGGTGGGATGGTACTGGCAGAGGGGCACACACTGAACAGCACAGATGTGGCCAGCTGTTGTTGCTTCATGGATGGTTTAACAGCATCTGGCAAGGTCACTGCAGATGTGCTGGACCAGTGGCTCCACAGCTCGATGAGGGAGTTTCCTCCAGGGCTGACCTCAGGGGAGCATCAAACCACACTCAAAACCATGAGCGTGCATCCAACCACCCTTCTCTGCCTAAACTAATTAGTGCTAAAGAGCATTAGAGGCTCATTAGGACAGGGACCGCTCTCCTGTTCTCCGTCTTGTTCTCTGCTTTCTCTCTAACATTGTCATAGTAGAGATAATGGTGATGTTACTAAAACATATGACAAGATTGGTGTAATAAATTATTTTCTGACCAAAGGTATTGGTATTTATGAACGTAAGGCACAGAATGCTGTAGATAAATGAATTTCAATGTGTGTAAAAATGTTTTTATTTTGTAAAATAGTTTATTTTTGGTTAGTGGAATAATTCATTATTGTTTATTCTTTTCTTATGTAAATTATTGTGGAATATTTTGTAAAATGATTTATCCTTTACCTTTTTGATAAAGGAATTAATAGGTTATAATTTCACACTAGTCGTTAAGCTGATTGGGACAAGTTTAATAGGACTGATTTTGCATTCTGATGCTGCATACTCTGCTGGCCAAATGAAAAGCAGTTAACTATAATTAACCTTCAGATCCACTATTCCCTGTCAAAACCAGGAAAACCGGCAGACTGCACTACTAGCTGCACCGAAACTTCATCAGTCCCACTGGACCCATGAAGAATGAATAATTTCAGGCTTTTCTCCATCTTTCCATTTTCTCCATGCACTTTTTCCATGCTGCAGGACAGATCGCATTCACAATGCCAGAGAGGGGGAAGAAGGCTCACTGCAAGTTTCAGGATTGAGAAATAAATAGCAGAAAGGCAATATCAGATGACGGAGACCATAAACCAGGTAGAACAATGGGGGTTTTATTTGCATTACCCAACATTTGGATTTAGTAGTGGGAAGGAGGGGACCTCACCTGTTTTGCTGTGGGTGGCTCATAAGGCTGAAGCTCTAAATCAGCACTTGGAAACACAAAAGCAGCCTTGTGCAAAGTGCTCATCCCCGGTTGTAGGCAGTCATTATCTCAGAGTGTGCTCAGAACTTGTGTAGGAGTTTTCCTCTGCCAAGAGAATATTTTGAGATGTCTGTTTTTTGACATCCCAGTTTCTTTGCGTGCTCCATCTCCTTGGCTTCGCTTCCTGAGGCAGTTCCGTCAGGCACTTGCAAGTCCTTTGATTCAAGGGATTCGTAAATCTAACCAGGGTGAAATCGTGCTAAAAACACGGTAGAAAAGGCTGTCTATTTTTTGGAGTTACAAATTATTTGTATTTTTTAACTTCAAAATGTAAATGCAAGTTTAAATACAAAGAACAAAGCCTCACAGCTGTGAGTTGTGTCGGTGGCCTCCTGAATTGCTCAGAATTAAGAGCAAGGTACCAGGATTACTTGGATGCACAGCACCAACGTGGTCCCCTGTGCATCACCCACCTCTCCCTGACAAACACCAAGCACTTCATCAGGCACCCTGACATTCTTAGCCTATCAGCAACCTCTTTGTTACTTAAAAGTAGACAGTTGCTGCTGTTTATCCCCTTCTTTTACACCAGCACAGGGAAGAAAGGGAAGAGAAAGTGGCCTGTAGAGAAGGTCTGAAGGCTGTGCTTGAGAAATGATATTACTTTCCATTGCTATTGGTGTGCACAGCGTTGTACTCCCTCTCCCACTGTGGCTCTCCTTCCTTTTCTCCAGCTTGTCTTCCTCTCAGCACTAGGATCATCTGTTTGTTTGTCTATGGCAACAGGATTTAAATCTGCTCAAATTATTTGGTGCCTTTTAGCAATACTGTGGTTTGTTTCATATCACTGTTGTGCAGGAGGAAAATGTAAAGCCCATTGTGATTAGCTGAAGGACTTTTTGGTTTACATCATTGCAGAAAGATCTCTCTACAAATCACTGTAGGCTGAAATGGGATCTTGTAAGGAAGCACCTCAGGCTGTTTCCTGTTGCTGACTTTTCAGTGGGAGCTATTTGGATGGGATGGCCCCTCTGCGCCTGTCCTAATCCCTGTTTGGGGGATTATGGCACTGCGCTTCATGAGGGCTATTGGCTGGTGTAATCCCAGGCTACGTGAGAGATTTGCTGTAGGATGATGCTGAAATGCAAAGTAGTGTTTTTACTCCAAAGATGCTGTTGTGCTGCAGCAGGGCTGTTATGGCACAAGCTGCTTGCTCAGCTTCTTTTCTCTCAAAAACGTGACCCGAAACAGGTGCCTGCAGCCAGAACAGACGTGTCTGTTCTTAAGCTTCTCCACAAGCATAAGAAGTGGGTAGAAGTGACATTTTAATGAACGTGTGCTACCTGCCCTTGTCGCACTGGGATCAGAAAATCAGTTATGACATATATTTTAACTTTTGTCCGTATTAGGACTAGTGTCCTTTGAACCAAATTAAACAGAAATCGAGTTTGTTCATAGAACAAACTATGTGGTAGTAACTGCATCGAGCTAGCATGCTTACATATGCCTCAGCTTCCCCAGTTTATCACAAAAAAGGAGAGAATAGTTTTATCACAAAAAAAAAGGAGGTAGTTTCAATACTGTTTTTAGTACAGAAATATCCCTTTCATTTCAGAAAAGTCTCTAACTTACACTGAAGAAATAGATCAGAGCTCTGTCTGTTCTCTCATACTCCTCACATGGGTATAAAACAAAGCTGGCTAAAAAGATATATTCACTTATATCACCAGAATAAAGACATATATGAGGTTTTGGTGGAATTCTTTGTATAACGCTAAGGAGATTGTGAATTGAACTTTTGCTTCTGTCACATCAACAAGTACCTGTAAACACAGGGATAATGCGAAGTGGCCCCACACTGCCTGGGGATGCAGCTCAGACTCCTTCCAGTGCCTGGAAATGAGTAATTTTCTGTGCTTTGGAGTTAAATACAGGAATCATTAAGCAACTCTTGCTACCTGACAGGTCTTTTTCTGAGGAAGCACAGCCTTGTTTCAGTACAGTGTAAAACACCAAGGAAATACTGGGGGTTTATGCTAGGTACGCCTTGCTTGTTGCCAGTTGCTGGATGGTCACCTGCCAACAGCTACAGAGCTGCAGTTGCTGGATGGTCACCTGCCAACAGCTACAGAGCTGCCTGCCAAGTATTCAGACATTGTAGTTGATAACAACTAGGGAAATCCCCTTCTGGTACATGGCAATATCATATTGCACTTCTTCCTAACAGGCAGGAGTTAATTCTTTGTCTACAGCTTCTGTCTGTGATAAGACAGAAGGTGGCACTGCCCGGCTGTACATGTACTTGGAGTCTTAGTACCAGTTTTCCACCACTAGCACGTCTGTTGCCGTAAGACTTGACAAAAATAAAGCAGGCAACTCTGTGCACACAGGCTGGGTGAGGAAGGGGTTGAGAGCAGCCCTACTGGGAAGGACTTGGGGGTACTGGTGGGTTAAAAGCTGGACATGACCCAGCAGTGTGTTCGTGCAGCTCAGAAATCAGCTGGATCCTGGGCTGCATCAAAAGGAGTGTGACCAGTAGGACAAGGGAGGTGATCCTAACCCCTCTACTCCACTCTTGTGTGTCCCCCCCCACAGTCCTGCATTCAGCTCTGGGGCCCCCAGCACAAGAAGGATGTGGAGCTGTTGGAGGGAGTCCAGAGGAGGGCACAAAGATACCCCGAGGGCTGGGGCACCTCTGCTATGGAGACAGGCTGAGAGAGCTGGATTTGTTCAACCTGGAGAAGAGAAGGCTCCAGGGACCTTTTCAGTGCTTGAAGGGGGCTTATGAGGAAGGAGGAGAAAGACTTTTCACCAAGGCCTGTAGTCACAGGAGAACAGGCAGTGACATTAAACTGAAAGAGGGTAGGTTTAGGCTGGATGTAAGGAAGAAGTTCTTCACTATGGGGGTGCTGAGGCACTGGCACAGGGTGCCCAGAGAAGCTGTGGCTGTCCCATTCCCGGCAGTGCTCAAGGCCAGGTTGGTTGGGGCTTGGAGCAACCTGCTCTAGTGGAAGGTGTCCCTGCCCATGGCAGAGGGGGTGGAACTGGATGAGCTTTAAGGTCCCTTCCAACCCAAACCAGTCTGGGACTGTGACATGGTGACACCCAGAGTGCCCTTGCACTGCACAAAATGAGGGCTTTGGCTGCAACCGCACTTGGTAAAGTCTGGGACAAACAGAAAGCAGAGGGAGACGCACTGTGCTCCTCATTGCTAATCTTGTGAACAGAAACTGAACATTCATTTACCAAAGCCAGGTTTGATTTTACTTTTTCTTGTAGCAAATTGTTCTGCATTCATGGGCTTACTGGCTTTTAAAAATAGTTGTTGTTTCAATTGTGTTTAACCAGTCTAATCCCTCGTAAAGTGTTTGATTTTGAATAGCACATACGTAGGTTTATATACAATCACTACTTATTGGTGGCAACAGGCGGGGAAAATGAATACTAGAGTAGTGCAGTGCGTTTTACAATTGTAAAATGAGATGAAAACTGACAAAAAATGGTGAGAGGTAGTGCAGGTGGAAACAGGAGTTTAAGAGCTGTGTGACAAACCCACCGTATGGAAAAGGCATGGAAAGTGGGGATAAGGAACTGAAACAGTATTTAGAGGAGCCTTTCTCACCTAGTGCTGTGCTCCCAGCTGCACATGCCTCTCACGAGCCAAGCCGTGGCTAGGTCCCCTAGATGGTGTTACAGCACTGTGATTCCTGGTTACCTCCTGCTGCTTGTTCTGCACTCTCAAGGGAGCCATTGGTACAACAGCAACATCCTAAGAGTGCTTTGCCTTTGGAGGGGTTGCATCATGTTGGCAAATGCCACCCAATCCAGCTAGCTAGGATTGGGATGTTCTTCTCAAGTAATAGTGTGAAATGCAAGCAGGTTGGTTGTAAGCCGAAGTGTGCTGATTTGGTAGCTGTTTCTCGGTTGTGTCAGTGTGTCCTTGAATTCGTGTCTTTTAAAGCAAATAAAATGCTTCTGCAGAAACAGCGGCTTGTTTGTATTGGAGGTCTGGCCATGCAGCTTGCGTGCCAGATTTCTGGGTGGACAAGCCCTCATAGCTGAGAAATCCCAATTGAAAGTAGATAGTAAGCTCACGAATGGAACTTTCACCATAAATTGTGTATTCCTGTGTGTCTCCATTGTCTAGAACTGCCCATCAGGTGTCTGTGGCTTTCAACCCCCAGGGAGAAAAGTCTGCTACTGGAGAAAGGCCATCTCTGTCCTTGTCTCAGTTACAAAGGAAGAGAGATTGCCACTTACCACCCCCCCCCTGCTGTTTGCTCATGCAGTTAGATAAAGTGATGAAAACAAGGACATCATCTCCCTCTCTCAGCTGCTGGAGCTGCAGATCTTCAGGGACGATGCTGGGTTTCCTCTTGATCAAGTGCATCGATGTTTGCTTATCAGGGTTTGTTGGTCTCCGTACTTTATCACAGGTCATAGTCAGTACTTGCACTCATGTGCCTGATGAAAAATCCAGCAGCATGCAAAGACCTTTCATATGCTTTTAAAATGAAAGAAAAAGACCACAAAATCTATGAATGACAACTGAAGGCAGCTCCTTCTCTCAGCCTGATTCTCTCTCCAGTGATGGTTTCGCTTTCGGTGCCCTCCCCACTGAGCGAGCAGCAGCCCCAACCTACGCTGACAGAAAAAGGGACCAGCCTCTTCCTTTAGATTTTCTCTCTGAAGATGCTTCCTCCCTACCACAGCTGTTGAACTGCCTTTTCATAATGGCACATTTTGAATGACACAACAAGGGTGACAGCATCCGCAGGTGACAGCATCTGCAGGTGACAGCATCTGCAGGTGAAGGGGTCTTCATGCATCAAGCAGTAGCCTCGCTGGTACAGGGCATTCTTTCCTCTTCATGTGTCTTCCCCAGGACTTCACAAACCCAGAGCTGTGTTAGGTTTTAACCTGTTTGGGGCAGTCACTGCTGGGCTAGAGGTGCTGTTGAGTCAGAAGTAGGTGCTGCAGCAGTAGATGCCTGCCTGCTGAGGAAGGGCAATGTCTGTGTGTGCTCTTCACTGGTCTGAGCTGTGAAACAGCATCACTCAAATCAGCATTTCTGCTGCTCCAGGTGTCCAGCTGGACCATGCACATGTGGGCAGGTAGAGCTGTTATATGGAAGGGCCACAGAGGGTTCAGTTATGGTGACCTGGCCTGCAGTTGAGCTCAAACTCCCTGTGAAATAATAGGGACCAATTACACAACATAAGACAAAGATAAATACAGCTTGTAAGGTGCAGCCTGTCCTCATAACAGAGATGCTTCGGACCTCTGATGATCTTTGTGGCCCTCCCGGGGACTTGCTCCCACAGGTCTATGTTTGAACAAGGTGTGTGTGTCTGCAGAGCCTCAGTTTCTAGGGTCATAATAGCCAAAGTGACTGCTGCCTCCTCAAGAAGCTGCTGTTGGGCATGCTACAGTGTGCAGGTATTGCTGCAGCATCATTTACAGACTCATTCTGGAAGCCATTTATTCCTTTTAAGAATAAGAAAAACCCCCAAATCAGTTATAAATACCCCAACAAAATAACAAAAAAACCCCCAACCAACCAAACATCAAACAACACCAGCCAAACAAGAAAACAACAAACAGGTTTCTGAGGATTATGCTTGATAGATGTGGTATCACACCGGTGACTGGTCCTCATCTCAGAAGATGAGCAGCAAACTGGTATCTGCAAACACATCCAGCAGGGCTAGATGTGCTTACTGCACGTGTCTTTGCTCAGACTACAGGTGCTGAGCGCTGGGTGGCATTCCCAGGGGAAGGCAGCAGCACGTGGATGCTGCTGCACAGCTGGGGTTACTGCCTTCTTTCCTCAGGCACCCATCTGTACAGCGTGTGAAGAAGATGCAGCCTGACATCTGGCCCTTAGGGAGGGGAGATGCGGAAGGAAGTGAGTGTTGACAGCTCAGAGAGCAGACACCTTAAAGCAGCCAGCGTGGATACTGGTACTGGGGTGGCTGCAGTGGAGAAGGGGCTGTGTTCTGCCCTTGCAGCCTGCACTGCAGGCTGGGCTCCCATGCCTAGGCTGTGACTGGTGTTTGGAGTAGCTGATTGAAAGCTATATAAGGCGTATTTGTTAGTTATGTTTTAGGGTAGATGTTGAGAGGCTGTGGAGGGAATGGTGTGGAAGTGCAGTAGGTGCAGGGGTGGCAGCTATGGGAGCACCATGTCGTGCTACTCCTCTAATGATGTAAATTTGCTTTATTCCCCCACCCCAACATGGCTAAAACCATGCTGCATTTGCTCCCTGGCCTGGAACTGTTACCATCATGGGGGTCTTATTCCAGTGCTTTGGCTCGTTTGATCCTGGCAGGATTTGTCACCAGTTTATTCAGCACAGTCCATTTAGGCAGATATCTTCAGCCCTGTTGTAAGGTTCTCATTTTCCAGCTGTCATCTCGTATAAAAAAGACATTTGCTGGACAACCAGGTCAGTCAGACTTCATAAATTCATCCAGTTTCATGGGACAGACTGTGTATGTGCTTAAAAATGTGGAAAAACCTCAAGCATGAGATGATGTGGAAGTGGAGCACTGCACCACCACCTCACCGCCATCCCTGGAGAGCGATGTGGGTGCTGTGAAACTTAGATGTGAGTCTAATTATAATACTCCTTGAATAATAAAACTGAAGGCTTCTGAGACAATCAATGTAGAGTCAGTGCCAGAGGCCAGAGCAGGGAGCAGGGAGTGTTACCCCCAGGACTACCTGACCAGAGACACTGTCCTCCTGTACAAGGAGGAAGACCAAGCCATAGAAACCTCTTCCTCTGCAGACTGGATGCTGGAAATGTGTCAGCCTTTTCTTCATGTAGGTCCCAGAGGCATGGTGAGCTGCCAAGTGGAGGAGGCTTTAAGAAGTAGACTTGACCCTGACACAGAACCAGTGCAAGGTGCGTGTCCCCTTGGGTCACTGTGTGTCCTGCTGGTGCTTTGGCACTGCACAGCCTGAAGGCAGAAGTGGCTGAGTGTGGGTGTTTTGACTGGGTCACATGAAGTAGCTGACATGAGAGAGCACTACAGAACTAATTGGCTTTTTCCATTCATCAATAGATCAAAGATCAATCCTATCTTGTTTTCTAATTGGTCATTTGAGGATGAATTAGCCACACATCAAAACATTTCTTGGTCTTCAAAAATAGGCAGATGCTTAGTTAGACAAGTAGACAATTAGTTAGACAATACATTTTGTTAGTGTATTAATAATAGAAAATGTTTGCCTCTGTGTTATTGACACCTCAACAGTAAACCTGGCTTTTTCTTTCTCCATCTTAATTATTAGAAAAAGGTCTTTCAGCACTGTAGAAGTCCAAACATGAGCATGATTGGATTGCACCATTTGATTTCAAGTGGTCCATCACCCATTATTGGCCTCACTATTGAAATCTGCCTATTTGGTTTGACTTCCATTCTTGGGGATGTCACGGGCTAACTCCAGTACAGGTCAGATTCTCCCCTTGCTTATGGCCATAAAACCAACCATTTTATTCAAAGTCTCCAACAGCACTTAAGAATTGTGCAAGATGCAGGAAGTTGCATCAGGCATTATAAAAATCACAGTGTATAGCATGAAATAACGCATTAGCAGCTCATCCAAACCAGTTTAGCACTAAATCACTTCAAATGTAAATGTATTGTTTCACAGTTCACATCACTCCTGGTGACTGATGCCAGTAAAGACCCCATCAACGCAGAAGGCTGGGTAATGGGGTTGGTGGCCCACCCTGATTCCAGCATCATGAGGTAAGGCTTTGCTAACAGTGCTGCTATTATTGCCATGTCTGCCTTCCTTATTAGGGCAGTCTGAGGTTTAATTTGGACTTGGACTGCCTGAAATGAATCAGATCATCACTGAACTGGAAGATGGCAAAGTCCTTACTGGTAACACTCGCAGCTGACCCAGACATCAGGAAATGGGTAAGATGAGCGAGGACAGCCTGTGAATGCCCAAATTGCTTCAAGCCATGGCCAAGTTCTCACTGAAGAGCAGGAGGTAGAGACCCATCTGGTGAGCTGGTTATACAGTGCGGGGCTTTGCTCCTGCCCCAAAGTGTGTGGCTTTGAGGGGACCTAAGAGCAGTCCCAAGTATCTACAGGGAGGGCATAGAGGAGGCAGAGCCAGGCTCTGCGTGGTGGTGCAGGGCAGGAGGACAAGGCAATGGGCACGAGCTAAAATATGAGAGGTTTGGATGGGTGCAAGGAGAAGCTTTCAGCCCACGAGGGGGGTCAGAATTGGATGATCAAGGTCCTTTCCAACCCAAACCATGCTATGATTCTCAAGCCATAATAGTTTCTGTAACCATTTTGTGAACACATTAAACTCAAACCCAAGCCATATACCTGGTCTGAATGAAGACGTGCATGACTGTTTCTAGCATTTATTCATTTAATAAAACTTGTCCTGCCCTAACTACTTTATAGAAGACCTTTTATTTTTTAAATTACACATCTATATTGAAATTCCAATCGGGAACTTGCTGACAGAGTCGTTAGTTGCATTGCAAAGGGTGCATAGCAATCCACGTTAACTTTTTATTGCTTTAGGATGATCACAGCCTATTAAACATAGAAGGTGTTGCATATAGACCAATGTCACCCGTGTAGTGTTAGATTTTAAAGGTGATGTCTAAGACATGTCCCACCTGGAAAGGAAAAATAAAACTGTAGAATTTTGCTTAAAGTAATCCATATAGATCATATTCCACAGTTTCTCACAGCAGTTCTGTGTTGTTGCCAACACAATTTTAGAGTGAAGTGTAGTAATAACCTTAATGGCCAAGCAGCTCTGTTAAATTGGTATTGCAACAGGTAATATATTCTGAAATCGTACACGGAAGAAGTCTGCATATTTCATAACGTTTGAAACCAGAACTGAAAGCCTCCTGGAGACGAAAGACTTCCTTAGGATATAAAGAAGAGGGATGCCACACGTCTCATAGAGGTATTTGAGCTGTGAGTTAGGAGGCAGGGGAGGTGGATGTGGAGCTCACAGCAGAGATAGAGGCACTCAATGTGAGTGACACTGTGACCATCGCACAGCAATGCATAAACAGGAACATGAAATTCCTTAGATTTTCATGTACATGTTCATGCATTCCTTAAATTCCTGCCCATGCAGCCACCGCATCTGAGGAATTTCACGTTCCTGAGCACAAGATGCTTCCCCACCTCCTGCAATGCTGGTTCAGTGGGCATGAGCAGTGCTGCCTGCACAGAACCTCCTTCCTGATACCCAAGGGGTCCAGGGAAGCCTCTGGGGAGCTGGATAAGATGCAGTTTTCTCCATGCAGTTCCTGGTGAATAGGAGGTTTCATGTGGAGCATGGGATGGGATGGGATGGGATGGGATGGGGTGGGATGGGATAGGATAGGATAGGATAGGATAGGATAGGATAGGATAGGATAGGATAGGATAGGATAGGATGCTCTGCTCAGGCTGGCACTGGGCACAGGGAAGCTTTTCCCTTGCTGGAGCTGCCTGGAGGTCCTCAGGAGTATGGGGTGCATTTCTCTTCCTCTGTTAGGGTTCAGAGGAGAATGAAAACCTTGATGAGAGCTGGCTGGAAGTGTGGCTTTGGAGCCTGGGCCATCTGGGACCATTCCTTCTGGAACAAGACAAAAGCCTGCAAAACCAAACATTTAAATATATTTGCATATCTGCACACACACACACACACTCTGGTGAAAGAAAAAAACCCCAAATATTTAAATCCTTGGTCTCTTGTCTTAGAAGATGGCTAAATATAGAAAGCATCACAGCAGGCATCCCACCAGGTACCACCCCAGCATGCAGCACAGCAGGCATCACTGCAGGCACCTCAGAGCATTCATAACAGCAGGCAGGCAGGGGCAGACGTCACTCCACATCATCTCACCAGCACATCACAGCACGAACCACAGCAGGGTGGTGCTTTGCTGCCAGCCCTGCTCTGGGGACAGAGGGATGAGGAAAGCAGAGCCCTTGTGTGGGCAGAAGCGGGCAGGATGGGTGACTGATCACCCACCAGCATGAGTGGGATGAGAAAGGGCTCAGGAAGGGAGAAGCAGCAGCCTCTGAGAACATCCAGTTATTGTGCTGGTGGAAAGAAGAGTCCCAAAGGTGTCATGCCCGCTCCTCAGCTGACTTTGAAGGAGCTTTATGTATGTGTTTATAGGAGCTTTATGTATGTTTTGTCCAAAAATGTGAAAAATTGGCTTTCCTTCCATCATCTATCATGTTTCCAAAAATAGAGTTTTCATAGTAAAATCAAGCCTCTGGCTGAGTATGCAGAACATGACCTTGGGTAGCCCTTCCCCATCGGCAATGGGGAGAGCAATCCCGTGGCAGCACCGTGTACAGGAATGGTGCTCCCCTGGGGCTTGTCTCTTGCAGAAAACAGGAAGAAGCAGTGATGCAGACAAAAAATGTGCATTTACTTGTCTCAGGTGCTCCTTTCAGAGGGTCTGGTTGGCTTGTGAGCACCCCATGCCCATGAACGCTGGGACGGAGCAGCCACGGGGAGCCAAGCCTGGAGCTCCCTGACCGACTTCTCTGTCTGGTGATGGGAATAACCTCACACCGTGAAGCTGGTTTTCAGCAATCTCACTGGAATCTCCAGGCTGCCAATGCAGCCTTGCTCCAATTCTCTCTTTCCTTAAAGAAGGGAAAATATTTGGGTTCATATTTAAAATGAGGAATAATCTGTTCTCTGAATTAGGACCTTGTGTGCCCAGTGGAAACAGCATGAGGAATTATGATATTTAAATCCATATTCTGGTGTCCAGGGGCAAATGCCTCACTAATGCCCTAAGATGTAGGGCGTAAATAGAGCATGTCTTACTCTGCAGGCACACGTATTTAACTACCGTGCCCTTTTCAAGGTCACTTCTCCATTTACAGAACTTATTTTACTGTCTGTTTACAAGAGATTTCAAAGAGTTCTTTAATAAATGAAGTTTTTTTGCATCATAGAAGTATTTTTGATAGATAAAATGAACACCAGATTGCTAAAAATATGTAACATCGATCCTTTTCCTGAGCTCATTCTGTTGTTAATCTTGATACTGAGGTGGCTTTGGTAAGGAAACAGGCACTGGCACAGATGGTTTGGAAAATGAATCCTGATGTTGATGCAGTGCAGTGTAGGAACAGATGAGCACATTGAAACACACTGACACATGGGCTGGAAACAGAGGAAATGCTCCAGGCCTTGCTCTGGGCTTGGTTTGTACAGCTCAAGAGGGTCATTATGTTCCCTCCGTCTCCCCACCACAGTTACTTGAAGGAGAACTGTGCTCAGGCAGTGGCTGCAGTGCAGAGCTGGCGCCGAAGACATAGTTTGCAAAGGTGAGCTAGGACTAAACCTTGTTGTGCGGGGAGGTTGTACATCTCCAGTCCAGCCTTGTGGGACAACAGTGAGTTTCTGTCCAAACTGTTTCCACATTGAAAGCACAGCATTTGGCCATGCAAATATGGCACTAAACCCTCCTGAATTATATGTACTATAAGCATTGCTATGCAAGTGAGGAGCCTAAAAAGATCATGTCAGGCCTTTCAAATGGCAGTATTTTGTGGATTTCCTGTTTATATTTCAAGCGTTAGGAGGCTAACAAGGCAGTAATGTCATTTATAGATGGTTTGGCTGGTGCTGGCGTCCAGTATTTGTCCACCTCTGCCGTTTCCTGTATTGAACAATCTCCCTGTGTTTCATCCACATGCTGGGGCAAGCTCTTCCCCCAGGTCTTGCCCATGGGGTGGTTATAGGAGAACTGAGCTATCTGTGGCTATGAGTTTGCATACTGGCGTGTGAACAGCTGACATGCTCTTCAGCAGGTAAGCAAACACTCTGGAAATCATCTTCAACAAATGAAAGGATAAAGATTGCACGAGTTTATGTATTTGAGGGTGGGGAGAGCTGGCAAGGCCAAGGACACTTGTCATCATTAATGCGTCAGTAAGAGATCCCTTAATATCCAAACTTGTTTCAGTTCTTACTAACTTGCCATCCCCAGTTGGATCAGAAGTTCCGTATCCTGGGCTGCATCAAAAGGAGCGTGACCAGCAGGTCGAAGGAGGTGATCCTGCCCCTCTACTCTGCTCTTGTGAGACCTCACCTGGAGCATTGTGTGCAGTTCTGGTGTCCTCAATGTAAAAAGGACATGGAACTGCTGGAACAAGTCCAGAGGAGGCCACGAGGATGATCAGGGGACTGGAGCACCTCCCGTATGAAGACAGGCTGAGGAAGTTGGGGCTGTTCAGCCTGGAGAAGAGAAGGCTGCATGGAGACCTCATAGCAGCCTTCCAGTACCTGAAGGGGGCCTATAGGGATGCTGGGGAGGGACTCTTCATTAGGGACTGTAGTGACAGGACAAGGGGTAACGGGTTAAAACTTAAACAGGGGAAGTTTAAATTGGATAAGGAGGAAATTCTTTCCTGTTAGGGTGGTGAGGCACTGGAATCGGTTGCCCAGGGAGGCTGTGAATGCTCCATTCCTGGCGGTGTTCAAGGCCAGGTTGGATGAAGCCTTGTGTGGGATGGTTTAGTGTGAGGTGTCCCTGCCCATGGCAGGGGGGTTGGAACTGGATGATCTTGAGGTCCTTTCCAACCCTAACTATTCTATGATTCTATGATTCTAAATCAATGTGATGAAGCTATTAAACACGTACACTCCACGCAAAGGCAATACTTGCTTGTGTGCTTTCCTTTCAAAGTCTTTTCAAAGGAATTCCTTTCCAAACAAGTAAATTGATTTCAAAATAAGGGTGAGTGGGAGTTTTAACAGGATAAAAGTGGGCTTGACTCAATGTTTTCATTCCCCGGTAATGCTGCAGCATAATGGTTTGTGAGTCAAAGCCATGGGATCTTCAAGCATCAGTATCCAAACTTCACATTTTACTCAAAGCACCTACTTTTACAACAGATGGCTAACCTGCAGAGGTGGGGAGGACCGGAGATGAATGTCACCTTGCAATACCTCGCCTTGCATTTTATCCATGGCTTGAAGGCACATGTGGGGCTCTGAACTTTGCTTTTGGACTCCCAAGACAAGAGCTGTGTTCAGCACCAACTGACTTCCAAGGACCCTCTCTCCTGCCTGGATCAAGCCCTTAAGCACATGGTGGAACAGCATCCATACCATGCACAGGCACGTCAGCCACTCTGCTTTCGAGAGCAGGTTCCCATGCAGTACACTGGTTAATAACAGTAACATTCCAAAAGTGGGTTTTTTCAAAGACAAGGGTGTGAGGATTGTTTTATTCAGGAGAGTTTTGAATCCAGTGCCTGATTTAGCCAATATACTTTGAATTATATATAGATATAGCATTTACTCTTTAGAAGCTAAATGTTCCTTAAAAGGTCATGTTTCTTTTTGTATTAAAACATGCTGTGTTGGGTTTCTGCTCTTGTTTTCTTTGCACATATGAGCGCTTAAGGTAAAATGTTTTCCACTTCCAAAAGCAGCAAGTGTACCCACACTTAATAAATGTTTTCTTCATGCCCATTTCTGCTCAGCAGGAATTGTTCATCTCTATCGAGCAGCAGAATGGAAGAATTCAGGCTGATTTCTTCATGTTTCCATCTGAGATTCTGCAGAGCGATGAATGTTACATCAACACAATATTATTCTTCATGTTCGGCGCCGTTCCTGCATGATCGGCCTGTCTAACTCATCACACTGATCTCAGCTGCTCACTTTGCTTTATAAGCCCTGGTGTCATCAGCAGACTTGCTGAGGGTCACTCAATCCCCCTGTCCGTGTTGCTGATAAAGATGTTAAAAAGCACAGACCTCTGAGGGGTGCCCCTCATCACTGGAGCGGAGCTCCAAAGTGCTCATCTGAGCACACGTGAAGGTCCAGGTAAAGCGGCAGGAAAAGCTGGTGCCGTCCCTGTGGTCATGGAGCTGTAAAGAAAAAGTCAGTTCTGAAGCCGAGAAAACGCGAAGTGTCTCTGAACTGAAACTGAAATCACTGCAAAGTGCAAGGAAAAGAAATGGAGAATGGGGAAAGGGTAAAAACTACACCTGTGTGTGTAAGAGACAGCCACAGCTATGCTGCAGAAAGAAATGCTGTCTTCCACCTGATCCATCAGCAGATGACTTCAGGTTTGTCAAAATCCCCTGCTAATTGCACTCCAGAGAACAGCCACAGTCTGCTTGCTTCTTTAGAGGTTTGTGGATGACTCAACTGAAATGTGATGTTTTGGTTTAATGCAGGCAAACGAGCGTTGTTTTTCTCTCACACCAGTCTGTAGGGAAGCGTTTCTCTCTGGAGTTGGATGCTCCGTTGTGCAGATGCAGTTACTGCATGGAGCATCCCTCTGCTCACCAACACTTCAGTGTCACTGAATACACCAGCAGTAAAAGCAGACTGGAAATACCCAAAGGAAAAACACCTAAAATGCCAGGAGACAACAAGGTTTGCAGAACAACACCTCTTCCTAGGAAAAACCCTCACAGCTCATCAGCATGCTTCACCTAGCAGGCATGGGAATGCCTTGATCATGCCAACTTTAGCTTGGAAATGTGTCAGTTGGCACGAGATGGAAATTTGCCTAAAGTTTAAGAAACTGAAAGAATTTAGAAGATCCCAACTTTAAAACACAAGAAATATGAACCAAAGCTGACTGTAGGTGCCTCATCCCCAGCCCTCCTGAAGCACAGAGACTGCAGTGTCCTTCTACCATCTCTGGCTCATCTAAACTGGCCACGTGAGTGCAAGTGTCAGTGAAGTGAGAGTGAGATGCAGCTTTTGAGTGTGAATCAGCCCATCCCAAGTCAGGAATTCAGTGTGATTCATCTCATCCTGAAAGCAGGCACCTCCATTCATGCGAGATGTATTCTACAGTTTAAGTCAGTGAAGCCTGTCCTATCCATGTACCGTCTCCAGATTAGAAAGCTTTGACAATAGTCTGCAGTTGTAGATACCATTTTGGGTAGCGATCATCTCTGCTCTTTAGGACATTCAGAAGTGGGATATACAAGTATGAAGTAGTTGCTTTAAGCTTTCTTTGTCATCAGTGGAGAAGAACGGGCACCTCTAGAGAGAGGGTTGTCTGGTTTAGGAGAGCTGTTGGCTGAATCATCCTATGGAAATGCTCCCTGCCTTCTGTTAATGCAGGTCATTGTTAACAAAAACTGCTAAAAAATAAGGAAAAAAGGCCTTTTAGGAGTACAGAAACCAGAAATGCAGTTCTAGAACAGTTCTAAAAATGCAGGGGTTTGATAGCAGGTGGAGAGCCTGGCACTCATTTAGTAGTTGCATGTGTGCTGCTGAAAACAGTGGACAGAAGTGCAGGGGAGGATGCCCCAAAGCTGACTTACTTACAGAATCACAGAATCCCAAGGGTTGGAAGGGACCTAAAAAGATCATCTAGTCCAACCCCCCTGCAAGAGCAGGGTAACCTACAGTACATCACACAGGAACTTGTCCAGGCGGGCCTTGAATATCTCCAGTGTAGGAGACTCCACAACCCCCCTGGACAACCTGTTCCAGTGCTCTGTCACTCTTACAGTAAAGAAGTTCTTCCTGATGTTAACGTGGAACTTCCTATGCTCCAGTTTACACCCATTGCCCCTTGTCCTATCACTGGATATCACTGAAAAAAGCCTAGCTCCATCATCCTGACACCTACCCTTCACATATTTGTAAACATTGATGAGGTCACCCCTCAGTCTCCTCTTCTCCAAGCTAAAGAGACCCAGCTCCCTCAGCCTCTCCTCATAAGGGAGATGTTCCACTCCCTTAATCATCTTTGTGGCTCTGCGCTGGACTCCTTCAAGCAATTCCCTGTCCTTCTTGAACAGAGGGGCCCAGAACTGGACGCAATATTCCAGATGCGGCCTCACCAAGGCTGAGTAGAGGGGGAGGAGAACCTCTTTTGACCTACTAACCACTCCCTTTCTAATGCACCCTAAGATGCCATTTGCCTTCTTGGCCACAAGAGCACATTGCTGGCTCATGGTCATCCTCCTATCCACCAGGACCCCCAGGTCCCTTTCCCCTTCACTACTTTCCAGCAGGTCAACCCCCAACCTGTACTGGTACATGGGGTTGTTCTTCCCCAGATGCAAGACTCTACACTTGCCCTTGTTAAATTTCATCAAGTTTCTCCCCGCCCAACTCTCCAGCCTGTCCAGGTCTCGCTGAATGGCAGCACAGTCCTCTGGTGTGTCAGCCACTCCTCCCAGTTTTGTGTCATCAGCAAACTTGCTGAGGGTGCACTCAGTTCCCTCATCCAGGTCATTGATGAAAATATTAAACAGCACCGGTCCCAGCACCGACCCCTGAGGAACTCCACTAGTCACAGACCTCCAGCTAGATTCTGCGCCATTGACCACAACTCTCTGCCTTCTTCCTTTCAACCAGTTCTCGATCCACCTCACTACTTGATCGTCAAGCCCACACTTCCTCAGCTTATCTATGAGGATGCTGTGGGAGACAGTATCAAATGCCTTACTGAAATCAAGAAAAACCACATCTACCGCTCTACCATCATCCCTCCACCTAGTCACTTCCTCATAGAAGGCTATAAGGTTGGTCATACATGACTTCCCCCTCATAAAACCATGTTGGCTGTTCTTAATGACCCCCTCATCCTTGATATGCCTAGTGATGGAGTCAAGAATAAGTTGTTCCATCACCTTTCCAGGGATGGAGGTAAGGCTGACCGGTCTATAATTACCCGGGTCCTCCTTCTTGCCCTTCTTATAGATTGGTGTGACCTTTGCCATCCGCCAATCCTCAGGCACCTCGCCCGTTTCCCACGACTTACCAAAGATGATGGAAAGTGGCCTAGCAATGACCTCCGCCAGCTCCCTCAGCACCCGTGGGTGCATTCCATCCGGACCCATCGATTTACAGATGTCCAGTTACACACATGCCAAACAAATAAAACCTCACAGGTTCTCTGATCTTGGGCAAAGGAAGGTGTGTGACTCCCAGTGCAGCCTCTGAGAATGGGATTTCAAACACTGCTTGATTGGGCTGTTTGCACAGTGCTGGATGGAGCTCCGCAGGGCTGACACCTGAGCTGAGGGGTCTGCCTGGGAGCTGGCTGTGTGGCCCTGCGTGTACGTGTATTTATATGTATATATATACACAGAGAGAGAATTCAAATGGACTGACATGGAAGGAGTTCACCTTATACTCCATCATATGGGTTAAAAGAGCAAAGAGCTCAGGGTGGTTGCACGAGCCACTACTTTTCTCCACTGAAAGCACTGTGTTTGTCAGTGGGAGGAGAAGCTGATGTGCTGCACCATGTATCATTCATATTGCCAGTTACTACAGGCTGAGTCTGTGCTTGTGCACTTAGAGTTAGGTATTTATGTAGGCAAAAGTGAAAAGAGTTTTATCTGAAATGGGTGTTTCTGTGTTGAAAGTTCACTGACATGTGGCACGGTTTGGTTTTGTGCCCAGGTACCGTGTAGGTGAAGCTGGTGGGAAGTGTCAGTTGCATTTATCATTCCTTAAATGCATTTTTGTTAGCTACGCACTAACCCACGTGTAGGTAAAAATGGTGTATGCTCTGCTTTTGGTGTATCTTGTGATGTGCTGTTAACTTGGCCAAAGGTTTCCTATTTAATAATATTAATTTCCAATTTAATAACAAAGGTTTTTGTTACTAAATTGGATGAAAAATCCATATATAGCAATCAGAAATGGTAGAGCACCGCATACTGAGGAATAAGGAGCTGTCATTGCTAGTGCTGTGTATACTTTACCCTCTTCTACATCTTGCTGGATGGAGAGTTTTGCTGGTTGAAAGGTTTTGGGTTTGTGCTTTTGTATTACTCTTAACACAAGATTATTGAGACAGTGCTACAGCTTTAGATGTGCTTGTAACATCTTTTAAACCTAAGTAATTGCATTATTTTGCCACAGAGCTCTGTAATTTCATAATGACAGAAGCCAAATTAAAGGACATATGTTTCTATTGACAGAAAATACATATTATGATCCTTCTGAAAAGCAGCACAGACTTTTTAGGTGCAGAATACACATAGCTGCGGTTAATTACACAACTGATTTTCCTGCAAAGTTCTGCTTCGTTTATTTCTGAGTAGTCTCTCTAATTTTAATAGGCCTACGTGCTAGAATAAAATCAAGCAAACGAGTGTTTGCATGTCAGTTTTAGGTGGTCAGCATTATACCAGCCAGAATGCACATACAGCTCAGTGCTGTATATACAGGTTACAACTGCTGTCTTTAGAATAGATACCTGGGTTAGAAAAGGGGATGGGGCTGAACTATTTAAACTAGAAGAGAACACAGGCTTAGGAACAAAGGGATATAAATTGCCCATGAATGTATTTAGATCAGAAATGAGAAGAATGTCTTCAACCATCAGAAGGTGAGAGCATCCTTCTAATAGGAAAAAAAAGGATATAGAGGATGAAGCAATCTGTGAGATATACTTTCCTTAGTTTAGCACAATCTCATGATGTGATTCCTTGTGGCAGGCAGCAATGGAGTATGGTAACTCCAATGGGGCATTGCAATATGAGTAAAGTAACCCAGGAGCTCTGCTTCAGTAATCTTCTGGTTCTCGTATAACACAATGAGTACATTTTATGTAAATAACCTCCATGGTTCTTCACTACAAGTGCTCGGATCCACGCTAATCACCATCAAGCTCATTATGTTCAAGCACTTCAACATGAAAGGTGTGAGGTAGAATCAGTTCCTCTTCTGCAGAGGTAATTGCACCAGTGGAAACAGCTGACTACCTTCATTGGCTGCAGCGGGAGGTGGGAAGATGAAGGCACTTGCAACTTGTCCCTGAGTGTGAGTGACATCAAAGAGAACACATCAATCAGAGGAGGAACAAAAGAGGGCAGAGGAATGACTGATTGAACAACACCACAGAGTCGAATTGCAGACACGGACTGAAAACCTGGGGCAGGATTCACTGTGAAAGGTGGTTGTGAAACAGATAAATTAGTGTCTGCATACACAAGTAGCGACAATAGAAAGGAAATGGAGGTGTTGGTACCCAGTCCTTGAAGATGTCAGGTGTCAGCTCCCCAGGAGGGTAACAGGGGCTTTTCTATCATAAGATAAATTTTGCAATCACAGCTATTCCTGCTTTTTGAGGAACACCACCTCCTGATGTAGTGAGCACATTACTCCCTTCACACTGCTGATAAGGGCCTGTCTGGGCTCAGCTGTGGAGGAAATACCCTGTATCTGAGACTGCCACATCCCACAGGCACACAGGAGCTCCATAGAATGAAACCATGGTGATGATTTGACTCCAGACAGAGAAATCTGGCAATGCATTCAGCAGCCTTCCATGTATCCAACAAATTTGATTAAGAGCTGAAGAAAGTATCACTGTACTAACAATAAGCTCTACAAGTTGCTGGCCAGATTGCATTAGAGTACTCTTAGGCATCATTAACGTCAGAAACAATCGGCTGGATTTGAGGGCCACCAGCCTGCTCGGCTCCACTGCCTTTTGGGATTAGCACAGGCTATGGACAAGTACTGAGAAAGCAGCTAAGGGTTATCCTGTTTCTCATGGTCTGGCTTGGAATGTTTCTTCCCATGACTGCTGTTTCAGTGGCTGCAGAGCTATTCCTTCGGGAAAGCAAACAAATGGGCTTAAGCCACGACAACAGCCCTTTCCTCACACCCAAAATGTTCCATTCTCCATCATGCAGGTGCCACACAACTGCAGCAAAACAAGGGAGCTGCTTGTGCAAGGTGGTACACTCAGAAACAGAGAGTCGCTTCTGGTCATGTCGAATGTGGGTGTCCCACGATCTCCTTATTGAGGGTTTGTGAGCACTCAAAGGTTTTGTGCAGTAACTTTGTGGAATGTTCTTCACAGAAAGGTTGGAGAGGGTTTTGCAAGAATCGGTGAAGAATCAAGAGAAAATCAAGTGCTCACGACAGACACCATCAACTGCAGAAGCCATCTTCTGTAAGGACTGAGGCTGCCAAACCAACCTGACTTGCAATCACACAGCTACAGCTTTCACCCACCACTGCGAACAGCAGGGCTGGGGCTCTGAGACTCCTCTTGGAGTTTAGAGTTTTCTCTTCATCTTTCTGTGGGAGCTGCCTCTTTTGGGGCTGTTTCCCTTGTGTTTTCTTTGGAGGTGCGCTCCTTTGGGGCTGGGCTGGTCAGTGAGAGCTGCACCGTCCCTGGGAGGGGACACAGAGGAGGCTGTTGGGGGAGTCTGTGGGCTGGGACTTGCTCAGCATCACCTCCTCTCCCACACCACCATGTGAGGGGCACCTCTGTCACCCCACAACCTCCCACTCTAACCAGCAGAGCAGGACCAGTGGCTCCGTGGAGCTGTCTGATTTCAGGAGGGGTTCCCTTAGCCCTGCTGTGGGCAAGCCCAGGGAACACATGGCTTTTGTGCCACAGCAAAGCACAGCACACCTTGCTGCGGCTTACTGCTGCAGGGCGGCACTGCAGAGCAGTGGGGCTGGTGCAGAAACCCTGGCTCCATCCTCTGCCTGTGCCTGGGTGGGAGCTGGGTGTATGATGCTGTTTCTCTCCTGTCTGCCCGGCGGTGGCTTTCCTGCAGACCATTTTGGGGCTGTGTTAATCCCCTAAATTTAACCAGTGATGTCAAAGGCTCATGTTAGCTCCCTGCACCGAGTCCTGCATCCACACACACCAACAAGAGCCAGGAATAACTCCTGTCTCAAGCAGTGCCCCTGATCATAGTGCAGACCCCTGAGCTGTCACTGTGCACATGGATGGAGCAGCACCAGAGTTGGGGGGAAGGAAACTCTGGGGCTGGGCAAACTCACATCAGGAATGCTGGATACAGCCAACAGAGTAAGGAAAGACCTCTCAAGGTAAGCTGGAAACAGAGGGTGTTATTATTGATCCGGTGGTGACGGGAGAGCAGGCTTGGGGATGGCTGTTTGCTTTGGCTGCTGAACTGACACACTGGGGAAGGAAAGAAAACCCGCTCCAGCGTGGATTTAAATGGATGTTACTGTTTTTGTTGTTGCTGTTTTTGTCATTAAAACTGCAAAGGGAAGAAGAGAAAGTTCTGTTCAAAACAGCCAGTTGGATGGGGCCGGAGGTGACCTTTTCCACTGTGGGTGCTGGTAAAGGAAAACAAGGGAAACAAAGGGCTCGTTTCACAAACGTACTGGAAGGGTGGCAGCCCCCAGCCAGCCTTCTTCAGTTCCTGCCCAGAGGGGCAGCAGTGCAGCACCCCACCAGTGTCTGGGACATGGACCAGCTCCCACCCAAGCTCCTCCCTGAGCTGGAAAGCCCAGAGAGGTTTTCCTAGGAAAAAGTGTCTGTTTTCAGACACAATCTGCCACCCACAACGGGTTTCTCGTCCCATTGCCTGGTGTCACCCTCTCTCCATTCACCCTGCTCTGTTGAGGGCGCAGTGATTGCAGCTGGGCTGATGTTTAGCTGGCATTTTCTCTTGATTCTCCACCCCATCCCTCCGGGACAGGGGAGGGTTGGGGGGGGGGGGGGGTGTGAGTGGACGAGCTGTGCGGATCGGTTTAAACCACAACAGTTCTTTTTGGCGCCCAGCATGGGGCACGGAGGGTTGAGATAACGACAGATCTGACCGGATTAATAGTCACTCGTCACAGTGCTGATTTATTGGCTCTCAAAGCTGTTCCTCTTGGTCTCACAGGTTCAGAACGCTGTACATTACATGCAACCGGTATTTGCTGTGCTGGTGTTTTTCAAGTGTGGGGCTTGGTCTAAGGTTTTTGTCTCATTGTACTTTGTTACAATGACTTGTAATACAATAGAATCATTGATCATGAAACTGATCGGTCTTATGTTCCCAGTGTGGTCACCACCTTTATACTTTGGGAGGTATATAATAAAGGTGCCTAGCAATTTCACATCTTTTTTCTCCTTCTCGGGTGGTCAGCCTGTGAAGGAGACATTCTTTTACCCACCTCAGGCCCCCCTCCCTCCATTTACCAGGCCCCGGTGTGAAGACCTTTCCCCATCAGTTCAGAACTGGTGAGCAGGACGAGCTGGGGGGAATGGGAGTTTCAACAAGAAGGTGTTTCAGTGAGGCATTGTCATCTGCTGCCTGGGCAGGACATGGGTGGGCAGAGGGCTTGAGCTCAGTCAGTACAGGACAACCGTCTCCTCTGCATCTCAATCAGGCTGAAGCCTGCAGCCCTTCTCATCTCCCAGAGCCGAGTGGCACAGAGCAGCCACAGCACTGATGGTGCAATCATGACTCAGAACATGCAGCATCATGGCAAACATTCCCTGGGAGCAAAGCAGCCTGAGCTGTGGCTGGGAAAAATCACTTTTCTGGGTTTATCCTTTTCCCCCAACTTTTCAGTAGGACCAAACCTCATCTTTATATTCTTTGATTTATTGATCTTGCTGCAAAAAGAGTTAGAAGCCAAGATTATGACAAAAGGGCTACGGATGTGGAAGCTCAGTTCTGAGATCCGCATTTGAAACAGGCCGTCTAAGATCCCACTATTGCCCTGCTGGTGGATTTTCCACACGTGGACGAAAAGTTCCAACCCCAAACTTTTCCTGGCAGCAGCTTTGTTGAAAGTGGTGCATTCCCAAAGCAAGGGAAAAAAACCCTAAAATGGATCTTTTCCAGGGAAATACTGGTTTCCCTGTTAACTGGGAGGCAGTGGGGTGGGCACAGGGCGCACAGGAGCCGCTGCTGACCCTCTTTGTGTGCAAGTGTTGGGTGGATGAGGGTCTCCCATGGACAAGGAGCAGCCCTGGGGCCTCCGTGTGTCCTGGCCACTGCTTTCACAAATGACAACCCTTTGGAAAACTGTGGAGGCTCCAGTGCCTGGGGAAGATCCAGCAGTGGAAACCCCACTGGCACAGCCCGAGCCACAGACAGCCAAGAATGAGCTGTTAGAGCTTGCTCACAGCGGGGAAGGGGTGGATTTGGTCTCCCTCAGTTCCCGTACAGGGCATGTATGAAATGTTTTATCCTTCATGAAAAGTTCTTGGAGGCAAGCTTAATTCCTGGTTTTGCAGATAACCCAAGCTGTGTATCCAGTGTGGGTCACTACATAGGGGAGTAGAAAGTCAGTTTGCAGGGGACCCTGCCTGCTCGGTAGTGAGAGAAAGGACTGAGATATGAAGGGAATCAAGGACAGCCATCGCTTTGGTGGGGGGAGCTTGAGGTAAGTATCTACTGAAGGAGGGAAAAGGGAAAGGGCAGCCTCTGTCACATCATCTTTTGGGGAAGAGCTATGGGATTGCTCCATGCCCTGGAAGAAGGAGCCTCCTTCGCACCTGGAGCATGTGGACTGCAGCAAGAACAGAAAAAGGCTTTAGAGAAGTTCTCTCCTTGGGGGAGAGAGAGTCAGGTGAAAAATAATGTATTTAACAGGATTTAAAGCTTATTCTGCATTTATGAGTGGTAGCAAAACTCTCCGTGGACAGCCCTCTGAGAGTTCACGTCTATGGTATTTCTGACTACAGAATCGCAGTGACCAGTGTGGGTAGGATTGACTGTTATGGTGAACAGCCTGGTAAAACCACAGGAAGGTTTTTTAGTTTACTGGAAGCATCACAAATGCGTCAGTATTGAAGGAGGTGTCTTGGCGATTCAGAAGTGTAGGGCAGTGATTGTGAATCATACAGTAAAAGGATAGAGCTACCCCCATCCACTCACTTTGTGGCAACTGGGGGGTCTGGTCCATCATCTCTTGAAGTCAACAGGGACAAGAACATAGAATCATAGAATCATAGAATCATAGAATCATAGAATCATAGAATCATAGAATAGTTAGGGTTGGAAAGGACCTCAAGATCATCCAGTTCCAACCCCCCTGCCATGAGCAGGGACACCTCACACTAAACCATCCCACACAAGGCTTCATCCAACCTGGCCTTGAACACTGCCAGGGATGGAGCACTCACAACCTCCCTGGACAACCCATTCCAGTGCCTCACCACCCTAAGAAGAAAGAATTTCCTCCTTACATCCGATCTAAACTTCCCCTGTTTAAGTTTGAACCCGTTACCCCTTGTCCTGTCACTACAGTCCCTGACGAAGAGTCCCTCCCCAGCATCCCTATAGGCCCCCTTCCGATACTGGAAGGCTGCTATGAGGTCTCCACGCAGCCTTCTCTTCTCCAGGCTGAACAGCCCCAACTTCCTCAGCCTGTCTTCATACGGGAGGTGCTCCAGTCCCCTGATCATCCTCGTGGCCTCCTCTGGACTTGTTCCAGCAGTTCCATGTCCTTTTTATGTTGAGGACACCAGAACTGCACACAATGCTCCAGGTGAGGTCTCACAAGAGCAGAGTAGAGGGGCAGGATCCCCTCCTTCGACCTGCTGGTCACGCTGCTTTTGATGCAGCCCAGGATACGGTTGGCTTTCTGGGCTGCGAGCGCACACTGAAGCCGGCTCATGTTCATTTTCTCATCGACCAGCACCCCCAAGTCCTTCTCTGCAGGGCCACTCTGAATCTCTTCTCTGCCCAACCTGTAGCTGTGCCTGGGGTTGCTCCGACCCTGGTGTAGGACCTCACTGACCTGAGGAGGTTTCTCTTTGCCCCGCACCTGGAGCTGTTTCCATTCGGGAAGTGCTGCACTCCAGCCTCAGGGTGCTGATGAATTTTTCAGTAATGTGTGTGCGAAAGTAATCTGCTGTGATTTACCTCAAGGGATGATTCAAGCACCCGGTGCCTCAGTCTCCAGGATGCAGCTGGACACCTCCTGTTAGACACTGAGCAGACGTTCTTTATGGTTGTTCCTCACCAGTGGCTCATACTGGTTATACAGCATCCCTGTGTTCGTCAGCGTCTCGTGAATCACCAGGCTATGGAGTGGGTAATTGTTACTTTGGTTCCTTGCTGAGAGTTTAAATAACATCCACAAATCAAACCCCCCTTATTGCTGCAAAATGCAGGGCTAAAGAATACTCAAGCACAAATGTGAAAGGAGAAGAGGAGCCGGCACGCTTCACATTTCAGTTGGAACAAATACCACTGCAATGCTGGTATTTTCATGGTGGAGGCAGTTTTCTTCCATGAGCAGCAAGCAGACCTGGCTGGGAAGTGGCATTTCTCTTTTATGAGATATTTAGAAGCTTCAGGTTTGGGTTAGTTCTGGTCTGGAGCAAAACCAAGGTCTTGATTTTCACAAGAACTGGAGAGTGAGGCAGGGGCTTGGTGACAGGGGCTCACCCTCCACCACGCTATTATGAGACTGGTGGCCAAGCCCTTGCTGAGTGTAATTGATGGTGGGGGATTTATAACTGTGGCACCTTCATGCCCTGTGAGCAGCCCCTGCAGGCAGAGGGGACCCATGCATCAGGCAGGGCTGAGCCCTGGGTGCTTCCGGGTCCTCCTGCAACTAGAGGAGGGACCTGCAGAGGATGTGGGCAGGGGGTGACCGCAGCATCCCGCTGCATGGTGGGCAGGAGGTGACTGCAGGGTGACCTCAGCATCCCACTGCATGGTGGGCAGGAGGTGACTGCAGCATCCCACTGCATGGTGGGCAGGAGGTGACCGCAGCATCCTGCTGCATGGTGGGCAGGAGGTGACTGCAGCATCCCGCTGCATGGTGGGCAGGAGGTGACCGCAGCATCCCGCTGCATGGTGGGCAGGAGGTGATTGCAAGGTGACTGCAGCATCCCACTGCATGGTGGGCAGGAGGTGACTGCAGCATCCCGCTGCATGGTGGGCAGGAGGTGATTGCAAGGTGACCGCAGCATCCCACTGCATGGTGGGCAGGAGGTGACCGCAGCATCCCGCTGCATGGTGGGCAGGAGGTGACTGCAGCATCCCACTGCATGGTGGGCAGGAGGTGACTGCAGCATCCCAGTGCATGGTGGGCAGGAGGTGACTGCAGCATCCCGCTGCATGGTGGGCAGGGAAGCACAGGCAGGAGAAAATCATGAGAAAGTGGCTGATGGCTGCTGATGGCTTCATTAATTTGATCCCAGCAGCAAGACATTGGGTGTCTGTGCCACCACTGACCCTGGAGGCACAGATCACACCCTCACAAATCAACACTGGACTTCTTCCCCCCAACACCGCCCCCCCCCCCCCCACCATAGAGCAAGCTTGTGGTTCACTGTCATCTTGAGGTCCCAGTTGGTCTGCTTTTTAAACATCCCAACCTACCCAAGCAAGACTTGAGTCTTTCACCTATGTGAAAGCCTCAATGAGCATCGTCTGTCTGCCTGTCCAACAAGTGTGCCACAAGGTCCCATAGGTGCTCATGTGGGACCTGGGAGCCCCTCAGCATCACCTCCAGAGCATAGTGCCTTTCCCTGGCAGAGCTGGTTGCATTGGCCTGGCTCCTGCTGCCGGGGAGAGGCACCCCATGTGCTGGAGGAGCTGGGAGCGAGCACGGGCTTGCCCTTGGATAGGGAATATGGGACTGGAGAAGGTCAAAGCCATTCGTGGGTGAGCAAAGGTGCTGGGTTAATCCTGAACTGAAGGAGGATGGGTTAGGAGCCAGGCCAGGTGTGGGATGCCATATCCCCTGTATGCAGCCACATAAGGAGGGAAGGCCAAGGCAACATTCACATGGGCCACTGAGGTCTGGTTTTGCCATGTAACTCCTCCCACAGTCACCAACACCACCACCACCTTATCAGCTCCTTTTCTGCTCCTGTCATTTGACAGGCAGATTGGATTCCCTCCTTATTTTTCCCTGCAGAGCCCTATTTTGTTTAGCACAGAATGACATCCCCCAGAGCAGCTTCCTCTGAAGAGAGCTGTAAATATTGTGTGTCTTACTGCAGCTTAAACAAAAAGCTGAAGTGTTTCCCATCGGCAAGCAGAGTCCCTGCCGGAGCCTGAATTTGATGAAATAAGACACTTGGGTTTTTGAGCAAAGCAGCTTCCTCAGCCTGCTCTTGTCCTTCACCAGGGAGAAAACTGTGATGATCGTGGCATTCATCAGGTCTCAGTGAGACAGAGCTCTGCTCTCACTCTCCCACTGCTGAGTAGCCCAAGGGATGCTGCTCATCTGCTAAGACTGCCATGGCTAGCCCGGGACTTACATCCTTCCTCCCACCAGCCACCTTTCCCTCCTCTCCCTTGCTCGGCACAGGTAATCCAGCAGTGTTTCTGCATGGCAGAGCATGACGTGCATGGGGCAGTGCCCAGGGCATGGGGACAGCAGACAAAACAGCCCTCAGCCACAAGGCTCCTCTGCCGCTCAAAGGCAGCAGGGCAGCACCCCACCAGTGCTCAGGACAAGGACCGGCTCCCACCCGACCTCCTCCCTGAGCTGGAAATCCCAGAAAGGTTTTCCTAGGAAAAAGTGTCTGTTCTCAGACACAATTTGCCATCCTCATGGGGGTGGGCTTTGTCATCCCGTTACCTGGTGTCACCCTCTGTCCATTCACCCTGCTCTGCTGAGGGCGCAGTGATTGCAGCTGGGCAGATGTTTAGCAGAAGACGGGCCCCTGTGTGAAGACCTTTCCCCGTCAGTTCAGAACTGGTGAGCAGGACGAGCTGAGCGGAATGGGAGTTTTGCCATGGGCACCTTGGTGCAGAGCTCAGATGGTGGGACTGGATAAGGTACCAGAGCCTGGTGACACTCAGCTCAGAGCAGGAAGAGATGAGAGACACCCACTTTGTGTGTAAACCCTTCTGCAGCAGGCACACCACTGTGCAATGGCTGCTCATCACTGCCTCACCCCATCTCACCCCAGGCTTGGGCTGCAGCCGGCTGCTCCATGCGTCTCCAAGGCAGATGGGTGCCGCTGGCTGTAGATCTGCTGGGGAGCTCATGACTCAGGGTAAGAGCCGTGGAGTGCTGTGGATTATGTGGCACCGGCTGCTCATCCTTCTGAAGGCAGTTCTGGCTCACCAGGCTGTTTGTGCCATGGCCCTGCATGGACGTGCTTGGAGAAGGGTTAGAGGTGCCCCAGGTCAGCAGGCCTGGAAAAGCCACCACTACTTGGTTCTGCTGCAATTACAAGCCCGCTGTGCAGGACTTGGTTAAAAAAAACCAAGCTTAATCCAAGGCTTCCACTGCACATCCATCCATCCATCCATCCATCCATCCATCCATCCATCGGTTGACTTCTGTCCACATGGAGTGGTTTCTCCAGGTGTCTGCCCTCTACAGATGGGGCATCCTCATCCTCAGGGTGCATCCAGCTCCCCAGGGCCTTGGTGGGAAAGCTTCAGCACTGCCAGAGCTGCTCCTGCTGCTACACAGCTCTGTTGGGTGAGCCTGGGGGTGCGAGGATGGGCTTGGGCCATGCCAGCACAGCCAGGGCTCCTCGCAGCTCCTCACCTGCACACAGGTGGTGGCACAGCCTGAACCTTTCAACTGCCCTACACACGGGCTGCTGGCAGTCCCCAAAACACCTCTTGGTAAGAGCTCAGGTGCTTTCTCCTTTGTAGCCAGAGCTCAGATGTGCCTCTGGAGGAGGAGGTGGGGGAACATGGAGTCTTTGAGGGTCTCTGCTCCCCGGCTGATGTGTGCTGCTCCTGGACCTGCTGGCTTCCTAAATGCACAGGTAGCCTGGCCTCATGCCTGGCCTCCTCCCAACCTGCTCATGCCACACGGAGGTGCCCAGCACAGCCGCACACTGTTGGAGGCACCAGGCAGTGCTGGCCAGAGAATTGATGGGGCGATAAAACCGGCAAAAAAGAGCAAAAGCCATGGATCCGATTTGGCCCAAAGGCTGCACAGCACATTTCTCTTTGTCATTCAGTGCACATGAGTGTGAAAACCCTTATTCCTGGGAACGGGAGCTGTTTTCCTCCCAGGTATGAGGTTTTCTGTCTAACCTGGTGGCTGGAAGTCCTTCACAGCTGAGCTCATGGTTTTGAAATCACTTCCTGAGTACTGTAAGCTGCCAAGAGAGATGATGGATGGAGCCTGTCCTTTGGGAGACAGAACAAAAGCCAAGATCTGTTCACATCTGCCTCAGGTGCATGGCCTGCCTACGCTCAAGTGAGCTTGCTGCTGTCATACATGAATTGGAGCTCTGCTTCTGAGATGTCCTCGTTATAAGTCATCTGGGAAAACTGGAAACTGAGAAGACATTGCAGGGTGTGAACGTCTGCTGGAGCCGTGCGCTCCATGGTAAGCCTTGTGAGAGGATGGTGTAATCAAGGCACCCTTCACTGTTTGCTCTCCATTCTCAGCCTCCCCTCCTTCCTTACGCTTAGCACAAGGGCTTTCTCTGAGCAGCTCAGCTACATGGCTTCCCACTCTCCCGTGAGATCCATTCCTCTGCTGAGACTGCCTGAGGTGGTGGTTGATCATGGCAGAAATCCCTTCCCTGGTGTCACTTCTCCCCAGGTGCTTCTGACACAGCGGAAACCCCAGGAAGACACCCGGCATCCTTATCAAGACGTAACTAGCCCAGACACTGCCGCATCACATCACTGTCTCAGCCCGTATCACCGATGACTCAGCCCCCGTTAACAGCAGCCGTCAGGGACTGTTTCACCCTACATTTCCTCCTGGCTGGAGGCCACCCCATAACCTGTGCAATGCACCAAGCTCCAGATCAGCTCTTCCAGTGCTGTGGCTGCTTTTGAGACCGTGCTGCTTCTTCTCCTCAACACCCCCTGCCCATGCTGCTGCAAAAGGAAGGCAGGAACGAAAGCGGGCAGCCCCGCTTCTCCATTAGCTTTGACCTTTGGGACATAGGAATTAGCACAGCCTCTGTCCGAGGTGATCTCCTTGCAGCGCTACTGCTGACCATCAAGGCATTTACATGGGCAGTTGGGTGCTCTTCCCTCTGCCGTGCTTCCGCAGGTTACTTTCCCGAAGATAATTAGGTGACTCAGGAAGACAACTGCATACCTCGCATACCTGTAGGAACCACAACGCTGATAGGTGGTGTAGAGCGTTTTGAAGCTCTCTGAACAAAGAGCAGCTGAAATCCCTACCCAAACCAAAGCAAGTCCAGGCAATGTCTGCATAGTTTCGTGGAGCCCTTACCCAGCGGAGGGTGAACAGTTCCTCCAGAAGGCTCTGGTCTTGCAGCACCGAGGCACGGACTCTTTGTCACGGGTGTTTTGTCAGGTAAGATTTATCACTTCTATCTCCTGGGTTTTCAATGATCATGTCCAAAGTGAGGCTGGAAAAAGAACATTTTCTACTATGAACGCAAAAAAAAAGGCAGTCATGTTTTCCGGGAGGAAAAGCACAGAGAAATGATCTTCTCTTAAACAGGTGAGGGATTGCTATGGCTCAGATAATGTGGCAGCTAGTCATCTATGGAGATAACTGCAGAAATGAGGTGCGGTGGTGTTTGGTACTGCTAGTTTAGCACAGCCAGCTCTGCAAAAGACACAAAAGGAGACACAGGCTTTGCTTCAAGTTCTTTACCATTTGAATCATTGAATTGCAATTCCATTCACTGATTTTGGAAGGAAAGCAGAGAAGTGTGAGAGGGAAATTTTATTCCATGTGGAAACTTAGAGGATCTTACAGATCTCAAACCCACCTCACATCTGGGTCGACATACGTACCCAGTATTTCCTCTACTTCGTCATCAGAGCAGTGGTCCTGGAGCGCTGCAAGGTGGCTCCTGGCATCCTTATGTGCCTGTGGGATGGTTGGTGCAGGCTTGTGTGCTCCTTCGGGACCATTTTGGGGGTACTTTTGCTCAGGAGTAAGAGTCTAAGAGCTCGGCTGAAAGTGAAGCTAGTATTTGCAAAGCTTTTCAAGCTTTTGCTCTGGTTCCTGTGTATGTGTAGATGTGTGTCCCTAGCTCGGGATGAGCTGTTCAAGTGAAATCACGACATGTAAATAGAGATGTATTTACCTCCTACCTTTATAGCCAAAGGGATATAGAGAAGAGCTTCTAGTGAGCGTCTGTTCCCATCAGTGGGGTGACCTGGAGCTACCCACCTGCCGGTGTCTCCCCTGTGACCAGGCTGGGACAGGTCCTTCAAAAGGGCTTTCTCATACAGAGGGCTTACAGAAATGCCGTAGGGTCCCTGAGCAATGCTGGGAGTCTGGCCCCTTCACAGCCCTGCTCCGAGGCAGGGGGATGGTGCCACACGTTGGGAGAGGCTCCCTTTGAAGGAGGTTGTGTGTTCCCTGGCTCCCGAGTGGTTTTGTTTGTCGGGGCGAGGGGAGCGATACAGCTTGCAGCTTGTCCTGACATGTGCCTGCTGTGTTTAAACCCACAGCTCCTATAGAAAGAGCTCTTGTCCTGGCGACTGTGAAGTCTTCAAGTGCGTCTTGGCTCTGGGCTCTCCTTCAGCTGTCGTAAGATCAGATTAATGATGTATTAGTTCGAGATAACTGCCATGAGATCATGTAATTAACTTGTGATCGTGCTTTGTGCCAGTTGGCTGCAACTCGCTGCTTTTAAAAGCACCTCTTTCAGACCAGCTACAAATAGAGCTTTTTGATTGATGGCATTAACAAATAGCTCATTAGTCACCTTTTGGGCTAATTAAGGGAGTAAAGAACAGCAGTGGGTGATTAAAGGCAGCCGTCAGGCTGAGCTCTGCAGTATGGGGAAGTACTTTATTACCTTGTGCTCTTCTCTGTGGCTGTTGTGCTCCCAGTTACACAGGTTTGTGATGCTCCCCTCCAAGGCCTGATCCTGCCCTGCTCAGCACCGCAAGGCCGGGTCAGACCTTCTCATCCCTGCTTGCATTGCCCTTGGGCAGATGAACAGCTGCTGAGAGGTGGGTGCAGAAAGGTGATGCCTTCACAGGGCATCGGTACCTGCCCAAGAGCAGCCGGTGCTCGCCCAGGAGATGTGACTTCACCTCGGCACTGCTCCCACACTTGGCATACGTGGCCGCTTTGACACGTAAAGGTTTTGCTCTGGGCAAAACTGAGGGTCAGGGGATGCTTTAACTCCTCTGGACTCATTTGAAGTAGGAGGAATCTGGGTTACAGTGCAGACACCATAAGGATGGGTATACCCTTTTGGTGATCACTGGGCTGGAACAGCTGTCATAACATATATATACATACACACATGTATATATATGTAACATATATATGCAATTTTGGTGAGCACCAGGATGGACATTCTGAGCTCATGCCTGATGAGAGGAAGTCTGTGTTGCTGTCCCAGTATTTCTGTGGTGCACTGGGAAACATCCCAGGGAAAGGGATCTGTCTTGTAGCACTTAACCCTATGCATGGCTGCTGCAAGAGTGCTGTCTGAGACCACCTCCCTTCTGCCTGAGCTCCTGCTCTTCTGCAGCTGGCCTAAGCTCCCTTCTTCAGTCCCTGCTTCTTGCCTCAGCCTCAGTCCTGTCTTAGCTGCCCACCTCATCCCTTTGACATGGTGAACATCCATCGCAAACCCCACTAATTGCTCAGAGACAGTGGTTAGGGTCAGTGCTCTCTCTTGCTGGAAAACATACTAGCTACTAGCCCCTATAGAGTCTGCAACGTGAGCAGAAGCAGATTGCTCTCCCCTGTCCCACCCTCCCTTGCCAAACCGATACCCAACCCCACTCTCCTCAGTGTGTCCTCCCTGCTGCCCCATCTACCACGTGGTCCCATGGCTGGTGACCACCTCAGCCTCTCTCTTGCCCCAGTCCCTGCTAATGCTCTCTCCCCCTTTGCATGGGGCTGTGACATGCTGGTGGTGGCTCTGTTGATCCGCTGTGGCTTGGTCATCAAGCCCTGTGATGGTGTGGTTTGGGGCTGTTCTGCTGCCCAGGAGCCTGCTGTGTGCACCCCACAAAGCCCTGCTCCCCTGGGTCAGATGCTGCTCGGAAGGGCTCACTTGTGAGCTCTTCTTAGATGCTACAAGGAGCTGGAGAGATTTTTCATCTAAACAAAGTGCGAAGGGCTCCTGTGTCTTGCTCTGGGGACTCAGACCAGCAGGTTGCTGTGTGGTTATCACCAGCCCTAGGTGTTCACCAGCCTTAGCAATGCTCAGGTCAGATTGGACTGAGCACCTTATGAAACTGCTCTGCTTCATTCCTCATGGAGGAGAGAAGAAATAACTGAGTCTGTGTCTTCTGCAAGATGCTACTGATTTTTACCCCAGTCGAGCAGGTGGATGCAGTTACAGCTCTGAAGCTGAGCTGTGTGCAAAGAGATAGCATAGCTCAGAGAAATGAGAGATCCTTCGTACAGCATCTCCCTTCTCTCTCCTGTATATCCTTCATACAGCATCTCCATGCTCAGCAGCACCAGGTTTCAGCGAGCCCCATGGATGGAACTAATTCTGAAGGCAGTGCTTGTGCAAACCCTGCCAGCTTCTTCCTGTCCTCCAGATCAAGCCCCTGCGTGCTGGAGCATTTAGGGTTTGACGCTTTAATCTCGTCTGTCTGGGTTAGTCTCAGGTCATTAACTTGTGTTTTCCTGCTGTTCTAGCTGCGTGAATTCTGCACTTTATGGCGCTAAAAGACCCCAAACGTCCCTGTGCGGCTGCTGAATGCCCAGAGAGGCTCTGTGCCAGGTTGTCGTGTCCTCTGACAGCCCCTTCTTGCGGATTAGAGGGGTAGTAAAATATTGCTGCCACGAACATTCCAATATTAGGCTACTTTACTCTGCAGAATGGGAGAGATTTGCAAGTTAGGCCAAAAATGGGCAGTGGTTTGTGATCTGTGTGGGTGTTACTGAGGTACAGTGAGAGCTGTGAAGTGGAAAGGGTCTTAACTCATTCAGCCTCTCTTGGTTTTTTATGTTGCATCAGGATATGTTGTATGTGTTGCAGTGGTAGAACAAAGGGTGATGGGTTTAAACTTAGACAGGGGAAGTTCAGGCTAGATATAAGGAAGAAGTTCTTTACTGTGAGGGTGGTGAGGTGCTGGCACAGGTTGCCTAAAGAAGTGGTAAATGCTCCACCCCTGGCAGGGTTCAAGGCTGGGTTGGACAGAGCCTTGGGTGACATGGTCTATGGTGAGGTGTCCATGCCCATGTCCATGGCAGGGGGCTTGGAACTGGATGATCTTAAGGTCCTTTCCAACCCAAACCATTCTGTGATTCTATGATTCTATCTAACATACAGTACGAATGTGAGTCAAGTCTTACCTTGTTTTTTCTTAGAGGTCTGGTGGAAGCTGTAGGTGTGTACGTGAATTCCCTCTGTTCCCAGGTGAAGCCTGAACCCAGGATCAGAGTGCAGACACTGTGAAATATCTGACATTAGATTTGTTTTCTTATAAGATGGAGGCACTTAATAGGTGTTGACTGCATCAAGGATGAGCACTTCAAGCAGCTGGAGCATAATCCCAGCCCTCGTGAGACACCAGGCTGAGCAGCAATGCCTCTCTCTTCACCTTGGCATTTTAGCAAGAAGTCTGTTGCATGAGTATTAATGCAGCCCTGGTCCTGGGCCCTGGTCCACGTTCATACCCATCCCTTTCCCTCCCATCACATCCTTCTGGGTGGCCACAGTGGAGTGTGGGCACTAC
Organism: Lathamus discolor; assembly: GCF_037157495.1. Taxonomy (NCBI): domain Eukaryota; kingdom Metazoa; phylum Chordata; class Aves; order Psittaciformes; family Psittacidae; genus Lathamus; species Lathamus discolor. The sequence continues at coordinate 117,002,749 of NC_088887.1, read as the reverse complement.
GGATACTCTGTGGTGAGACAGTGACCACAGATCCATCCCTGATCCTGTGATGCTGGCCATGAGGACCTGACAGCACCAGTCTCTGCTGTGAACGGAAGGGATGCATGCCCCAAAGCTACAGTGATGACTGAGGTTTATGATCTTTTAGGTGTTTCTCATTGCTGGTATTACTGTCCCAAATAAATTCTGGCCTTTGCTTTCTCTAATGTCAGTTGGACCTTATGCGTCAGTAAAGTCAGAAGTTTCACATTTGTAATTAACCTTCTGTGTGATGGGTGCTCATGGTTATACCTTTTCGTGTCTATATGATTCTGAGCAGAGGGGCAAAGAGCTGAGGTTCACAGCTTTGCATTTTAGCTCTTTCAGAGGAACATGTGAATATGGAAAAGCCATTTTATCCTCCGTGCTATGCTGATAAAGTGCCCTTTTTGTTCTTTCTCTGTTATACTTCTCCTGAACTCGCCGACAGACCTGTCCTTTGGCAGGTCGAAAGAAGAAATCGCCAGCAGTGCACATTGACGAGATGCCTTTCAGCAGTGGAGCTGTGCAAATAACAGGGTTTTCATTTCAGTGGCTGCATGGAAAATTGCAAATACTTTCTGTTTTGGGTCACCCCCTAAAGGAGAATGTTTCTTTTCTTCTTTGATTTCATAAGCATTGCACGAGACATTCTGGTTTGAGATTACTCAGTGCTTTTCCTAACTAAAGGAAGAAAAAAAGAGAAGAAAAAGCAAACTAGGTCACTTTCAACCCCCAAAAGTAATTTGCAAGAACAACTAAAAAAAGTTTTACTTCTTAAATGTCGAAACGGAGCCTTGCAGCTTTTCACAGAGCTCTTTTCTCCTCTTTCAGCTCAAACTAATTACATCCAACCCAAGTTCACCCAGAGCCACAGTACCTCTGAATTGCACTGGAGGTGAATTTGCTACATCAGAAGCCTCCAGGCAAGCTCTGCCTGCGCGCAGCAGTGACCTGTCCTGTTTGCTGCTGAGCAAGTGCATACACACAAGTGTGTAATTCTCCATCATTAAGGTGTTGAGCAAGAGACCATGAGAAATGACCTCTCGCGGGCCTGGCCAGCCGGGGAAGCACCAGCCACAGCCATGCTTCACCCTGCTGACACCCAGCTGCGGCAGGGGCTTGGGTTGTGCTGTTCCAATTGAATATGCAATATAGAATAATGGAATATGAGGTTGGGAGGTACCGTAAGGATTATCTGGTCCAACCCTTCTAGTCAAAGCATGACCCATACTACATGGCCCAGCAGCTTGTCCAGCTGAACCTTAGGTGTCCGACACTGGGGAGTCCAGCACTTCTCTGGGGAGATTATTCCGATGGCTGGTTGTTTGCAATGTGGAAAACTTCTCTCTTGTGTCCAGTTGGAATCTCTCCAGGTGTAACTTGTGCCCATCACCCCTTGTCTTTTTCATGTGACTCCTTGTAAAAAGAAACTTTCTGTCTTCGTTGTAGCTACCCTTTAAATACTGGAACATGGTGATAAGGTCTTCCCTGAGCCTTCTTTTCTCTAGGCTGGACAAACCCAGCTCCCAGCTTTTCCTCACCTGGCAGCTTCCTAATACTCCAATGTGGGGCTGATGCCCTTTCCCACAGCCCCCTCCAGCTGCAGCATCTTGCCCGGATGGGATGGTGGCTGGGAGGTATCAGCGCTCAGGGAGTGCAGTGGTGTAGCTTGGCTACGCTCTGCTTCCCTGTGGAGACAGAGCCCATCCATCTCTTTCTTTTCCTGGCTCCCTCAGGAAATGGTTTTGGTGTGATGGTGTCCCCCATCACCACCTGCACATTCCTCCCAGGATATCCCAGAATTGGTGTCCTGGTGGCATTAGATTACAACAAATTCCCATAAATGATGGTGATGAATATCAGAGGTTGAATAGAGATACACAGCTGCCAGGGATGGGGCTCTCAGGGGACTCTATTGGTGCCATCTGGGGTCCGGGCTTGCCTCAGACAGCATTAGGGAAAGTTCCTGTTGTCACCTCTTCTTCAGCATCTTCCCACAGAGGCAAAAAAGCCCTGTGGTAACTTTTTGTTGCATCCCAACAGTTGTGTGCTTGCTTGGTAAATTAGAAGTTGTTGAAGCTGGAAGGACTCTATTCCCTTCCAAATCCATGTAATCCTGAAAATTCAGGGATGCATGAAATGCCCCTGTGTGCCTTTCTCACCAGGGATGCACAGGTCCAAGGTGTCTGGGAGTGAAAATGTCCCCACTTATCTCCATAGATTCCCAGCTGGAACAAACCTGCCAATAGCACTGACTGACTGATAGTCAGGGAAACTATCCAGTTTCTACACCAGAAAGGGGCTTTTTGGGGTTAGGAGCTCCAGTTTTAACTGCTCGATAATCTCCATCCTTCTCTGATGGCTCACAGCCACTGCTCCAGGGCTGGGGCGGCTACAAGAGCCAAGCAGCCAGCGGTAACATTGGACTGCAATGTGTAACTGATCACTCTCGGCCTCTAACTCCTGTCCATGAAAGGGCTGGGATGCAGGAACAAGGGCCAGCACCCCAGCCTGCTGCCCTCACCAGCCAGACCCCTAAAGTGGTTGGTTTGGTCACATAGAGCCAAGGCACACGTCCCCTATGGATGTCCTCATGGTACATCACCCCACTCAGAAATAAAACCCCATCCCTGCGGATATGATGAGGCATTAGGAATAACTAAGCGTCGGTCAGGCTGAAAAGAAAAAAATGGGAGAGGTCCAAGCGTTGGTGGCTTTTTGACATGGCAGGGAGACTTGTGGATGTGCTAAGTTGAGGGCTGGCAGAGCCAGCTACTCCTTGGTCCAATAGTGCCCCATTTGTGCGTTTTCCCTCCATCTTTTGTTCCTTTTCCCTTTATCCTGCAACACTGACAGACATTTTCCCGTGCTGGGGTAAGCTGCTCAGCAGCTGGCCATGGTGTGGACCACAACAGCACTCAGAGTGTCTTCTGGTTGTTCCCCAGAGAGAGCGGCAGGAGGCATTGTGAGCAGATCTTTGATGCTGCCAGTCAGAGATGGACCCTGGTGAAAACTGGAAGCTGGATGAAACCAACTGGTTGTCTCATGGTGGGATCCATTCCTTGGCCAGTGTGAAAGGAGGTAGGACATCATCGCTGGTTTTTAATCCACCCAGTGAGCATCCTGGGAGCCTTCCTGATGTGCCGCTGCCGTTCGCTGTGCCATGTCTAGTATGAAGGTGGGAAAGGTCTGACCCAGACTGCAGTATCTTGCTGGCGCACTGGCACTGCTGCCTGGTCTGTGGCTTGTCTTCCTTCTCTGGAATGGGATTTGCCAGAAAAACCCACCCAAACCGACAAACCCAAACACCAACCTTTTGGCAAGTTAATATTCCCCTTGTGCTGGATGTGACCACCCTCATTCTCCACAAGCAGGACCCTGCAGAGGGAGGAGTGAGGAGCAGAGCTGGTAAAATATTCCCTTCTCTCTTCAATCCCGGTTGTGTGGCACAATTTAGGATGGCTCCAGGGAAACATGATGTCTCAGCAGGGACAGGAGGGATGAGGGATGTCCCGGCTGGGGCTCCCTGTGCAGGACCGCACAAGCTTTCTGCCCACCTTAGCATGACCTCCCAACCCAAGGCTGGGTCTGTCGCTGCCCATAAATTGCCAGTCTCAGCACAGCACTCAGGGCAGATACAACGGGAAGGAGCCCGCAGGTCTATTTCCTCTATCAGTGAATCTCACCCGATTTCCACCCAGCTGCTGTAATTTGCTTTTTAACCCCCATGCAAACACTGGGCAGAAGCAGCCACTTGTGCTCCCTACTCATCTGTGTCCCCGGAGATCCCTGTCCCAGCACAAACTGTCCCTCCCCGGGCAAAGCGCCTTCTTCAGCTGGGACACGCTGTGCCCCGCACTAACACCAAAGCAAACCCAGAGCCTTCTGGATGACAGCGCCTTGGGAACGGAAGCATTTTGCTTTGGTGAAACGCTTTTCTTATCTCCATCTGTTTCCCTCAGCTTCCCGCCGATAGCCCGGATGCCTGGGGAAGGGGAAGGGGACGGTCTGGGATGCGGCATCGCCTCCTTTCCCGTGCGAGCTGGATTAGATAAGGAGGTTTATGCTATCGGAGCCAGCAGCCCTGGGTTCAGTCTCCCCAGCCAAGCACCACTGGGTGGCATTGGCTGCTTCGGCAGGTATCCAGCGCAGGGTGGCTCCAAGGACCAGCACAGGGGTGCTTGCTGCAGCCCATCCCTTTTCCCCAATAGGACCATTTCTGCTTCTGTTACCTTTTCTAAACCTTCACCATGTGCATGGTCTGTGTTACTGTTTATAGCTGTAGAGGTCATATTCAGGATCCCACTGTGCTTGGGTCTGTAAAGCAGGGCAGGGCAGAGTTGAGCGTGGATGTACATTGGCTTTTGGTTCTGTGTACAGCCCACTGCTATCCTAAACCAGTGTCTCACATCTTCTGACTGATGGACCTAACAGCATTTCATAGTGGGGGTAAAGATCTCTTGAAACATCACAGGTATGGATTACTGTAGGGTGTCATGCATCTGCCCTCCTTAAACATCCTCCTTGAACCCCAAGGAACAGGCCACAGAATCCAGACCAAAAGGTTTTTTAGTCTAACCCATCGTACTGACCAAATGCCATGAACCTGAAAGGAAAAAGAAAACAATCACCAAAAACCCCAAAACCAACAGAAAAAAACCCTACCCTCTGCAATTTCTTTTTAAAAACTGAGGTTTTGCAGTTTAGCATCATTTTGACATTGCAAGAAATGATTGAAAACAATGGAATCCCCACCGGTTCCAAGGATCAAATGGCATTTAACACTTGGCCATATTCTGTTATGCAGCTGCATTTCTTTCTGGCAGCGAGGAATCCATGTGTGCTGTGTTCTGCACCTGGGAGCAGATAAGAACGGATGGGCTCATAGTGGAATTGCTCTTGGGATCCCAAATAATCTCCCACAGGCTTTTGGTGAGAGATGCCACCAGCTCAGGGTTTCCAGAGCCCATGGTCCAGCCTGTCACAGGCACTGAGTTACAGCAATGTTATCAGGTGAATGCAGCCTGTTCAGCCTCTGAAAGATCCCAGCTGGAGCATTTCCCTGCTCCTACTGGTTAGACCTCCTCCAGCTGCTGTTGTCGGAGGGGACTGTGGCGTGCTGAAAAGCTTTGCTGCAGGCAGGATGCTGCTGGCCATGCCCTGAGCACTGGGCGAGCCAGGAAAAGGGAGTGGAGAGCTGTGGCATAGCCAAAAAGTGGAGCGCAGCTGAGGATCCCAGTGTGGGCAGAGACGGGGCAGCAGAGCCCCTACACTGATGCCGGAAAAGGCATAAGTCTCCATCCTGAGCTGATTCCGGGTTCTTTCCAACAACACGCATATGAAGGCTGTCAGGGGTGAATTGGAAGAGGACTGAGAAGGGGCTTATCTGCAGTTTGATTTAAACTGTTGTCATCCCACCTCTCCACATCTACCTCTGCAGCTGATCTTTCTTCTTCCCTCAGACAATGAGCTCTCCGAAGGTGCCCCAGCCCTCTTTGCTCTGGATCAGCTGGGTAAGTCCATGCATGGCACATTTTCCTCTTCCTTTTTGACAATGTAGAGTAACTAGGAGATGGTTTAAAACACAGGGCAGCCACTGAATGCTTTCAGCTGCATAGATTTGTCACCACTGGTGCCTTCTTTCTGTGTTGCTTTTGAATGCCATCCATAGGAGGGAAGGGGCAGCTCAATGCCAGATGTGTTTAGTGCCTCTCTGTTAAATTGATGCAGGTTTTCTCTCCTTTGGGAGAGAAGCTGTCACCTTTCTGGTGCAAAGCACTCTCAGATAATGATGCTGGGGGGGGGGGGTTAGGCTTAGCTCGTGTCTGGCACTGGAGCTTCTGTGACTTTCTGGTGTGTTGCAAGATGATGAGGGTATTTTTTAACCCATGGGAGTCAGAAGTAGAAGTGTGTAAAGCAAGGGTGAAAACACCCAGGGAGAAAACAACCTCAAATGGGCATGGCAAGCTGAAGGCTTCAGAGGCTGAATCCATGGGGAAACCCTATCTGGTGGCGATCTTCCCTTAATCCCAGGGCCAAGGTCTAAAACAATGTTTGCCTCAGGATGAGATAGAAGTGCTCAGGGTAAGGAGAGAGTGAGGGTGGACTGCATGGTGGGAAGCCTCTGCAGGAGGCCTTCTGGCCACCTAGACCTGGAGATGTGACATGCAAAGAGGGAAATCAAGCCCCCAGCCCCCCCCCCCCCCCCCCCCCCCCCCGGAAAATGGGTGAAGGCTGGAGAAGGAGCATGCTGGGAAGTGTGGATTAGATGCGTTGGGAGAGATACAGGGCTCAGGCCTGTGCATGCTGCCTTGCTCTTGACAGCATGGTGGGGCTGCCCCAGCACACTGATGCCCATCATCTTACATGACCAAACACCAGCCCTTCTTCCCAAGGAAAAGGAGCCCTTCACTTTCGGGGCAATGAATTCTCCATCCTTGGACATATTCAAAAGCCATCTGGACATGGTTCTGTGCAGCCAGCTCTCGGTGGCCCTGCTGTAGCAGGGGGGGCCTCCAGAGGTCCCTGCCAACCTCAACCAGCCTGTGATTCTCTGATGAGGGCTTGTCCCCAGTGAGGGTTGTCTGTGTGCACCCACCGGCCTGCTCACCACGTAGGGCACTGTTGGAAGCTTGGGGTAAGAGGAGAAAGCTGCAGGAGCCCAGAATGGTGATTTCTATCATGTGCAACTCTCTCTGCTGTAAACCTCTGCTGCTACGAGCCAGGTTCTTGAAGACATCCCTGTGAATACAACGATGCTTATAAACTGTACGGTGCCGCGCTGGTGCTGAAGGGGTGGCAGGGAGGGCAGCTGTCCTCACTGGCAGTCTTACGCTTGATTGCATTTTAAAGGAGTCCTTGTGAGCTCTCTCCACTTGGTGTCAGGATAGAGACTGCTCTGACACACGTCCACCCAGAGGAGTGTCTAACAGGGAGTGGGAATAAAGCCAAAAGCCTTCCCTTGGCTGCCTCATTCATTGCCCGATGGCAGTTAAAACAAGTCAAGGAACTTTAAAGCGCATTTTCTGTGACACGGTTTCCACCAGCTCCCTTTCTTCTTGATCTTCATCATCTTATCCCTTGAAGGGTGCCTTCCCTCAGTGACACGTGCTCAATTCTTTTAACTCTGGCAACCCCCCCACAAGTCTCAGCAAATGTATTCAGTGACAAAGAACAAGCTCCCTCTCCCAAACAACAAGATTTGTTTGGTTTTAGTTGATCAGCAAATGCATTAGCAACGGGACAGGTGGCTTAGATGGGTAAAATAAGGCTCTTGGTGACCCCTGGTCGAGGGGCTGGACCCTGGAGGGGCAGGAATCACGGCTGAAACATGAGACAACTGGCTTGCTGGCATCTTCCTCATCTTAATGGGGAAATAATCTGTGCCATCCAGTGTGATCCATTGCCTCCTGCTGTGGTGGTTGGCATCTCCCAGGGCTTCCCACTCAATGGGAAGCAGGAGCAACTTGGACACTGCCTTCCTCTGCACAGCAGTATTAGACATCCCTCAGTCTGGAACAGTTACTCGAACCAGTGCTTGTATCGCCTTACATTTCCACTCTGCTTTCCAAGATGTGATTGCTCCATCCAAGGTAGACAAGACAGACAAAGGATGTGAGATAGCAGAACAAGCAATGGAAAACCAATCTCTCCCCTTGCCTCCCTCGTGGCTGGTGGGTTTTGAGCTGGATCAGTCTCCTAACCTGAGTCATGTGCAGCTGTGTGGTTTGTGGTGCCAGGCAGTAAGGGGTAAGAGCAAGCACGTGTTGGAGGGGGAGAGGACAAGACAATCCCAGTAACAGCTTGGGTTTATGCTGTGTTGCAGTGATTGTGTAACCAGCGCCTGAGAATACCAGGCCAAAACCACACAGCCCTGGTCAAACCAGCTACCTGAACAGCGGGAGTTATTAGTAAAGGAGCTGGGAATAAAGCAACATTATAATAACAACATCCTGAGACAAAACATCAATACCATAACAAAACATCACCATCATCTAAGCCACAGAAAGGCAGGTCTGAGCAGAACTCCAAGAGTTTAATACGCCTCCTTCCTGCCTCAGGGCAGGGCTTGTGCCTCCTTTCTCCCATCACCCCAAGTGGAGGACCAGCCTGTTCCAGCAGCTTTCCCAGGCTTCACTGCGCTGGTAGGGTTTTCTCAGTGTCTAATTAAATTCCTTCAATTTAAGCCAATTACACATGGCTCAAATGGAGCTTGGTCCGTACACATGGCTTCCATGGCTCAAACGGAGTTTCCTGTCCTATGTGGGGACATTGGGAGGAGGATCCCGCTGGAGGGTCACATCCATTTTTTCCCTCTCATCAAGTCTTCCTTGACCTCTAGTCCTGTGTCCAGCTTTCTGGCAGCTTGTCCCAGCCTGCTGGCTACTGCAAACAGAAGAAGCTGTGCCTGGACTTTGAGTCATTCGTGGAAATGCTGATCAGAACCAGATTTACAACAGGCTGTTTCGTGTTGCCTCATGCCATGAGTAATTAACCTCCAAGAAACGTTTTGATCTTCATGCATCCATCTTCCCGAGTGTCCCTCTCTTGCTTATAGTGATACCATATGACCCAGTTATCACGAGTCTTGTATGCCAACGTATATGGCATCTGCACACCCCCCTCATCTACAAGGCTTATTACAGAAGAACAGATGAGTCTGACCAGCTCTGTTCTTACTGAGTCTGCACTGGTTATTACTCATATCCTCCTTTTCTACATGTTTGCAAAGCCTTTCGCTGCTTCAGTGTTTCCAAGGATGGGATTAACAATGGCTGGGAAATCACCTCCTGACTCTTCTTTCTGTCCTTGTTGTAAAGATTGGTGCTCTGCTCGCCATGCCCAGCCTTTGGAAACCTCTCTGTGGTCTGCTGCTGTATAAGTCAGCACATGGCTCACAGGTTTCTGAGAGTCCCTGGAGAAGCACCAGGCAAGGGAGGCAAAGGTGACTGAGGGACAGAGCAGACACAGTAAACTACAATTCAAGGATATGGAAGGGAGATGCTTAAAGGAGGATACAGTATAAGTACAAGAATGATGAGTGGCATAGCAGTAAATAAGTGCAAGAGAGACATGGACATACTAGAGATACTCCAGTCAGAGGCCACAAGAACGATAAAGGGACTGGAGAATCAATCCTGTGAGAAAAGCTGAGGGAGATTGGCTTAATCAGTGTGGAGAAGAGAAAGCTCTGGGGGATCTCAACAATAAATACCTGAAGGGAAGGTGAAAAGGGCTTGGATCCAGGCTCTTTTCGGTGGTGCCCAGTGCTAGGACCAGAGGTACAACCTGAAACACAGGGGGTTCCCTCTGTGCATCAGGAAGCACCTTTTCACTGTGTGGGTTACCAAGCACTGGCACATTTTGCCTTGGGAGGTGACAAAGTCTCTGTCCTTGGAGGTACTCAAAAGCCATGTGGACATGGTCCTGGACAACTGTCTGTAGGTGGTTGGATGAGATGGCTCCAGAGGCCACTTCTGACCTCAACCAGTCTGAGATTCTGTGAAGTAAGGAAAGGCTTAACACAGCCCAAAGGCTGTGTCTCCACACAGCGCAGTTAACACTGTACAACTCGCTACCTTGAAACATCCAGCGTGCCAAAAGTGCGAATGGGCTGAAAAAGTGATTAGAAAACATCATGGAAGAAACGTCTGTGAAAGGCTCTCAAACCTGGTGATGCAGCTACAACCTCTGGCTCAGGAAGGGAAACGGGATCACCTGTCAGAGGAAACAGCGTTTGTAGTGCTCCTTGCCTTTTCCCTGCAGACACGTTCCAAAGGCTGTGTCAGAGGACACCAGGAGCTCTTAAACTTTTGTATAGGTCAGCATGGTCCTTCTTGTCTTTCCTTAGGTCTGCAGTGAGTAGAAGAGAGAAACCCAAACCAAACCCACACCTCCTCATCCTTTACTTTCTTCATCTGTGTTTCCTCTCCCACAGCTCCGGCTGTGGGATTTCAGCAGATATGAATCAGAGGGTGACGGTTGTGTTCCTTTTGTTCTGTAAATGATTAAAACAGAACATTTCACACTTGCTTTGTGGCCCAGCAGAGGAATGCTGCATTGTCTCCTTGGCAAGTCCGGAGGTGGAATTCTGGCCATGGAGAAAGTGAGGTCAGGGAGAGAGAAACTCTCCCAACAGGGGAACATGTGCAGACTGCTTCTCTGTCTCTCCTGTACTTGGCATGTCTTCTCCCTGTCTTCCATTCCCTCATCCCTCCCCTCTTTTCCACCTCCTTCCCTCCCCACTGGCAATTCTCCTTGCTGCTTTTAGATGATTTAGCTGAATATCATGGAAAAAAACTTAAAGAAGACGGATTGAAAAACGCAAGGTGAAGCCCCCAGCCCAGAAATCCTTGGAAAGAGTAATGGGAATGTGGTGAAATGGAAAAATTAGATGGAAGTGGGGGGTACGAAACCCACCCTGCCAAAATCAAGATGAAAATGCTTGTGTAGGAGCTGCAGTCTCTCAGTGGAAACCCCTAGGACCTGTGCCTCACATTTCCTGACAGCCGAGCAGAGGAGGGATTAGCCGGCTGTGCTATTTATACGTGCACCCTGGGTATGGTCGGGAGGAGGCGTGCAGGAAACACGGCTTTTGTGATACTGACTGCCTGGGGAATAAATACGCCCAGGAATGAAATCCCATTGGATAAATGAAAAGGGAAGGAAAGAAAAAGCCCTGGTCCCTGCCCTGTTTGTTCCCACTGCTTCGTAGCCATCCAGCTGTTTCTTTCTCTTTGTTGTCCTGACCTCATCCCGTACTGGAGCGCATCCAAGGGAGCGAGTGCTCTGCTTGGCCGTCTTCTGCCAGAAACCAAACAGGTCAAGTTGTTAGAGAAAAATGAAAGCTCTTTGGCAGCCCTGGAAAAACAGATGTGCAGGGAGAGTTTTCCTGCTGCCCCCAGATACAACGCTGCCGGCTAAGTGTGTCTCAGAGGAGACCCAATAAATATGCATAGTTGTCATTGCAGAAACCTTAGCAAAGGCTATGAATTTAGCAGGATGGGTGTCTTTGGGGCTCCCTGAGCCACTGAGCTCACTGGCTGCCTGGTGGCAAGATTACACAGAAACCTTCTGCAGATGTGGTTTGGAAAGCACTGCTCCAGGGCTCCAAGAGGATTTGCCTCTGCTCAGGAATTGGAGATGCTTCTGGGATGCTGAGGGTGGGTAGAAGGGTCTGTGTGGTGCAGGTAAAGCCTGTGACTATCAAGAAGATTATCTCCACATGAGATCACTGTAAGGGCATAGAATCATGGAATCATAGAATGGTTTGGGTTGGAAAGGACCTTAAGAATGTAAAGTTCCAACCCCCCCACCTCCACCACCCCACCCCCCGCCATGGGCAGTGCCACCTTCCACTAGAGCAGGTTGCTCCAGACCCCATCCAACCTGGCCTTAAACACTGCCCAGGGAGGCTGTGAGTGCTCCATCCCTGGCGGTGTTCAAGGCCAGGTTGGATGAAGCCTTGTGTGGGATGGTTTAGTGTGAGGTGTCCCTGCCCATGGCAGGGGGGTTGGAACTGGATGATCTTGAGGTCCTTTCCAACCCTAACTATTCTATGATTCTATGATTTACCACTTCTTCAGGCAACCTGTGCCAGCGTCTCACCACCCTCACAGTAAAGAACTTCTTCCCTGTATCTAACCTGAACTTCCCCTGTTTAAGTCTAAACCCATCACCCCTCATTCTATCACTACAGTCCCTGGTGAAGAGTCCCTCTCCAGCACCCATGTCAGAGGCTTTGAGGCTTTGATTCACTAAAGTTACCTGGGTGAGGCTTTTTACACTGTATATTCTGATTCTTGATTCAGCTTCTTGCTGTGGTCTCAACGTCCTATGGTGATTTTTTGTGTCACCCCCAGTGGCAATGTTAAAGGGCCTGAAACTCCCCAGATGCCCATTGGCCATTGTTCAAAGCAGCAGCACCAGCAAGAAGCGAAACTGCACGCAGGCATTTGGGATTGCTGCAGAGTCAGGCAGAGCAGGACAATGAGCTGCTCGCGTGCAGCACTGGGAATCTGTGGGATTACACGCACGGGTGCACATGCAAAGAGTGTCAATACCTGGGTGTTGCTTGTGGCTTGGGATGGCCATGTCCTTTCTGCCGGGCCTCGGTGGTCCAGCTCTGGGTTTGGTGGTAGGAACCGCTCAGAGCTCCCCAGGGATTTGGGATAGTGTAGGGATGCTGAGTGATCCAAGGGTTTGCTAATGGCTGAGCCCAGGGGGTACCAGGAAATGCTTCTCCCTTCCCATGTAGCTCGCTGAATGCTTGGAAAATCCATGAGAGGTTTTATTTTCAGGGTATAACAGACGTGCTTCCAGGCTGTGAATGGTGTGTATGTCTCCTGGGTCTCCCTAGTTGTCAGGGAGAAGCAGAAGAGAGGCAGTGAAGTGAGATGGCACTGTCAGATCTGCTCATTGATAACCTGACAGCACTGGGCCCTGGCTGAGCAGGGTTAGAACCAAAAGGGGTGGAAGGATGGGCTTATTTCCTTCCTCAAGTTCATTGTAGGAAAACCATTAATTAATTAATGGATTAATTAATATAAAAAACAATATATGTATAAAAAATAGAAATATAAAAATATAAAAATAGTGGAGCTATTCCTAATTGGGGGAACATTTAATTTTGAAATATAAATAAATAACTAACTAAATAAGTACATATGAAAAACTATAAAAATAGTGGAGCTGCAAAGGGGATAAGCTTGAGTGGCAGTTGTCTTGCCCTTCTGGGCACACAGGGCTCCTCAGTGGTTATCAGAGGTATCAAACTATAGAAGGATCAGAGAACTTCTTCCCCAACCTGCCATCCTTTCATGGCCATTTTGTTTCTCAAACCAAAATAGAGTTGAAGAGGAAAAAGGTTTTGAAAGCTTTGTGGAAACATGGAACAGAAAATGAATAATGGGGGGAAGAGAGAAGTCACAGCTGTACCGCAGCAGAAAAAAGGGCTCTTTCCCTTGGGTATGTAACAGGATGGTTCATGAGGCTCTTGAGATGCTTCTGAAAGACGAGACAGCAGATATCCTTTTTCTTCATACATTTATTCCGCTAGCGCTGAAAGCATCGCTGGTCATCACACAGCAACAGGTAAAAGGGAAGCATAAGCTGTGGGGCCAGAATGAGAAGTAAAATGAAGTCTCAGACAAGGCTGGATCTGCTTGGCTGAGGGCAGTACAGCCCCATTGCACCCAGTTCCCTGTGACATGGACTGTGCAGCACAGTAACCAATGTAATGCATCCCATTTTGCCCAACCAAATGGTAAAGTTGGAGCATGAAAAAAAGTAGAGCTTGAATTGCCATTTGGAACAAGGCTCAGTGAGCAGTGTCTTCATCCAACTCCATCCACCACTGTGAACAGGCACCAACAAGCCAAGGGAGAAATTACACCTTCATTTACAGCTGAGCAGGTTTATGGTTCTCCTGTGCCTATGAGCAAAGCCAACATTTATCACTGAGGGAGGCAAGAGAGAGCAGGTACACAACCTGAAAAATCAAAGGCCGGTTCCTCCAGGGGATCAAGGTGTCTGTCTATCTATCTGTCCATCTATCTATCTATCTATCTATCTATCTATCTATCTATCTATCTATCTATCTATCATCTATCTATCTATCTATCTCTCTCTCTATCTATCTACCTATCTATCTATCTATGTCCAAGGTGTCCCATGACTTTGCAGAGGATTTAGGCGTTCAAAAACCTTGGGCTTAACTTGCTTCAAGATACTCAGGGCACCTGCAGGAGACAAGAGAACTGAACATCTCTCTCTTACCCAAGTCTAGTACCCTAAGTGCTAGGCTGTTATACTCCCCCTGAGGATGTCAGGGATGTGATTGGCTCCCCTTGCCTCCCCTTAAAGCAGTGTATTTGCGATTCTCTGCTCTCCTGCTGGAGCCTGTATTAGGTGACAGCAGGGAGACAGCTGATAACTGCTTCAATTTCAAAGCTTTGGAGATACCCAGAGAGACAGTACCTAGCAGGCACCTTGTTTTGCACGCCAACATGGAGGGAAGAGCATCCCTGAGGATGCTCAGCTCTCATGGAAACAGAATTATAGCGTCAACTAGGTTCGAAAAGACCTGTAGGATTATCAAGTCCAACCGCTACTCCAGGACCCAACTCCACCGCTGAACTATGTCACTAAGGGCCTCATCAACACAGGCTTTGAACACTTCCAGGGACTGTGATTCCACCACTTCCATGGGCAGCCTGTTCCAGTGCCTGACAATCCTTTCAGTGAAGAAAGTTCTCCCAATACCCAATCTAAACCTCCTCTGGTACAGCTTGAGGCCGTATCCTCCTAGCTTCATCCTCCTTTCAGGTAGCTGGAGAGTTCTGGTGTGACTGCTGCCATGGGAGATGTACAGATGTGGGAACAGAGGAATCTCGTTTCACCACCAATATTTTCGCCTCCTTTGCTCATGTCCTGTATCCTATTGTTTCCCTGTATCTTGCACCTAAACAAAACCCAAACTCCAAGCAAAGTGGAGTTTTGCAATTCAAAACCACAATGCTTCACACTGCTGTGATCCGCAGCATGCTCCCACTGCCTGAAGCTACTGGGAGTCAGCCCAGGTTTTGCTGTGTCCCTTTACAGGGCTGTGGTGGCACTGATATAGCATTGGGCGGGTTTCTCTTCAGCTCTTTGCTGCATTTCTAGCTGCTTTTATCCCTTCGGCGCAGTATTTAGGGGGCTGAAGCCACCAAAGTCCCTTTGGGAGCTGAAAAGCTTGTCCATGTGTTAAGAGCTGGGAGAAATGAGTACAAATTGAATGGACAATCCTGTCACCACTGGCAGCTTGCTGAACTGAAGGAGGTCTCAGCAATGAGATGGGGAAACCCAAGCAGCACCCTGGTGGTGCCGGCCATCTGGAATGAGGTCTGCCCTGTGGGGCAGTGCTGGGAAGAGGCTGCAGAGCAGCTGTCCAACGCAGTCTGTGCCCACATGGCAGCAAGGATGCGAATGGAGTGCAGTGCAAACACCCAAGGAGCCCTCCCACCATGTCCCCTGTGCTGGACCCTTGGCAGCAGGGCTGAGGTGGGCTGGGGAGGCAAAGCAGTGGCTCCCTCCAGCCCTGATGAAAACACATGCCATGGAGCTGGTGTGTCGAGCTGCAATGAAACCCCAAGGTGACAAATGTGCCGTGTTCCTACTACAGCAGCACTCACGCTGGGCATCAGCTGGAAATCCTTTGATGTCAAGGGGTATGTGCATCCACTGCTCGTGTGAAAATGTGATTAGGAATGTGGAGCCGTGATTAGGAATGGATCCCCATTGCTTCCCAAAGAGCCATCAGCTCTTCCAGGTGCAGGGGAAGATGCTGCAGCCCTGGAGAAGGGGAAGATGCCTGCAGTTGATGCATGGGCTTGGGTCTGTCAATTGTGTGAGGCGTGGAGTGTGATTTGGAGAGCCTGTGTTGGTACGTAGGGTGGGATTTAGGTCCCAAGCATCCCTAAGCATGAGGTGGGGAAGCTGTGGTGTCACACAGGCTCACCCTGGGAGCATCCTGCTGTCTTCAGTGGCTCTGTTTGGGCCTGAGAATCATAGAGTCAACGGGGTTGCAAAAGACCTTTAAGAACATCAAGTCCAACCCTTACCTGAAGTCCACCACTGAACCATGTCACTTAGGGACTCATCTGCAGGGTTTTTGAACACTTCTATGGATCACAGAATCCCAAGGGTTGGAAGGGACCTCAAAAGATCATCTAGTCCAACCCCCCTGCAAGAGCAGGGTAACCTACAGTACATCACACAGGAACTTGCCCAGGCGGGCCTTGAATATCTCCAGTGTAGGAGACTCCACAACCCCCCTGGGCAACCTGTTCCAGTGCTCTGTCACTCTTACAGTAAAGAAGTTCTTCCTGATGTTAACGTGGAACTTCCTATGCTCCAGTTTACACCCATTGCCCCTTGTCCTATCACTGGATATCACTGAAAAAAGCCTAGCTCCATCATCCTGACACCTACCCTTTACATATTTGTAAACATTGATGAGGTCACCCCTCAGTCTCCTCTTCTCCAAGCTAAAGAGACCCAGCTCCCTCAGCCTCTCCTCATAAGGGAGATGTTCCACTCCCTTAATCATCTTTGTGGCTCTGCGCTGGACTCCTTCAAGCAATTCCCTGTCCTTCTTGAACAGAGGGGCCCAGAACTGGACGCAATATTCCAGATGCGGCCTCACCAAGGCTGAGTAGAGGGGGAGGAGAACCTCTCTTGACCTACTAACCACTCCCTTTCTAATGCACCCTAAGATGCCATTTGCCTTCTTGGCCACAAGAGCACATTGCTGGCTCATGGTCATCCTCCTATCCACCAGGACCCCCAGGTCCCTTCCCCCTTCACTACTTTCCAGCAGGTCAACCCCCAACCTGTACTGGTACATGGGGTTGTTCTTCCCCAGATGCAAGACTCTACACTTGCCCTTGTTAAATTTCATCAAGTTTCTCCCCGCCCAACTCTCCAGCCTGTCCAGGTCTCGCTGAATGGCAGCACAGTCCTCTGGTGTGTCAGCCACTCCTCCCAGTTTTGTGTCATCAGCAAACTTGCTGAGGGTGCACTCAGTTCCCTCATCCAGGTCATTGATGAAAATATTAAACAGCACCGGTCCCAGCACCGACCCCTGAGGAACTCCACTAGTCACAGACCTCCAGCTAGATTCTGCGCCATTGACCACAACTCTCTGCCTTCTTCCTTTCAACCAGTTCTCGATCCACCTCACTACTTGATCGTCAAGCCCACACTTCTTTAGCTTATCTATGAGGATGCTGTGGGAGACAGTATCAAATGCCTTACTGAAATCAAGAAAAACTACATCTACCACTCTACCATCATCCCTCCACCTAGTCACTTCCTCATAGAAGGCTATAAGGTTGGTCATACATGACTTCCCCCTCATAAAACCATGTTGGCTGTTCTTAATGACCCCCTCATCCTTGATATGCCTAGTGATGGAGGATGGTGGTTATTCCACCGCTTCCCTGGGCAGCCTGTTCCAGTGCCTCACCGCCCTTTCGGTGAAGCTCTATCAGAGCCCCAGCCTGGGGGGCTCGGGGTCCCCCTGGGCTTTCCAGTCCCACAGGCTCAATGCGGGGGGGGCGGGTGTCACCCTGGGCTCTGTCCGGTCGGCGCTAGGACCGGCGCGGCCTCCAAGGCCTCTTGGCCCCGCCCCTAGCCACACCCCCGGTCCGCCTCCTGTGATTGGCCCCTCCCTGCCGCCTGGCCCCGCCCCGCCCGCGGCGGCCGAGCGGGTATCGGCGCGGATGGCCGCGGTGCTGCCGGGGCGCGGAGCCGGAGGTAAGGGTGGTGGGCGGGTTGTGCCTTGTGTCCGTGCATACATGTGTCCATGTATATATGTGTCCGTGCGTCCATGTGTCCATGTGTGTGCACACATGTGCCTGTGCGCACCCGTGTGGGTGCCTGCGTCTTTGTCCACGTGTGTGCCGGTGTGAACGGGAGTGCCGCTGGAGCTGTCCCTTCTCGTACTCGGCTCTGAGTGGAGCGGGCGCGGCGCGGGTTGGTCCGGGTCGGGTCAGGCTCGCTGCTCGCCGGGGTCCCGCCGCTCCTCCGGTACCGCGCCCCGGGGAGGATGCGAGGAGGCCTGGACAGGCTCCCGGACTCGCTGCCCCCGGGGGAAACCCCACCCGGTGCGGGAGCGGGGCTGTCCCCGTGCCCCCGCCCGGGGCTCCGGTAGGGCCGGGCAGCCCGCCCCGGCCCATCCCGCCCGGCCGCTCCGTGTTTCTCGGCACCCTGGAGCCTCCCGAGTATTTGAGCGTGTTTCCCCTGCCTGGGGCGGGTACTGGAGCCGCTGCCGGGGTGGGGGGGGTCGGTGTTCGCCGTTCGAGACGCGGAACGTCGGGGTGCAGCCGCCGCCTGTCCCGGGGAAGAGCGGAGCCACCGGCCGGGAGCGCAACGTTCCCGGCTGGACGCGCGGCGGGCGGTTGTGTTTCCGCAGCGGCGATCGCCGCGTCCCCGGGGGTCCCCCGTTGTGCCCCGCGGGTGACGGCTGCAGCCAGCCTGCCCCCGCCGGCCAGCGACCGGGATCGGGACCGGGGTGGGGGCAGAGCCAGCGGGAGGGGCCGCCCGCGGCGGGGAGCGTTTTCTCACGTTGTTGTTGTTGTTGTAGGGGGATGGTGAGAGGGAACGGTTGTATTTAACCTCCCTGCCCCTGCAGGGAGAACAATGATAAACTCCTGCTTAGGGGCGAAAAACAGCCTTGAAAGAGGAGAAAAACCCCGCGTGAGCCTCCCCCGAATCCTCCTGCCAGGTTCTGTGATTGAGTTAAGCACAGGAACGTCGCTGCTTGAGCTTGTTCCTCTTTTCGCTGGAAAAAGGGGTTATTTTCCTCTTTCCTGGTGCTGTTGAATGTCCCGGCAGCGCTGAGCAGCTGTGGGCAGACCGGGATTCTGGCTGAGGCTCCTGCGAGGCCCTTCTCGGGCATCCGCTGCGCTGGGGTTTGGGTGGAAACAAGCCTGAAAGAGGGAGGGGTGGCCGTGGAGACGAGGAGTCCCCTCATTTCCCCTGTGCACAGCTAGCTGGCAGCGCCAGTCCTGCTCACAGGTGTGCACAGAGAGATGTATTCATGTGTGTATTTTAGATCTATATACGTTTTACATATAGGTAGACATGTAACAAATATATGTAGATATGCTTACATATTTTTATGTATTTACATATTATATATGAGTATATTATATATAAAATATATTTTATATACATATTAAATGCACATATATATTTTATATATAACTGCATACATTTTTTTATGTGTGTGTAT
Source organism: Lathamus discolor (assembly GCF_037157495.1). NCBI lineage: Eukaryota > Metazoa > Chordata > Aves > Psittaciformes > Psittacidae > Lathamus > Lathamus discolor. The sequence continues at coordinate 116,983,950 of NC_088887.1, read as the reverse complement.
TAAAAATGTAGGGTTTTTTAGTATACGTATACACACATATATATACATTGCTAATGGCCAGAAGAGCTCTTAAAAGGGTCTTATAAATACCCAAGTATCAAGAAATACCTGAGAGGGCTGGAGATGTTGGGTGGGGGAGAGCGCATAACAAAACCTGCACTGGGGTTGCGTGGAGGGGCCACATCCTGCCCACCCTTCCTCATCCTCAGCCTTCCTCATCCCAAATGGAGTGGGGGTGCAAGGGGATGGTTTTAGGTTGTTACCTCGGGAGCGATGTGCCCACACCAATATTGGTGGTGGGAGGTCCCCCATCACCCGCATGTCCATTCTTCTCCTCCTCTTCTGCCCTGCTGTCCTTTGCTGTCCTTTGCTCTCTGACAGTGTTTGGCAGGGGGAGCTTTGCTTTCGCTTTTCTTTGGGAAGCACCCAGGTTGAGGGAGGGCAGATTTGACCCGAGCAAGCACATGCTGCCCCACTGAAGCCCCCATGCCTGCAAGGATCAGGGGTTGCTCTCACTGATCTCCATTTCCACACACCTGTGACATTGTGGATAGGCAGAGGAGCAGCTCCCGGATCTGGGTCAAACTCTGCACAACATTATCCTGGATAGAGGGCCTGATGCGTGGATACAGCTCCAGTGTGTCTTGTAAGAGCTCCTCTGCAAGGAAGCACTGGCACAGAGCTAAAGACATTGCATTTCTCCAGTGAAGAGGCACTGAGGAGGGACCCCAGCAGCCGCCGCAGAGGGATGTGTGCTTGGGGGTCAGGCTCAGCTGGACTCTTGGGATGTGCATGGAGGTTTCAGGACAAAGTGGAGATGTTGTTGCTGACCATTGCAGCTTTGCTTTGGGAAACGAAAGCCTCATGTCCCCAGTGCCATTTGTTTTTTATACTGATACTGTAAAGGCCGGATCTGGAACCAGTTCTTCCCTGTGAGGGTGCTGAGGCACTGGCACAGGGTGCCCAGAGAAGCTGTGGCTGCCCCATCCCTGGCAGTGTTCAAGGCCAGGTTGGATGGGGCTTGGAGCAACCTGCTGTAGTGGAAGGTGTCCCTGCCTGTGGCAGGGGGTTGGAACTGGGTGAGCTTTAAGGTCCCTTCAATCCAAACCATTCTGTGAGTCTATGAAACGTTATTTGGTGCTAAGGTGGGGAGTACGTGCCTTGGGCAGCCTTCTTGTCCTGGAAACCATTAGGAGGATGGCTGCGTGCTCAGTTTTTCACACAGAGACTATCTGCTAATGTAATAGTCCCCGTGGAAACTTTAGTGCTTGGGAATATTTTGTGGGTTTGGGAAAACTCCCAGGAGGATTTTTGGTTTCATACAGCAATTGCTTTTTGGCAGCTTTGGGACAGATGTAATCTGGTTCCCATTTGTGTCCTGATTTTTTAAATGGAACAGCCTGCCTTCTGCTCAGGGCAGAAGCAGAAATAGACGGCAGTAGATAGAAAATAACAGTAATAGCATCACCTCTATAGAGAAAATTGTTAGGGCAACTTTTCTGTGGAAATACTGCATTTAGGAACCGTGTTTGATCTTTTCTGGTTGTTTAAATGACTTTTTCAGTAGGTGGGATGCTGCTGTGGATTTAAATCTGAAGTAAATGTGGAGAAGCTGGTGTAATCCCTCTGGATTTGGACCAGCACATGTGAGAACAGTGTTTTGCCTTGCAGTAAGGTGTATCCCCTGTGCGGCAGTGGGTCTTACAGCACTTGCTGGCTCTCCATGGCCCTGGCTGTGCCTTTCCCCATGCATGTCTGTACCTTGTCTTGAAGTCATAATGGGTCATTCAGCGCCTTTCGAGGAGTGGGTGATCTGTGGGGGGTGCCACGTCTCAGCAAAACGGCATGGGATTAAATAACTGAGCAACACCTGGGATTATCAATGTGCTTCAGACAGCAGTAACTGCGGGGGTCAAGGCTCAGGCTGGAGAATAATGACGTTATTTTGTTAATTTAGTTTAAGGAATAACTTAATGAATTCAAATGCTTTTTGTGAAATTCAGTCTCAGTTTAAGACTTAAACTAACTGAAGTAATTAAAAAATGGTAACGTAAGGTAAACGTAGGGTAAGGGTAAATGTGAAGGTAATGGCTTCAAGCTTAAAGAGGGGAGATTTAGATTAGATTTTAGGAAGAAGTTCTTCCCTGTGAGGGTGCTGAGGCGCTGGCACAGGGTGCCCAGAGAAGCTGTGGCTGCCCCATCCCTGGCAGTGCTCAAGGTCAGGCTGGATGGGGCTTGGAACAGCCTGCTCTAGTGGAAGGTGTCCCTGCCCATAGCAGGGGGGTTGGAACTGGACGAGCTTTAAGGTCCCTTCCAACCCAACCCGTTCCATGATTCTATGAGGAACTGTTACCCCTCTGCCCTCCCTCCTCAGTGTGTGTGTTGTGAGCAGGTATTTCTGTGGGGTCCCAGCCAGGCTGGGGGATGACACATGGGTCCCCTGTGGTGCCTGGAGGGCAGGAGGCACCAGAGTACCCTCCCCCCCCACCTCCCCAGGACCTGGTCTGGGCTCCTGCTTCCCACAGAGGTGGTGAGCCACTACCTGGGGGGACTCCCCGCTGGGATGCCCGCCTGCAGTGGGCAGGGGATCCTGTCAGTGACATGGTCCGTCCCGCGGGATGTGTCCCCGTGCCTGTGACATGCACTGGTTTTGAGCCATTTTCATGGTGAGGACTCCAATGGGCCGTTATGGTGATTTTCCTTGTTCTGAATCTGAGCTCAGCCGTCTGGGAGCAGGAACTAAAGGCAATTATCTTGCTAGCACTTCTGTGTATAATACCTTTATTAAATTTCTGCATTTTCAAAGTGGCTGAATATAAACTGCGTGTAATGATTTAATAACAGAAGGCTCATCATTGGGATATACATTCTGGTGGGAAGAAGGCTTAATTTCTTTTTCCTTTATACATGACACTTGGGAATAATGCAAAGGCTCTGCTCAGTGTAGGGTTATCACGAGCAGTTCTTCACATGGATCAGATGAAGAATGGTGCATCCTTAGCCTATGGTTTGTCGCCTGTGTTAGAAGTGGGAAAGCTCTAGAAATCTGAAGATCCATACGACAGAGCTCAATGCCTACATTTTCAGTTAGAGAGCACTGTACAGTCTTTGTACTATTTTTGTTCTGTCCTTATCCCAGGCCCCTTTGTACGCTGCAAGTTTGTGGGAATGACTCAGGGTGAAAGCTATTTAACCTAAAGGACACCACTGGCAAAAAAAAATAGATGGATAAAGAGCGATGTCAGTGGCTGCGAGTGGGGACCGAGGAGAACGTTTGTGTCCATCTGAGGAAGAGGATCCCAAAACCTCCCTCAAATGGGGTGAAAAACCCCACATCTCCAGATGCTGTTCTATTCAAGAAGGGTTTTATAATATGGTTGCTCAAAGTAATGAGGAACCAGACTGAATGATCCACAGCCGTGGGTCCTGTTTCACTTCTGGTTAATTAATGGAAGGGCTTAAATATCCAAGTGACATGGATCATGCCAGTGCTTTTCTGTAACGTAATCGTTTTTAAAGGCACTAAGTACAGCAAAGTTAATCATAGCTTAAACCCCTGCTTTGCGAGTGTCTTGTCTCTGTGTTGTAGCTGCTTGATTTATGGTTTCCCTCTCCCCCAAGTGGAAAAAACACCCTCCCCTCCGAATGTGCATGATGAGTTTTTATCTTGGAGTTCTTTATGGCTTGGAAATGGGAATTTATGGCATAGTGAAAATGCCTGCAGACTGTTCACCGTGCTGACAAGCAGCACGGCTGCACTGGTAACGTTGCTCACTAGCTCCATGTCAGCCTTTGTATTTCACTCTTCTACCGAGAGTTTCTTCCCCTACTTTGAGCTCTGAATACCACTTACCCTTTCATCTCAGAGCAGCAGCAGCGCTGACACAAGTCATCACTGTGCCCCTGGTGCTGTGATCAAAGGAGAAATTTCAGTTATTGATTCAATTTGAATACATTTAGGCTGGCTGCGTGTTGTATACTCAGTGCTAGAGCTGCATATAGCTGCATATAGCTGAATTTATAGCTTACAAGAGAGAGAGGCTTTAAAAATGCACGTATTTGCACAAAGCCGAGTGGAGCCGCTTAAGGAATGTGCAGCCACCACGGGGTTAATGCCCAGGTAACTGGATGGAAATACTCTGCCCGCATAGTGCCTCTCCTCCGGGGGTGAGCCTGGGACGGGGGAAAACCCCAGTGGATTATTCTAATGCTATAAAACCTGTAAGCATCCAAGATGAAAGAGCTGTGATAGGCACCGTTTGCCCCCACAAGCCTGCACTTGATTTCCGTAGGAAGGCGGGAAGTGTGGGCATCCATGGGGGATCTCCCGGGCAGGCCGACTTGGCTCTGCTCTTCCCTGTATCCATCTGATCTCATGCCAGGCTTGGGAGCTGCTTTCAAGGCGCCTTTGCTTTGCGCTGCTCGTAGCTTTTATGCTTGTCTGCTTTGTTTTCTGCTGAGGGGAAGCGTATATGAAAATCAGTGCGTGAGGCTGAAGTTTCAAGGAAAGCGCTCATCCTTGTAAGCAGTTATATTTGGATGTGTTAGCGCGATTCCTTGGAAGAGATGGGGTTTGGCTGCCTCCATCGCCTCTCCTCATTAGTCTTGCTAGTGCTTTCCTGGACGAGGCACTGTTTGGAGAGTGAAATGACAGTACCCGGGATGGGAGAGTCGAGGAACTTTTCTCGAGCAAGGGAATAGCACAGCGTGGATCCTGGAGGTAACAGTGGGATGCGGATTTCTTTCCACAGAGCATCGAGCTGTGAAGGGGGGGCTTGGCTTGGTGGATCCGGCCGGGCAGAGGGGTGAGGCTTCATTTGGCTCAGATGTGGTAGATCTTCAGCTTTCATGTGGGAAACAAGAGGTGCTGGTGGCTCACATCTGGAGCGCATTATGTGGGTTGGATTTGTGTCCTGCAGGATGTTGCTCTGCTCCTATGAAAATACCAGCGATGCTTGTTCAGTCCTCACGGGGCTCGGGAGCCCTGGCAGCGGATGCAAGGTTCCCAAGCAGAATGATGGGGTGTGAGCATGGGTCAGCCACCCCACAAGTGACCTAGAAAAATCTGTGCATCGACTAGGGACATGCAGTCAATATCTGCCTGAGCCCCTGCACCTTGTCAGAGCTGGGGCTGTGGAGGAGTCCCACCACTGCTGGAGGTACCGAGAGCATCCTTGGTGATGCTGTTGGAAGTGCTGTCCCTGCTTTCTGTACCTAAACCGAGAAGCAGGATGCATGAGTTATCTTTTTGTGAACCAAATCAAATTCACATCTTCCTCCCAGCCTTGGGAGAGTGGCATGGCTGTGTGGCTGGGGTACAGCAATGCCTCCTGTCAAAACTGGGCTGGTGCTTAGGAAAGAAAGTACTGTTCATGTGCTGGGATGCACAGGAGGGGCATCCAGCCTCAATGGAGGGTTCCTGTGTCCCATGGGAGAGACTGATGGGTCACCATGGGGAATTCATGGCACAGCCATTGGGTAGCCTTTAGGACCCTGGAGCACTTTGACTGTCCTTTTGTGACATCTTTTAAATAATTAGAGAATCATAGAATAGTTAGGGTTGGAAAGGACCTTAAGATCCTTTCGTGTTGACCTGAGATTTGTTTGCAGTGACAGGGCAGAGAGAGTATTTTAAATGTGGAATAAGGTCTTTACACTCCTTTCTGGCTTGGCTGTGAGACAGGAGGACAGATGTGAGCTTGGAAACGATGTCATTTTTGTTCTGTCATTCTTGGACCTCCCTTACAAACTGTGGCAGAGTTTATAGGAAAGTGTAAAGCTGCTTTACTTAGTATTTGATTTCAGATGGTTGCTTTGGGTGGTGTTTGGAACCTTTGGTCTCTTTCAAACCACTCAGGAAGGTACAAATTGAAAGAGAATTTTTTGGAGGACAGCATTGTGGTTTTATTTGGTTTTTGGGTGGCAGAGAAGGAGCTGTATGTGCTGGCAGGACAGGCTGTGCCACAGAATGGTACCCAGGCAGGCAGCAGAGTATGATGCAGAAACTCATCACTCCAGCGCTGCCTCCAGGTGTTACCTCTGAATAGCAGCAAACTGCCTTTGCACAACAGGCGTTTTATGGTGTTTCACTGAAGTTTAGAGTGGTGCTGTGGTTTGGCTGTCAGAAAACCATCTTTTCCAACTGTTCTGCTGAGGAGGAAATTTGCTTCTTAGGGATGCTGTTACTGCTCTGAAAACATGGCTTTCCTGTAATGTCACAGCAATGGGCTTCCTATGAGGATTTGCTTTAGATCCTTTTCAAAACCAGACTGAAACCACATCAGAAACAGGAAATATTTAGGCATTGCGCCTCTGTCTGTGGGTCCTTGCTGACTGTCTGGTGTTAATCTTAGCAAATGATTCACTGGAGTAGCTCTGATGAATTGCAGGGGTGTGCAGCAGCCCTCCAGGATAACACGTCTGCTGCTGCAGGGTGTAATGCATGTTTATTTAGAATGAAAAGAAAAGGAAAACAAATGAATTAGTGTCAGACAGTCACTTAGATGTGGGAGAGTTGACGGAGATGCAGAAATGAAGGCCTGGAGCAGCTGTCCAATTAAGTAAGGACTGAACTGGGGCAGATGTGGTCGTGTCTTACAGGGTTGGCTGTGAGAGACACCAATTATAGAACCATAGAATAGAATCATTCAGGCTGGAAAAGACCTTCAAGATCATCAAGTCCAACCTTTACGCCAGGACTGCCAAGTCTACCGTTAAACCATAGAATCATGCAATCAGCTAGGTTGGAAAAGACCTTTAAGATGATGAAGTACAACCACATGTCAGTGCCTCATGTACACATTTTTTGGCAGTCGAAGATGTGGTGTCTATTGACAGGGCTGTATCCTGGCACACTGGGTTTCAGTCATAACAATGAAGTCGTTTTTTTGGTGAGCATTCTAGGAGAATGGGGAGGTTTGAGGAAGGAGCAAATGCCTGAGCATCAGACTTAGACCCCAGCAGAGCTGGGTGTAGCGAAACCTTTCTCTCTGGAAAGGAGAGCTGAGATTTGGGAGGCTCCAGTGACAGCACGGCGGGAAGAAAAAAAGGCCTCTGCCTTGCTCCAAATGGCTCGTGAGGCTCACTAAGCTTTCAAGTGGTGCATTATTGCCCATGATCTGGATTGTGGCCTTGCGCCAAGCACTGATCTGTCGGCAACTGTTATCTGTTTTACACATAAACTGGCTTTTGGTACCAGTTACAGCTGAGGTTTTATTAAAACCTAATGCGAATGAACATTAAATACCATTACATCATTTTAACATCATAAACCATCATTACATCATTTTATGATGTTACCTCAGTGTGAGTGCAGCAAAGGGCAGTTGTTCCTGCCTGGGTCTGAGCTACTCGGTTTTGACTCTGACATAACAGGCATCAGAAGCTGAGCAGTTTGGCAGATGTCAGCATTTACCAGTCCTGATTTTAGCAGGTTATTGCTTTGCCATGGCAACCAAAGACAAGTGGTTAGGTGAGAACTCCAGACCAGTCTGCCATGATCAGTTTTACAAACATACTCGGCTTAGCTCAACTCAAGTATGCAGTTTTTCCCTCTTGCTCTCTAAATGTAGATAACTGCCATGCAGATTCGTAATAAGAATGGTAAAGTGGTGAATTCATTAACATTTCACAGAAATACCTATTTCCTCTCCTCTGGACACAGAAAGGAATAGTATCTTCATGCCTGTAGAGAAGACAGGATGGATCCTGCTCTCCTGCTGCCCTGCTCCATGCAGGGGTGTGCAGTTAGTGATGACCTGTATATAAGGAGAGCAAGCTTCCCTGTGTAATATATGCCAGTAAGCATGCAGTTAGCCAAGTGCAAACCAAGCAGTTTGGTTTAATAAGTCCAAGTCATTCATGGCTGATGTTTTTTTCCTGCAGAGAAGGGTGCTGCAGGTCCCTGTGGGCTTCCTGCCCCACCAGGATGGACGGATGCCCTGCTAGGACTGATGGATGCCACACTGATGCCACTTTGAGCCCTCACCCTCCTGCTCAAGCAAGTCCCTTGGCAGTGGCCTTTGCTGGAGGTTGATGGCCATTCCTTTAGTCTAAAACCTGTGACAACTGGTGGTGTAAGTGGAGAGTAATTCTGCCATGTCCCTGCTGTACCAGGGTACTTGGGGCCAGGAGATGCTCACCCCCAAGGTTTGGACCTCAAACAGCCTTCTCTTTGCAAAAATGAGGTTGTGCTCAGAAAAATGAGTAGGAAGTGGAATATTAGAGAGTCATAGAACAGCCCAGGCTGGAAGGGAGCTCAGCAAATGAGCTGGTCTGACCTTCTGTGGGAAGAGGAGCCTAGATGAGGTTACCTCGCACACTGTCCAACCACATCTGGAAAACCTCCAGTGATGGGGCCTCTACCATGTCCCTGGGGAGGCTGCTCCAGTGAATGATTGTTTTCACTGTAAAAAACTCCCCTTAAGATAAAACCTCTCTTAGTGCAGCTCCTACCCAGTGACCCTCATTTTACTGTGGTTTAACCCTAGCTGGCAACTAAGCCTTACCCAGCTGCTCACTCACTCCATCCCCAGTGGGATGGGGGAGAGAATCAGAAGAGTGAGAAAACTCATGGGTTGAGATAAAGGCAGTTTAACTGGTAAAGCAAAAGCTGTGCGTTTAAGCAAAGCAGAACAAGGAATTCATTCACCACTCACTGTCACAAATAGGTATCCAACCATCTACAGGAAGGCAGGGCTCCATCACACGTAACGGCTACTTGGGAAGACAAACACCATCAGTCTGAACCATAGAATCATAGAATGGTTTGGGTTGGAAAGGACCTTAAGATCATCAACTTCGAAACCCCCTGCCACGGGCAGGGACACCTCACACTAAACCATCCCACCCAAGGCTCTGTCCAACTTGGGCTTGAACACTGCCAGGGATGGAGCATTCACAACATCCCGGGGCAATGTCCCAGGGAATGTCCCCCTCTTCCTTCTTCTTCCCTTAGTTTTATATGCTGAGCATGATGCCATAAGGTGCGGGATATCCCTTTGGTCAGTTGAGGTCAGATGTCTCGATTGTGTCCCCTCCCAGCTCCTTGGGCACCCCCAGCCCACTTGGTGATGGGGTGGTGTGAGGAGCAGGAAAGGCCTTGGCTCTGTGTAAGCGCTGCTCAGCAGTAACTAAAACATCCCTGTGGTATCAGCACTGTTTCCAGCACAAATCCAAAACATTCCCACACTGGCTACTGTGAAGAAAATTAACTCTACCCCAGCCAAACCTAGTGCACTTCTCCACGTGAAGAGAAAGCCTCTGTCCTCTTTCATAGCTGCAATACTGAAACACTGTGATGAGGTCACCCTTCCCCAGCCTGCTCTTGTCCAGGGAGAGAAGACCTAACTCTTTTCAGCCTTTCCTCGCAGGGCCAGTTCTGCTGTCCTTTGATCATCTTTGTTGCCCTCATTTGGAGTCTCTCCAGTCTGTCTTCCTTGAATTGTGCCAATGATGAGCACGATGCCATATGCCATGGAATAAATACCCTTTGGTCAGTTGGCTGTGTCCCCTCTGAACAACTTGTGCACCTCCAGCCTCCTCGCTGATGGGGTGGTGTGAGGAACAGAAAAGGCCTTGGCTCTGTGTAAGCGCTGCTCAGCAGTAACTAAAACATCCCTGTGGTATCAGCACTGTTTCCAGCACAAATCCAAACCAGCCCCATACCAGCTACTGTGAAGAAAATTAACTCTATCCCAGTCAAAACCAGCACAGGGACTAGTCCGGCTGCTGATGCCTGTGGGATGCAGGAGCTTGGGTGTGCAGCTCCTGTGCAGTCTGTCTGCCAGACTCATTCCCATGGCCCTCCAGTTACATCCTCTCCTCACCATATTAAGAACATCTGGACAAAGTGATTTATAAACTCTCTCCCTTGATAGCATTGGCTGTATTTTAAGTCTCAGCAATTTTCTGTATTGCTGAACTATTATTCATGAGCAGATTTTGTGGTAAAGAATTCCCAGACTTAAGCACTCATGGATGGAATGGGGTCCTCACCTATTCCTGTCTTCTGTTTAGCCCCTCCCTCTTTCTGTTTTATGCTGCCTCTGTTGGCTTCGTGTCCTGGTGCCATGCCTTGATTTGTGAGTTTGTCACTTGTCGCTGGTAGCTCTTAAAAGCCTCACTTTGTACCTGGACTGGGGACCTTGAAGTTTGGTGTGTGAAGCAGCACTTGGACTTGGTGGCTGCCTCTTGCTTCTCAGAGCTAATGTGTTGTTTGGGTGGTGAGGACAAGAGGTGGTTTGCTCAGTGGCCTCAGCAGGGCACCTAGCCATGCTCAAGAGCATTGTTTTTTGGACTTCTGTCGTAAGTCATGGCTTTACATTTTGTCATCCTTTACTGACATCCCGTTCTTCTTTCTTACAGGCTCCACATCTGTTTGTTACAAGCCTACCAGCCCAGTCCAGGTACTGGAAGACACTGGCTTTCTTTACCAGGATCACCAGTTGTTTGCTGGCAGGCATGAAGTTTCTCCTCTAACAGCTGAAGCGATCAGTGCCAAAGAAAAAGCTGGTAAGTGTGTGGCCGCACTTCCGTACAAACCCACCACATTTGCTTCCATGTTTTTCCCTGGAAGTAAATTGAGCACTCTAGACTATTTACAAATAATATTCACAGAATTGAAGGCCACCTTCTCATCCTCCGTGGAGTCAAAGGGGAGTTACCTTGAGCTTGAGTGTTATGACCCGCTGTCATTTGTCACTTGTGCTTGTGGAGGATGCATTGCTGCTTGCTCTTGCTTGCTGGACCGAGGTGGTCCATAGCTTTTTGCTGATGGAGCAGGACCACAGGCAGCCTGTGGAAGGCTCATTCTAGTTACTCCTTTTTGGACCTCACTAATAGGTAACTAAAGTACATCTCCCAGATATAAGGATGCTGACAGATGACTAGCACAGGGGTGGAAATCCTTCTCATATATGACCAAGAGCTGCCTTGATGGTGTGATGCTGGCTTCATCCACTCTTCTCAGATTTACAGCCTAGTCTGGGAGCTTACTGATATGTTAGGGAGACTTCTATCGCAGGTCTGCAAAGATGCCCAATTTGGGGGGTTTCTGTGTGCTGTGAGTAAAGCAGTAAGAGTTTGCTGTAACTGCAGGGATGTATAAAGTAGATGGACAGTTGGCTGTGGTGCAGACAGGTAGATGGATGTGTCTGCAGCAGCCCAGGGAGCTGACAGACCCTCCAAATGCTGGTGGCCAGGCTGCAATCCCACCATGGAAATGACCTATTCTAATAGTTAAGAGTTGAAAGCTTTTCTTCCCCTCCGGTATCTAGGTTGTGTATAAGTTATCCCACAGCATGCGCAGTAACTGATGAACCTCAGGGAAATACCAGGCCTCAAGAGAAAGTTGCTTTTTAACTACTTTCAAACACCAGACCCCAAATGTAAGTCCTTCTGACAAACCCCCCTGAGAACTGGAAACAGCAGGAGAGAGAAGGTTGCCAAGAATGACCTCAAAGTCTGAACTGAACGCAGCACCTCCTCCTTGCCTAGGGACATGGAGGACTCTGTCCAGAGCTCCGGGCTTATTCTCTCTCTTGTCCGCACTGGGGCCTTTCAGGAACACCCCTCCGGACTCAGACACCCTTCAGACAGATGTCTTACACCACTTTTGGGATGGCTGTGGGAAGAGAGCTCCAGGAGGAAGAGATTCCAACCTCCCAGCCATGGTTATATGCCATTAGGTGCTTAGCTCTAGGCATTCTCCACTTGTATAGAGTGCAAAAGCGGTGCCATTGCCTCTGAAGAGTGACTTCAGTAGGGTGTTAGGATGGTGTAACTAATCCATCTTTTTGAAGTGCTGGTGTTAAATCTACAACTGTAACACCCTCCTTGTACTCACCCAGCAAAATCACAGCAGTGACTCCCTTAGAAATAGCATTACTGGCCAGAAGGGAAATAGCACTTTTGGGGGAAGATACCAGAGCACAGGTAATTCTTTAAGTACACTTTTAGGCCCTTTTTATTTTCAGTGTCATTTCATGGCTTTTTTGCGACACGTTCTGCACTTTCTTCTGTTGTGGCAGGCGGTGCACTTAGGAGGGGATTTGACTCATCCGATTTTGCCCGTCAAAAGTGCAGCCTCCCGTGTGGTATTACCATACAGGCTGCTGCCGTAAGCAGTGCAAGGCATCTCCAGGGGGAAGGTCAAACACAGGCTTCCCAGAGAGGTGATTGATGCCCCAAGCCTGTCAGTGTTTAAGAGGCATTTTGGCAATGTCCTTAGCAGCATGCTTTAAGTTTTGTTCAGGCAGTTGGACTAGATGATTGTTGTAAGTCCTTTCCAACGGAAATATTCTGTTCTTACTCTGTTCTATCCTGTTCTGTTCTAGTCTAGTCTAGTGCCGTCCATTCCATTCTATTCCATTCCATTCTATTCTCTATTCCATTCCATTTATTTTTTTTAAAAAGACCAAATTTCCTTATGACATTGCGTGTCCCTCCATTGACTTGGGAGGGTATTTGGTGCTGTGGGTATTGGGCACATGGAGTATTATGGAGGGAAGGGCTGGGAATATGTTTTTAGGGGTCACTGCAAGCGATTAAGGATGATCTGGGGTGTGGGGATGAGCAGAGAGTAGTGCCCTGCCTCCTTTGGTGGCTTCCAGCCACATTCCCTCTGCTCCAGGGGGGCCCTGGCAGGGCAGTGCCCCTGGGGTGCATCCTGGGCACAGGGTCACAGCCGTGGGGTGTAGGAGCTCCAGCCTCCTGCTCAGCAGAGCTAATGGCCACCTCTGTCTCTCCCTGCCCAGCCGAGGAGGCCCTCTGCACCCTGCGCCCACCCAGCTTCCGCCGGGTCCCAGAGGCGGAGATGCGAGGGGCGGACGAGGTGGCAGCCGGCACCGTCCTGCAGCGCCTGATCCAGGAGCGGCTGAGGTATGGCAACCCCAGCGAGAACATGAACCTGCTGGCCATACAGCACCAGGCGACGGGCAGCGCCGGCCCCTCCAACAGCACTGCCAGCACTCTCTCTTCCGCAGAGAACCTCGCTTCCGAAGAGCCGCCAATGGTCCAGCCGTCGGGGCGGCAGGAACCGCAGGGGCAGGAGCACCAGGGGGACGGTGCTGTGATGGAGAAGCAGCCCCGAGCCCCGCAGCCCCCACATGGCACCGAGGAGCTCCCCACCTACGAGGAAGCCAAGGCTCAGTCTCAGTTCTTCCGAGGACAGGCGCCGACGGCCACTGTGGCCGCTCCGGGGTTTTATGGCACATCCAGCCAGAAGTCCAGGACGGAGGGGAGGCCGACGGTGAACCGGGCCAACAGCGGGCAGGCGCATAAGGATGAGGCGCTGAAGGAGCTGAAGCAGGGCCATGTCCGCTCACTGAGCGAGAGGATCATGCAGCTCTCGCTGGAGAGGAATGGTGCCAAGCAGCATCCCCCGGCACCGGGTGGCACGAAAGGCTTTAAGGCAGCCCCACAGCCCAGCAAGGCTACGGACCCACGGGGCCCTCCGCCTGAGTACCCCTACAAAGGCAAGGCACCCGCTCCAGGCAGCAAGGCGCAGGAGCATGGGATGTTCTATGGCGAGCAGCCGGCGCAGGATGTCCTCAAGGCTTCCTTTGCAGCCCCGCAGCCCTCTGCCCGCGCAGAGGTGGCCCTGGTCCGGTACCAGCCACCTCCGGAGTATGGAATCAGCAGGTAATGGCCATCGTCAAGGGTAAGGGGTCTGATCCTTCCCATGCCAGAGGAGCTTCTGCAGGGGTTTGGTCTCATGAACCACGGCCCCTGTGGGCTTCAGCCTTAGGCACATGGTGGGGACATCACACCCCATGGCTGGGCCAGCATGGGACGGGTGATGGAGGCATCTGCACCTCCAGGAGGGCTGTATAAAGCACAACACGCTGCTAATGTCCTACCTAAACCTTCCCAGCATTGCTCATGGGGGCTTTCATGGTACTGTGCCACTCGTGCCAGGCCTCCCCATGAGCATGGGTTTATTCCAAGCGCATTAAGGATAATCCAGAGTATTCACTCGCTATGCACTGATCCCTGTGAGCGGTGCAGGTCCTGCTCAGTGCCCAGGCAGGATGGTGAGCCCAGGCAATGAGGGCTCCCTTTTCCTTCCTGTACCTAAATGCAAGAGTGTCTCTGTCTCATTGCTGTCTCTTTGAACTGTTTTGCTGGATTGGGAAGGCTGGAGTTGTCTGATGTGCATGTGGGTGGCTTTCATGTTGCAAGCTGCCAGGCTGGACAGAGCCTTGGGAGACATGGTCTAGTGAGAGGTGTCCCTGCCCATGGCAGGGGGTTGGAACTGGATGATCTTAAGGTCCTTTCCAACCCAAACCATTCTGTGAGTCTATGATTAGGTCATTACCGACCCCAAAATCCCCAAAGGTTTTGTTGGTGTTCACTTTAGTTGCATGCACTCAGAGCGTGGATTTGGTGGATGTTGCAAGGCAGTTGTGACAGGCGCAGGGCCCATACTGGGCACCGCTGGCCTTCCTCCTGCTATACGTGTGTTTTCATTACCAGCCTTCCACTGTGCCAAGTTTATGCAGCTTTTTCAGAGGAAAATGGCATTTTTAAGAGCTCAGCACAAATCTCTATTTATGCTAAGAAACAGCTGTATAGACTTGAGGCCAACAGGGGCCATGCTTTCCCACAACCATTCGCAGTGCTAACACGCATCTCTGGCACCAAGGAGATTCATCCCCAACAGAAAAGGAGCTGGTTTGGGGTTTTTTTGTCATTCTTGGAAAATGCTGATTCAATACCCACGGCCTCTTCTGCTGAGTCCATGTAAGTGAGTGGTCATGGGTGCTGCGGAATGAGGAATGGCACTGCTGTCAAGTGGGAAACCCTTTGAGGCTACTTCCAAAACCTTCCCCAGGGGCCTGGTCAGCAAGGTTAGTGTTGAGAAATGCCTTGATTTCAGTGCAGGTTTCCATGCCAGCCTTACCCCAAGGCTCTGCTGGATCACCCTAGCAGCTATGCTGAGAAACCCACTGGTTTCATGTGCTCATCGCTTGCTGTTTCTCTGCAGCTGTGCCCTGGTACATCCTTGTGCCCATTTCGGGCTGTGTCGCAGGATGGGCATGGTCTGGAATGGGTATAAAATGCAGCAAAATGTTGTCTGCCCCACGTATTTCTCTCTATGGAGGCACGTTGCCTCCTGATGGACATCAGCCCCATCTCTGCTAGAGAACTTGCCTGAGCACTAAGCACTGCTGGAGGAGAGCTGGGGCTGTGTTACACTGCTGGGTTGCTCCAAGTGCTAACCTGCCTGTGCCTCTGCTCTTGCTTGCTGCTTGCCCCTTACCTGCACTCTGGGGAGGCTCACGGTCAGCCATCTGGAATGGGATGGAGGACCTTGATAAGAGAGGTTGAGGTAGGGGACTGCCCAATTTCATGAGGTTAATGGAAGAATAGGGTTTGGAGAGGCTGTTTGTTCTGTTACAGGAGCAAGCTAGGTGAGAAATACCATCTTTCATCTCCCCAGGAGGGCCTGGGAAAGAAACTGGTTGTAGCAGAGCTTTGCCAATGGGAATCCTGTATATCCCAGTATCTCATTCCTTCTATCCTGGCCATATCTTTCCCAAGGACGGGATCATTCCCATCCTGGCATCCTCTGGACAGGGACTATGCAAAAGGATTCTGCCTTCTAAGAAAGAGCGAAGCACAGAGCTGCATAGATCTAGAGGAAGCACCCACAAATTGGTTGTGATATACCTCGAAGGTCACTGACACCCCATTCCCCTCCTTCTGTGATGAGCGAGATGTGGCTGGGAACCAGAAATGCTCGTAGGGAGCTGTTGGAGGAGATGGGATAACTGCAGCTGCTGCTTAACTTGCTTTTTTCACTTGGCTTTTTTCTGTGCTTGTGGCTGGTTTTAAAGGGAATGTTGCCTTTATAATCACCATGGGGAGACCTCACAGCTTTACTGTAAATCTCAAGTGATTTGGCATTGTCCTGAAGACCTCCTAGAGTCGTATGCTACAGCATTTATATAAATTAGACTTGGTGACCTCTGCTTTATGGACATCATGATTGCAGAGCGCAGCTTGAACCCTGCAGCTTAAAAGGCATAAAAACCAGAAGGCAAATAAAAAGGAACCAATATTTGTTCCTGGTTTAAAATACCATATTTTTAAGCCAGTTGTGTGATGCTTGGGGCCCTGACTCACAGTTTCTGAATGCTTCAAGTTGGCCAAGTGTAATAGAAAACGTTTCGTTTCCTAGATGTGCAGCTATTCCTGAATGGTGTCTTTGCTAACTTTCCTTAGGTGCCTGTTCAGAGAGTTGCAGCTTGTCAGGTAAAAGGGCCTGGAAATAATCTAATTTAATCTGTTGCCCAAATGCCCTGAATTAATTCCCTTTTGTGAACATTCAGTCCTGGAGATTATAGCAGTCTTTGCACCTTTGCAGGCTTGTTCCACTAGCTAATTGCCGTCTCTGGCACAGTTCTGCATCTTCGCTTCAGTCTGTATTTTCTAGTTACCAGATGGGATTTTGCAATGTCTTTGTCAGATACAGTGAGGAGCCCTGTGCTATCAGTCCTGTAATGCACTTAACATATGGAGCCTGGAGCCCCGTAACTGTTTCACTGTTGTCAAAACCCCTTTTTTTCACTGTGGAAAGCTGACTTGGACACCACTGCAGCACCAGAAGTTAATCAGATATAACATCACCTCTGCAATGCAACTCAGTGTTCCTCATTTGTGTAGCTAATTACACGTGCCATTTCAGACATTGGCACCCCATCCAGCTTGTTATCTTGTTGGGCATGTTAGGGTTGTCAGAGCCCTGAAGAGGATTTTCCACCCTTTTACTGTAGCTTATTGCTGCAGTATTAAATTGCTATATTTATTCCTGGGTGGATGAATATGGACCTGCTCAATTCCATATTGTTTCGCTGTGCCCTGCTTAAACAGTAATCCAGATCACTCAATGCAATGAATCCTCTTCATTGCTTCCCTTGGCCCTTGTCAGGTCCTGATGTCTTTTATCCACAATGATTTCTTTCTGTTAGTGCTGGCAAGACTTGGCCCAGCTTCTTTGGGGGTGATTACACAGAGATTTGCAGTGCAAAATTATCTGATAATGGTAATGAAAAGCGTATAATGCAGAGGAAGCCTTGAACTGGAAACACCGCTGCTTGTCGAGGGGACTTCATTCCTGGCTGCATGCAGCAGTCATGCAGGCACCTTTTAATTCTGATTTAATCCAAGCATTTTAAATGGCTGCTTGCAATTGAATCATAAAGCTGGGCTGTTTGTAAAGATACCCCATTTTTTTATGTGCCTCATTAAATCCCACCCTGCCTGGATGCAGAAGCCTATGTTTAGCTACCGGAATAGCCTGTGGCTTCTCTGGTTATTTGTGCATTAACCCATGCACACATTACCACTGTTTGCAGACAACCTGATGACATTCAGTCGTTCAGCCACACATCTGTGGCCGCTAAGGGGACTACAAGGAGCTCCTTTTCCTCCCCGAGACACCCAGGCGGGTGTGCTGGCAGCATGGCCAAGGCCAGGGATGTCACACCCAAGCTGCCTTCTGCTGGCGTTTCTCTGTGAGGATAGCCCAAAAACATGAGTGTGGGTAGGAGGCTGTGCTTCCAGCTGATGAGGATGCTGGCAGCCCTGCAGAAGAGCTTTGTGTCCTCTCCTGGTCTGATTTGCCTTTCATTCAAATAAGTGAAAGAGAAAGCATCACCCATCAGTTTGGGTGATGCCCATGTCATTTCTCCTTGCCCAGTTGGCTCCTCTAGGAGTGCAGAGGTTGAGGAAGGCACATTTTCCTTTGCTGAAAGTCAGCTGGGCTTTAGAAGGACTATCTGTTCTGAGTGTGGATCCCTATGAAGAGATACTATATCCTGTCTCTTAACTGCGCAGGATATGTTTAATACAGCATGTGTCTCTTCAGATGATAATTTTGCTTGGAGACGGGAGTCCAAGTGTCCAAAATGGGTTTTGAAACATACCTTTGTGTTTACGAGGTGCTGCAAGTGTGATTCTGTAAGGCAGAGGATACCCTGAGAACTGTCTTGGCTATGAAAAGTCTTCTTCCATTTCTGGCTGTATCAGCATTTAACAATGGGCCTGTAACTGTGTTTCCTTGCACCATGGCCATCAGGCCGGGCTTGCTGGCTTTCCCAGTATCCTGTCTTTTTCCTGCATGGTGACAACACTGATCCCTCTGTGTTATTCACTGCTACAAAGAGTAGCCTTTGAAGTCTTCTTCATGACTGCAGAAATCACAGCTGAAGTCAGGTAGACCCCTGGGTCTGAGGTTAATGTGCAGACTCAAGGCTCCCAGTCAATGGTCAGGATTAGCATCTTTCACGCACATTTCACTCTCATTGTAAGTTAAAAGTCTAAGGCAGCTTCAGAGAGCTGCACCCCAGGAGCACGTCTTTCTTTTCACTGACTAGCTAGACTAGAGCATCCATGGCGAATGTGTAAACCTGTGTCCCTTGAGGGAGAGTCTTTAAGAGATAGTAGGCCATGCTGCCCTAGAGGCAAAAGAAGGCAGAGCATTCAGAGAAAGATGAGCTAAATAGGTTAGAGGAGGGCATTTTAATTATGAATGTAGATGCCATGGTATGTAGGAAACAAAGTCCTTCCTCCACTGACTGCTCTCCCTGTTTACGTAGAGGAGAGCTGCATTGTACCTGTAGCAGGGCAGAGGTGGACTTTCCAGAACATTTACAACCATTTTTGTTATATTACTTCCTAAAATTGCCCCGCTTTATTGAGCAATAGCTCTTCTTTATTTATATAAGGTGTCTTATTCCTACATACAGCTACAAATTCCTCCAGAACTCCTGTATCTCCAGAAATCCAGTCATCCTTGCTCAGACATCCTTGCTCCAAGGGGCTCCAATATAAGAGGCATATTAAGACCATGCCTAAACTTTCAGGCTTGGGTGGCCTTGCTGAATTCTGAGGGATTTCTCATGAAAGTGAGGTCCATGGTCAAGTATTTTACTGTATTGCACTGTATTGCAAGCTATATATAGTTGGTATTATATATATCAGAAGCTATACAACCCTGGAAAGAGCAAGTGCAGTCTGGTAGCCCTAGCATGGTAGCCCTTGAAAGGCTCACTGCCAGCTTGGTGCTCCCTATTCAAAAAGCTGGTTTCCTTACTTTATGTCTTCTTTACATTGCCTTGCAGAAGTGTATAGGAGCCCTACTTCTAAAATAACATCAGCAAAATGTTTATAATAGAAATGTAAAGTGTCCAAAACTCCTGATATTCATGCTTCTGAGAAGGATGATTTTTGATGAAAACATGTTTGCTGGAAGATTTTAACCTGCTCTAATGCAGAGCGAGATCAACATTTAAAATACAGTAGAAGCATTTTGAGAATGTCATTCTTTACTAAGCCCAAAGGAGCTCAGGATAATCCTGATTGCTTCATTTCGTTGGAGCTTTACACGAGAGGTTGGATGTGAACTGAGCTGATGGTGTAACTGTCCTGCTTCTATAAATGTTGATTTGCTAATGTGAAATGCTCTGCTGACTTTATTGCATAGACACTTGGAGATTTCGCAGTTGGCTAAGTCAGAATTAAACTGGGACAGATCAAACAAGGAAGAAGGGGAGTCAGAAATATGCTCATTATGTTGAACAGCCATGGTGCAAAAGCATGATGTGGATTGTGCCTGTTCAGTTTTCCATGCTGGAAAATGCTTTGGAGAATCTCTCCTGTGGCCCTCGCTATTGAGACTCTGGTGCCTGGCTGCTGCTACAAGGTGTGAATCTTTAGTAGCTCAATAAGTGGTTTGCAGGTCAAGAAAATGGAGATCCCAGGGATCTTTTCTCTCTCTGTAGGGTAAAGCTAGACAGAGTGAAGTGTGTCTGAAGAGGTTAAACTGATGGGAGGGAGAGATTTCCCAAATGAACAGTGTTGGGAGATCCTGCAAGCACTTAAAGGGTGCATTTATGACCAAAGATAATAATAAAGAAAAATTGCTATATCTCTACTGGTTTAGATTCAGAGATCAATTTAATTACATTGCTTTAAGCTATTCCCATAAGAAGTGAGAAAACCTGTACCTGTAGCTAATCTGTGTCTTTGCAGCGGTATAACTGTGTCCAGACAGGGCTTTTACCTGCGTAAAGTCAGCTGTGGCCTGTATTTTGGTGAAGACAAACGTGCAGCTGAATAAATTGCTGTGGTCAAATGCACAAGTGCAGAGCGGCTGTCAGCATCACTGGTGAGGTGCTGTGTGCGTGACTGCATTTGCATGTGCTTGTGGAGCATCTTTTGAGTGACATCCTCACTTCTGATGTTCTTTATTGTTCAGATTTTTGAGCAAAGAAATATTCCAGTCCCATGATAGGTGTGGAATTCCTTGCTGGGCCTCACACACTGGAGCACCAGAAGGAAAGGGGCACTGTGGGGATGGTGCGGGAGCTGTGCCCATGGTGGGGCACAGGCTCATTGGACTTACTGGCCCACATGGGCTCTGATCACCAGGCACTGCTAAGTGACATGGTTTTGGTCTAAGGAGGGCTGGTTGCTTTTAGGGCAGGGCTTTAAAATTGCCTTCACTTTTCATCTTGTGCTGCAGCTGAAGGCAGTGACAGGTTATTGCAGCAGAATTAGGCCAATGCTGAGAGTTTTTGAACCCTCCCGCTTTGAGAAGCCATGTAGGTGCTGAAGAAAATGGTCATCCTATTTATTGTGTATTTATATAGCACAAAATCTTCTGTGTAAAAGATAGCATTCATGGATCTTGGAGGCCGAATAGGATAAATACATCTGTTTGATAGATCTCCTGCCTTGTGTAGGGTACAGCAGTATCTACACCTTGTGGTTAAGCTAAAATGCAACTTTCAGAGGGCGCTCGATTGTGGACTTCAGGTGGGATCCAGCAACCAGCTTATTTTCCAGCCAGGATGGATTCTGGCACAGACATCCCACATGGATGTGGTGTAGAAATTCCACAGCTTTGCCATTTGGGATGAGGAACGGCTCAGCCTGTGCACAGCGGGGCTCTGCGTGGGGCTGCTCACCCTGGCCTAGGCTCTGAAGATGCGTGTGTGGTGGATGGAGGGATGGAGATGGACCGTTCCCTGCTGGAATTCCCCTCTTTTGAAACAGGGGCTGTCTCCTTTCTTGAGCTCACATCCACAGGCTTACCCTCACTGCTAGGACGTACTCCTGGGTTATCCTCCAGCCACTGCAGATTGTGACTGGGTGGATTAAAGAGCCCGCACCATCACAAACCCTAGCCCACAAGCAGATCCTCTGCCCGTTCACTTCTTATCCTTCCCCAACGCGAGCCTGGGTGATGAATGAATGCTGTTAGTTAGGGAGTGACACAAGGAGGTCTCGCACTAGAAGATGTCTTTTCTGGCTCGCTGTGACTGACTGGGGCTGTGCCTCCAGCAGCTCCGCAGCGGCCCTTCCCTTCGGTGCTTGCTGAAGCCGCTCGGGGATGCTGCTTCGCTCACATCACTTCCTTTCGCCTCCCAGTTCAACCCAGGCAGGGAGCGGTGTTCCAAGGGTGAGTAATGCATCCCTTGTGTTTCCTTCGAGCCCGCCGGCTTGTGCTGCTCAGCGGTGGGGTTTGTGGCAAGGGGGGGCAGGGAGGGGCTGGCTGCCTGCTGAAATATTAGCTGCTCACCTAGGCAAAAACGCCGCTTTCCAGTCAATGCTTCCTTTATCCCTCCGTGCCAGATGTATACATCACTGTCAAGAGCAGGCGAGGAGACAATTTACCCGCTGCCTGCTGTGATTGTTGGTATCCAGGAGTGACTGAGGACCGGAATCACAACCGCACGCTCCCAACTATTAATAAACCGAGCAGGCATCGGGCGACCGCTCCTGCGCGCGTTGCGAGGGCGCGTGGCTCTAACGCCTCCCCCATGTGTGCTTCCCCACAGCCGACAATGCCAGCCGCCCTTCCCGCCGCCGCCGGCCCAGCAGCACAGCCCCATGTCCTCACAGGCCACCGCTGCCGCCGGCCCCCTGCTCCCGGGTACCTTGCCCCCATTGCAGGCTCCTGCCCAGGCACCGACGCCACCGGGCCAGCAGCTAACACCCGATGCCTTCGCCATCGTGGAGCGGGCGCAGCAGATGGTAGAGATGCTGTCCGAGGAGAACCACGTGCTGCGGCAGGAGCTGGAGGGGTACTATGAGAAGGCAGACAAGCTGCAGAAGGTATGTGAGAGGTGGGGATGGGGCCTGGGCAGGCAACTGCCTTGGTGCTTCTGCATTTGGGTGTCCCAAGCTGTCCCTTATAGCCATGTCGCTCCAGTGGTGATGCATCTCTGGCTGTCTCTAGTCGTTGCCCCTCCATGGTGGTCTTCCAGAAGTGTAACGCTGTGCCCTATGGCCTCTGGGCTTTCCTGCCTTTAGCGCAAAATGGGGAAACCCATTTCATAGTTTGGGACTTTCTGTCTCCATCCTCCCCTGCTAGCCTTCCCAGAGCTTTCCCTGGTAGTCTCCCGTGGGCAGAGGATGCTCCTGCACCATCTACACAGGGGGTAGAGCTGCCGGTGAGAAGTATTTGAAGAGCATGGCCTCATCTGTCCTGAGCGGTCTTGTCACTGCAGTAGGCTCATGTGGTGCTCCAGGCTCTTTGGAAGTGTAACAGCCATGAGTTGGGTTGCCCGTTGTTTGGAAATGCATTAACTTGATTGTCTCAGAGGCTTTCAGTGAATGCTGTATGGGCTCCCAAGGGCTGATGTTAGATACTCAGCATTGAACGCGTTGGTCAAAAAAGCACTGAGAGAACCATTTGGTAAAGATTTTGCTCAACGCCCTTTTGCAAAGAGATCCTACCAAGAGATGTTTTCTGTACGCAAGCTGGCGTTTGCAGTGAAGAAGGCCGATGTCACCCGAGGCAACCCACAAAACAAGATAAAGAGTCAAATCAAATGAAGTAAAAGTTGCTTAAAACCGAGACCTTGCTGAAGGCAAAGCAGAGAGGCCAAAGTGAGTTATTTAGGAACCGACACTGCCGTTTCATTTGTGTCTTCCCACTGCTTATACACGCATGGGCCTAGGCTGCAGGTCTTTTCTCTCTGAGTTTAGGAGTCTAAATAGGAGCTCTGGGTTTTTGTACCATGTGAGATGAGGGTGCTCTTGGAGACACCCTTCGTAGAGAAGAGGCAGCTCTGAGAGACCATTTACCCGGGTTAGTACAATGACGTGTTGTTTGGTAGCTGCTGTCGTTGTTTCAGCCCCTTCCTCTGCAACCAGATGACTTGAGTTTATTGACAGGATTTCCTAAATTTCATTGGAATCTCGATGTTTGCAGCCACATTAACTGTTAGTGAAGATGTCTGCAGAGATGTTAGCACTGATTTCCCTGTGGCCTTCGTGGGCAACAAGAAATATTCCAGCTACTAACTTTACAAAAGCTGCGTTGTTCAGTTAAAGGTATTTGAGTGTGATGCCCTAAAACTGTTCCAATTTCCTTTTACGCTCTTGGAAAGGGCTCTCTCTTTATCTTGGATGCCCCATGAGTCAATTGCATCAGACACCAACAGAAAGGTATTCAAGCATGGGCTGAAATCTCACTTCAGTCAACAGTGTGGACTCGAGTCCCATTGACTTTGGGGGAATGTAAGCAGAGTATTGAAGTGAAACCCATGCTCAAGTGCATTCTTTCTTCAGGAAAACATCCTCAACCAAAGCCTTAACACACATTGTCCCTCCCATGCTGGTTTTAATGTGTTTGATCACAGGCCAGGGCAGGTCCTCCTCTGTTCCCACAGTTCCAGGTGAACATCACCTCTGAAAACGTGACAGTGAGTTAAACTACATGCTTTAGGTGTGAAAATTCTTCCCCCTTGTTGGAAGCGGGGTCATGAGGAGTTCTTGTTTGCCTGTGTGTAGCAAGTTTATTCTAGGTAGGGCCTTCCATCGCTTTCATTCGTTACAGAATAGGAGAAGAAATTAGGAAATCAGCTTGATGTGGAGGGATGTCAGGGTGTTTGTATGAGCACATCAGCCCTGAGGGCTGTCACATTCTCAGCTGTGTCTGAGCAGACTTTCTGCACTAGGTACAAGGTGGTGATTCATGTGTGTGCTCTTTGATGAGCTGTCTGCTTTTCTTACCTAAAAAGATTCTGGGGGCCTTGTGCACCGTTAATTTTGAGCCTTTTTTGCAAAAGCAAAGCATTAATTTCTCTTTCTTTGCTGCTGTTTTTCTGTTGGAGGGTGTTACCTCGCCTAAGTGTAATTGCCAGGCTGGGCTGCTCATCGCCCCCATGCTGTGTGTGGGGGTTGTTCAAGTGGGTCGGCTCTAGGAGCTCCCAGGCAGAGAAGAGGCTGAACTGTTTTTCCCCCTACAGAGAAGCAGGGGAGGGAAATCCCAGAGCTGCTGAGAAACACCGACACAATTTATGGTCATTCTGCTCTCCTGTCATTTTGTTCAGTGCTGATTGAGCTTCTTTCTCTTCCTGCAGCAACTCTTTGCCTGCGGGGCTGCGGGAGGCTTGTGTGGTGATGTGTTTTGGGAAATAATAGCAGATAATGGTATTATCTGCTGATAATACCATATGGCAGAGCCCATGTGGTAACCAGCAGCATTGGTCAGGGCTGTTGGGCTGTGGAAACCCCCCTGTGTGCTGGCAAATCTGCTTCACTGTGGTAGGAGCACTCTGGAGCAGGCATCTTCTGCAGGTCGTGGCTCACCCGGGAGAGGGGAGGTATGGAAACCTGAGGGTGTCAGGGCACCCAACTAGGAGCAGTGGTTTCTGGTTGGGATCACGTAATTCAGGATTCAGGAAAGTGCTTTAGAAATTGCTTGTGCTAAGCCAAACTTTCCTTTCAAGGAGCAAGAATCTCAGTCTGCTTAAATGGTCAAGGAGAGCAGTGTGATGGTGCCTCCTCACAGAGGCTGACTATTGCCTCTAACTATTCACAGGAGGAGAAACCTTCTGCTAGTGGAGGTCACACTGATCTAAAGAAGAGTCTGTAACAGAATCAAGGGCTGTTACTTTAGTCACTAGTCAACATCACTTCTATTCTGGAAAATTCACATGAAACTGGTTTTTGATTGTAGGTCATAGTCATAGAATAGGCTGTTTCAGTTGGAAGGGACCTACAATGATCAGCCAGTTCAATTGTCTGACCAATTCAGGGCTGACCAAAAGTTAAAGTGTGTTATCAAGAGCGTTGTCCAAATGCCTCTTAAACACTGACAGGCTTGGGGCATCAACCACCTCTCTAGGAAGCCTGTCCCAGTGTTTGACCACCCTCTCAATAAAGAAATGCTTCCTAATGTCCAGTCTAAATCTCCCCTGGCACAGCTTTAAACCATTCCCACGTGTTCTGTCACTTGGTACCAGGAAGCAGAGATCAGCATCTCCCTTTCCACTTCCGCTCCTCAGGAAGCTGTAGAGATCAGTGAGGTTGCCCCTCAGCCTCATCTCTCCCAACCAGACAAACGCTAAGTTCTTAGCTGCTCCTCATAGGAATTCCATTTGTTGCCCTCCTCTGGATACATTCAAGGACCTTCACATCCTTCTTAAATGGTGGGGCCCAGAACTGCGAAAGAAGGTCAGACTGCTCGATGAGGCTTTGTGCAAGCTCGCATTGCCAGCCTATGAGGAAAAAGAGAACTCATTGACTTTTTCTGAACCGCAGTAAGGTTTAGTTTGAATTTCAGACCGCTTTGGATTCATGCAGCATTCCTCCAAGTGTGCTGTTCTTGTGGTGGAAGCACACTTGGTGTCTGGCTGTGCCTCAGCAGGGTGGGGAAGAAGGACCTGCTTTCCTAGTTAGGGAAAGTGTAACGGGGCTTCCTGGAGCTCCTGCTTCAGAGAAACTTAACAAATCACGAATCCATCCCACCCATGATTCAAGAGGCTAAAAACCCACCACATTTAGAAAGGTATGTGGGAGGCTATATTTATCTCATAGTTTTCCAGCCTGTGCACATTATCAAGGTTTCCTTCATGAACACAAGGTTAAGATGCAGGTCCACTACTGAGGACTTCCTCTGCATGCCCTGCCTGCAGTTTGCTGGACTTCGATGAGATGAAGTTAAGAAAACCGAAACCCCAGAAGATTTCTTTGATCTATTATAGAGTTTCTTCTTGTATAGAGCAGTCTTCAGTCAAGGACAGAAAGGAGTGAGCCACAAGAGTTTAAAACTGACATGAGGTCAGAGTTGAGCCTAGAACACTTCTGATGGCACCCAGAGCTAAGTTTTGGATCCGGGATCTGACAAAATGACAAATCTTGCCTTCTACATCTCTTTCTAGGAAAGAATACGTCCCACACAAATGCACCATTTCCTTTGTTTCTCCTCTTGGATGGTGCCAAAGCACTCACCTCAATCATAGAGTGAAGGCAAATGAGCAGTTACATGAAGTCCGGCCCACTCCAAGCTTTTTTGGGGAGCCACCAGGAGAGAGCCCATGGGATGTTGTGGCATGGCGAGCTGCCCCACAGTGCTGGAGAGCAGGAACCTCCAGCACTGCCGGGGCTTCCTGCCATCCTCCACTGGGGAGATTGGTCGTTGTAGAACTGGTGGCTGGTGTGACACTCAGCATGAGCATCGCCCCGACCCTCATTGAAACATGATGGGCGAACACGGGGATGGGACACGTTCCTGCTGAGCTTTAACAGGAGCTCTCTCTGTTTTCAGTTTGAAATAGAGATTCAGAGGATTTCAGAAGCTTATGAGGGCTTGGTCAAGACCACCACTAAGAGGGAGTCTTTGGACAAAGCGATGAGAAACAAGCTCGAAGGAGAAATTAGGAGACTTCATGACTTCAACAGGGATCTCCGTGGTACGTTGCACTTGCTTGTGTGGTTTTTCCCCACTGCTGACATGGTGTTTCACTTCTCACAGGCTGCAGAGCTTTAAAAGAGTAGCTTCACATACGTTTTAGATAAACATCTGGAGAAATCAGGCCTTACTCATTGGCCTAAGACAAAACTGCTGTCACCCCCCCCCAGTGGCAAGGAAACCTTCTGGCAAAATATGAGTGAGCTTCAGAGGGTGCCTTTGTATTTAGCACTTGCAGGTATTGATTTGACAGCAAGGCCACCAGACCTGAAGTTTCATTCAGCTCTAACAAGCTGAAGAGCAAGTTGCAATATAGAGCAGTGCTGTACAACCCATAAATCTCAGAGTTCAGTGCCTTCATGAACCAGTAGCAAGTATCAAAGGGTATCTCTTTTTTGTATTAAAAACATAAAATTGAGAGTATATCCTTTCCAAAAAGCAAATGGGGGGGTATGTTGGGTAGCTATTACTTGTCCAGGTACCTGATGGGGGTACTTTGGTACCTCCTTATGCAGTGAGATGCCTTCTGCAAGCTGGCTCATGCTTTTTGCAGTGGTGCATGGTCTCTGGAGGAGGGAGACACTTAAAGGCAGGACCTTCCTAAGGAAAGCAGCTCCTGGCTGCAGAAAGCTGCTCCTTTCCCAAGGCATCCCCAAGGGTTGGTGTCACTGGGCTGGGGGTTGCCTTTCACCAGGGCATCTCACTGCACCAGGGGCAGCACTCCACTGCGGGAAGGCCCCCGTCCCCTTGCAGTGCTGGGTAATTCAGATTGCAAATGCCTTGTGCATTGCGGACATTGTGAGGAATGAACAGCCTGGGCATGGCAGAGGCTTTTCCTCCGCTTTCTGTAGATCTGAATGACACAGCTTCATGGAAGAGGTCAAAGGCCTCATCTTTTATGTATGTGTCAGCCTCCGTCTTAGTGTCCTCCTTCAGAGAGTCTATTTATACTGCTCTGCTGGCATGCATCTTATTTCCTTGCTTGGCCTACAATTTTATATACATACATTTATACTTAAAGTATTTCCTGTTTTCTGCAGAACGACTGGAGACAGCCAATAGGCAGCTGGCCAGCAGAGACTTCGATGGGCATGAGGAGAAGTCAACAGAGGGCCTTTATGTCACTCAGAGTGAGTACTGTGCTAATCTGTTTCGAAATTGCATAGACGTATATGCATGCTGGAGTGGAGGTGAATACTTTGCTGTTAGTTATTACTGTCCTTACGGCTTGGTTTTAGTTGGCTAATTCATCACCTACTCTTATTTAAGCTTCAGACTGGATTGTTCAGGCTGTTTGTTTTCTCTCTCTGAGCACCAGAAGCAGCAATGGGAGTTAATGGAAGCACAGCTTATTTTTGATAAATATTTATTTGAAATAGTGGAGTGTTGCTTGCAGGGATCATCTCCAGGGATACGTGCTTTTTAGGGAAGCCAGGTTCTTTGCTTGGCTGGGCAAAGCCCAGAAAACCTCTGTTGACTTGTTGTCAGTGCCATGGTTTGACTAACAAGGGGGGAGAGCAGAGCTGGACCATCCTTTTCACAAAGGACTGAAAAGGCAAAGATTTTACAACAAAAGCATCCATCCCCAACAGATTTTAGGCTCCCATAATGCCTGGGCACAGTGCTGCAGCATTTCCCTGCCATGTGCTGGTGGCTCCATGTGACCATCCAATCCAAAACCCAAGCAGCTGGATGCTGCCTGAGTGTGTGGCTTCTCTTGTATCTTGAGCATCTTTAGCATGCTTCCAGAAGGGCTTGTGCAGTACCTTGTGGGCTGAAATCCTATTGAAGATGAATGCTGTGTACATCTAATCCTTCTGGTTTATTTATTGCATCAAGAGCTTACTTGAAAGATGAGCTCTATCTGCAGATCCTTCAGTGGAGAACTGGCCACCTCCATTGGTGTTTGTTACTACTCCATGTGCCTCACTGCAATGTCCACCAGCTCCTCCAAATGCAGGAGAACCATCTCCTTGATGCCAACACAGCACCTTCAGTGATCATTTGGTGCGTGTGTGCACAAACCAGAAGAGAATCTAATGATATTTTCCATGACTGTGTTAGCTTTGCCATATTAGCAGTTACTGCAAGGGCATGTAGATGCTGTTGCGAATCCAAGGGGATGATCTGTTAAGAAAACAGCATTGCTATGTAGGTGTTGTCATCCTTGGGAAGACTTCAAACAGGGTAAATTGCACAGTGCAAACTGCAGACTGGGGTCTGCTGTCTTCATATGGAGATTTCCTGTGTGTTCCCATAAACCGATAGCTACAAGGGAGAGTTAAATCCCCAGGATGGACTCAGTTATTTGAGTCATTTTCCAGTGCATAAACATGCTCTGTGCTTCTACTGATAAACATCTAGCAATGAGAAGTTGTGCTGAGCTCTCGGTGTATTGCTGCTATCAATTCACAGCTTACAAACAAATATAGCTTTCGGATCCTATCACATAAGATGGTCTGGATGCTTGGAGTGTCTCCTGGCTAAGCCAGAGAGCTAAATGTTACTAATGCAATGCAGAGTGCTTCCAAGAATAGAAAAATGGGCACATGTAAGGCAGGTCCTCTTCAGTCATGTTCTTGGAGCTGGGGCATGCAGAGTAATGACCTTGGTATCAAGCTACCTGCCTAAAACCCCTCTGAGAGCCCATAAAAGGTTTTGCTTGGAAATCCTCTGTTGCTGACTGCATCCAGTACCTAAAGGGGCTGACAAGAAATCTGGAGAGGGGCTTTTTACAAGGGCATGTAGTGACAGGACAAGGGGAATGGTTCTAAGCTGAAAGAGGGTAGATTTAGATTAGACATGAGGCAGAAATTCTTCCCTGTGAGGGTGCTGAGGCACTGGCACAGGGTGCCCAGAGAAGCTGTGGCTGCCCCATCCCTGGCAGTGCTCAAGGCCAGGTTGGATGGGGCTTGGAGCAACCTGGTCTAGTGGAAGGTGTCCCTGCCCATGGCAGGGGTTGGAACTGGATGAGCTCTAAGGTCCCTTCCGACCTAAACCATTCCGTGACTCTATGATTTGTACACTGAGATTGTTCATGAGTCTTGCCCAGGGGCAGGCCATGACGAGGGCTGCACCTCGCTGCCAGCCTGGGGTTTGCAAGCACAATCTGTACCCTCCTCACGTCTTTTTGATGGGATGCTTAGGCAGAAAGGTTAGAGGAGAAGGGGGGCAGCTTGGTTTAGCTGCCATGTGTGCAGTTGGCTACTGAGACTGAAACAGTCATTTTTAGAGGAAGAAAAATGGTTCCTCCGTGCACTCCCATCAGCTGCTGCAGTTTTGTCATGAACCTCGTGTTTGTGTTTTTCCTAAGTGTGGTAGCTTATTAAGTCAGGGTAGTAAATACAAATCATTAGGAAAGCAAAGTCAGATTTATATTCCCTGTATTTATGGAAGAGAACCTGAAAACGTGACCCTTAACATCCATGGCCTAAGTTAGAAAAAAGACTTCAACATCTGTGGGCTCATAAAAGTTATAGTTTTTAAGCCAGTCCCATGATGAGGTAAAGAAGGAAAGATAAAGCTCTTGAGGTTTTTTAATGCTCCTTCTTGGTGATACTGGAGAACGAATACTGTGGTAACACTCCAGTAATAGGAATAAAATCCTGTGAAAGAAGTCTGACAAGGCAGGATGTGCAGGGATCGTCTCTCAGTTCCTTGCAGAGCTCTCCATTACTGAGATGGAGACCAGAGGTGACAAAAGCTCTAATAATAGGTAAAGCCAGGCTGCATGCCTCAAAGTATTAAGTGCCAGGCATTTGTGCCTAAGAAAAATGCTGCTGTTGTATTGGTGTAGGAGAGAACTCACAATCTATTAGTTTCATCACAGTTATGTGGTGGTTTGTGAGTGGAAAAGGTTCTTTCAAGGAAAGACATGAAGCAGCAACCAAAGAAGGTGTATGGGCCCATACAAGCGAGAGAAGAGCCAGGCAGGAGGAGGCTAATTGCTGTGGAAGGGGAGAGGCAGGAAGACTGAGGATGGTTTCAAGGGCATAGGGCAGAGAGAAAGCTTATGGTACAGTCTGAGAGTTTTTTGTGTCTTTCTGGGACTTCTGGACTTTAGAGACACCGTCAGAGCAGGCGTTCCTTCAAGGGAAGGTTGGGGTCTGTGCACATCCATGGGGCTCTGCATCCATTAGTGGGGATGTGAAGACAGTTTTGGCAGTGTGCTGGTAGAGCCTCATGCTTCCTGGGAGTGCTCAGTGGATGTGGCTTGCACTTGTGCGCATATCTCTGTCCCAGGTATCCCAGGCAAAGAAATACTCTCATTGAATGAATCCAGCCAAAGAAAACGCCCACGGTCGATGATTTTGAGGGTGGGATTCTGGGCAGACTAAGAGCCATTCCGTATTAACACAGGAAAGAATCAAGGCAGAGGCAGAAGCTGCAGGGCAAGTGATACAGAGCTCCTTGCCCATGAGCTGCACATGGGGAAGGGGAAGCTGCTGCCCCCATGTACCCAGAGCCAAGGGCACCAGCGCATTGAGCAGCATCCAGAAGTGTCACATTATAAAATGGATCTGTTTTACTTGACTTCCCACTGCCCTCTGAAGGGAAAGGGCATGGGAAATCTGATTTCAGTTTTCAATACGTGAAGGTCAGATTCTCCCAACTGGTACTTCATGGCATGCAAATGGAATGCCCAAGATGTAAATCAGACCAAGTTCAAGCTGCCCACGATACTTTGTAGGGTAAGGAAAGCTGTCACCGGCTACAGTGGAGATTCAATAACTTCCTCTGACGACAGAGCACCAAGCCTTTCTGCATCCCTGCTTTGGTCAGTGACCATGAGTAACCCTGTACCCTAAACCATTTGTTAAGTCCATTAGAATTGATCATAATTATTAATTGCAGTTTGGAATCCCCATTAACCACCATGTGAGAGAATGGACTCAGGGACTCAAGCACGACCTCTTGCAGCTTCTCAGCCTTTTCTTGGTGCTGGTGTGGCCCAAACTCCAGAGGGCTGTGGGAGGCAAGCCATTTAAGAGTGCAACTGCAGGAGGAGAAGACTGCAATGAGCTCTTTTGGCATTGGTATCTGCTTTCTTTTTTTTTCTTCTCATGGAGACCTGCCAGTGGGGATGGAAAGAACTGCTTCATTTCCCAGTTCTGCATTGCTGCTGCTTCAGGCTTGGCTTAGTCAGCATCAAATCACAGCTGCAGGGGCTGCAGCAAGGCTCAGGCAGAGGGACAGATGGATGGACAGTGGCTTTGCTGCTCCTCTGGAGGGAAGTGTCAATGTCCAGCAACCTGGCCCTGTTTAATGGGCAAAGAATTCAGTAAAGCTGTGGCAAACCTCCTCTTGGCTGGTTGCATGGAGTGAATGGGCTCTGTTTATGCATTTATTTAGCTTATTCTTATGGGTGGGAGCCAGCTGCTGAAAGGTCTTTGGAGCAGGCAACAAGGTCCTGTCCTCGTTTCTGGCCTCTCTGGGCAGAGTGGCAGGGCACTAAGGGCCTGTCCCACTCTTCAGCCTCACTGCCCAGCATCCTCTTGGGAAAGTCAGGCCGCTGGAGATGGCCAAGTTCTGTCTTGAGCGGGATGAGCAGAAGAGGTGACTCTGGTGTGCCCACGCTCATGGATCAGCTGGTCCAAGGGTGACCAGCAGCAGCTGCGACATATGCCCTTGCCCATGGAGTGAATGGCAGAGCTCCTATGCACACTTGCCATGTCAGGAGTTGTAAGACTGATGAGGAGGCTAAATTGAGTCCCACAAGTTTCATTCAAGAAGGTGAGTGTCTGTGGCGTTAGCAATTGTGAGCAAAGAGCCACCACTGGAAAGGCAATAAGAGAACGTGCATAAGAGAAATGGTTGGAAACACCACGATGGACGTGGTATGGGAGCCAGTCTTCTTTTCCAGCAAATCTCTAGTAGCCAAATTAGCCTCCCACTGCCGTAATGTGATGTATTTTCCTCCTCCAGCAGTGGTCATTCTGTAGAAACAAGGCGTGTATTTAAAACACCTCTGTTACCACTCTGCAATATCACAGCAAGGAGAAAAGCAGCTATGGATGTATTGAGGTGGACATTAAACTGGTCAAATAAGTTGATACTTAGATATAATGTGTGAAAAGCTGGGGGTTTTATCTAAATGTGGGGAAGAGGTGGCACAGATTGACTCTATCTTTCTGTCTGTTTCTTCTTCAAAGGAGGGTCGAGACTGGTCAACTCTTCATGTATCTACCCAGCTTCACAAGTCAGAAATGCTGTTTGTGAAGCACTGAAGCAGGCTCTTTCCTTTCTCTCCTTTTTCTTCAGCCAGAGTATAGGTGTAATGTCCTCAGTGTGTTGAGATACAACAGAGGCAGTGGTTGGAAAGCTGTGAGATTACAACTGTAAATTGCAGCAAAGAAGCCCTTTGTGAGCTGTTCTGTAATAGGATGCTCCAGTGACCCACCAGAAAACGGAAACAGTGATTAGCTGGAATCTCTTAGGTAAAAAGCAGAAGGTGCATGCAAGGGTAGCACTGTAAAACAGTATTTTTAGACTTTAAGGGTACCTTTTATGTACTTGAAGAGAATTGAAGGCATATCCAACCAAGTCCTTCTTTACTACAAATTAACACACTATAGGAAAGTAGTTATAAAACCGTGTCTCCAGCATTTTGCAGGGAGAAGCTAACATGGGGAAGTGTTGAGAGTGAATTTTTCTTGCCAGCTTTCTGTTGGGTTCAGTGGTTATTCTGTGTACAGCATCATCTTGTCCTCCTTTGAGGGGAGGGTAGAAAGTGTAGTGTGGTCCCAACATGAGGTGGTGGAGTGCCACAGTGCTGTAATAGCATTCATCTTCCCACTTCTTTGCCCTCTGTTGAAATAGCTGCTTGATAATTTGCCCAGATTTTTACTTTTGTACTGTAGATTCTAATGTTCCTTCTGTTCAGTCTGATGGAATTAGATGTACTTGTGTTGAAGGAAGAGGCCTGCATGTTCAGAATAAAATCCCTTGCCAACGTGGGAAGATGCAAGACTACATCATCCCAAAGTGGCTCATGGTGGCCGTCGGTGGCATGATGTGTGCAGCAGTCACAGGGCTTTGCAGAAGCAAATGTGCCAGTGTTGCTGCCACGTTTTCTTTTTGGTGAGGTGCTGAATTCCTCCTTTTAGGATAAATGGGAAGATGGCCGGGTGGGCTTGGGCTCACCTTGTCCACTTGTGCATTGGTCTCCATGGCTCAGCTCCTGTGTGTCTCACCTTGATGCAGGCACCTACCGATAGTGTGTAAATTAAACCTGTTCTCATCCTGCCTGTAATTAAGGAAGAATGAGGCCCTTCTGTGGATAGTTCAGGTGTGAAATGGGCTGGCTCTGGCCACGTGAGGTTTCCTGACCCTCCTCTTGGGGAGGTGGATGGTAGAGCTTCCAGCTTGAGTGGTCCCACTTGGTTTGGACAGGCTGGATAATAGGGGCACATTTTCCACATTTCAGTGGTTTTGGAGCAACTTTTCATTTTAGGTGAAAAATAATAAATTCTGTGATGCTGTGTTTAAAAAGTTAAAAACCAAAACAAGGTTTAGTTGATGCCAAATTATTTCTGGAGGAAATTTCCCTTCCAAATGCTCTATTTCTGTTGTCATTCAGAGTAAAGGCCAGATTTTGAAATCTGAGGTTTCACTGAATGAAGCCTCCATCCCTGCTTGCTCCAGTCATTAACTGTTCATGGTCCAGCATCAGGGATCCAGTGACTGATGTGAAGGGCTCATGTTCCCTGAAATGGCTTCTCAGCACTGTCAGGGCAGAGGTAGATGGAGCCAAGCATTTCCCCAGGCAGCTTGCCAGCAGCGTCAGTGGTGGGCCTGCAATTCATTGCCGAAGGAAAAGATGTGAGCAAAGCTGACTGAATTTAGCCAGGTCTTTTTATAACATCGTTCTTAAATCTTACCCAAAAAAGGGATGATTTTCCTCCACAGAGGTTATCTACGTGTTTTAGACTCACTCCTGATGCATTAAGGCACTTAAGAGGAGGGGAGCACTGATCACGACCCTTAGGTCATGCTGGACTGGAGAGTCACCCAGGACCCCTGCAGGGCTGAAATGCCTCCCACAGCCTCCTTTCCTCTGCATGGCTTGTTCAGATGCCTCCTATCTTATTCTTCCTTATTGCTTTCCCCTCTTTCCATTGTCAGGCTGTCCAGCACAGATCTGTGTTTAGTTTTTGGCTTCTTCACATCTCTTGTGTTCTCCGTCTTTCCAAATAAAACGGAACAGGAACAGCACAGCTCACGTCCGTGGGTCTGAGGTTTTTTTTCCTAGAGAAGGCAAAAACATCTGAACTGGCAGGTATAGACAGTCCTTGGTGTAGGCTGTTTGCAGGCAGGCTGTTGTATGGGAAAGGAGTGGCTGGTGCAAGCCAAGATTTAGCTGGGGAACGTGCTGGTAGTTCAGCAGAACTGCTTTATGAGGCCGTGCTCAGATCCGCAAGCTCTGCCAGTGCAGATGCAGCCCAAGCTGCCATTTATCTCTGCTGCTGGTGCTCACTTAAGGCTGGCATTGAGGGACTGAGCCTTGATAGCAGAAACTCCTTGCCCATGGTGTCTCAGCTCTGTGTTGCAATGTCCCCAGTTGCTGCTGCTTTACATAAATCTTGCTTTTCTATGGAGGTGGCAGCTTACCTCTGGTGCATGGCCCAGCTTGTGAGCTGTCCTGCTGGAATGGCTCCTGTTCTTGTCTTCCTTCCAGACAAAGAACACTTGAAGGAGAAGGAGAAGCTGGAGATGGAGCTGGCAGCTGTGCGCTCTGCCAATGAGGACCAGCGAAGGCACATTGAGATCCTCGACCAGGCCCTCAACAACGCGCAAGCCAAGGTCATCAAACTGGAAGAGGAGGTGAGGCATGGGCAGCATCTCTGTGCTCTGAGGACAGTGGTAGCTCATGGTTAGAGCTTCCTCTCTCCAAGTCCTAAATCCCTCCCAGCCGTGGTGTGGCAGGTCTTCCCACTGCCCTTGTACTGGCCTTTTTACAGAGAAAATGCATAGTTATACAGCTCTGAGCCAAACAAGCAAGCAAAGGGGACCACAACCATAGATGTTTTCAGAGCAGCGCCAGGAGCAGCACCAACCTCAAGTAGTTGGGGGCTGAGGTAATGGTAAGATTTAATAGAAGTATCAAATAAAAAGCTGAGTACTCACTGACTTGGGACTGTAACACAAATACATGGTGTTGGCGCATCCCATTTATCCCCAAATAATGCCAGGGGGCTTTTGAGATGTGCACAGCAGCACAGGGCTCAGTAACTTCTCATCTAGACAGTGGTTTGAAATCAGACTGTCCAGGATTTAGAGACACAAAGAGCTACAGGTTGTATTTGGGAGCTGAAAAAACCCTATCATTCCATGAGACCCAAGAAGTGCAGAGCTTTCAAGAGGTCTTTAAGCAGTGATCCTACAAGCCTGATAGTGAAAATAGGTATTCAGATAGGAACAGAAATCCTAGGAACAGAGAGCTCTTCAAACCGACAGACAAATACAGAACAATGTCTAGTAGCTGAAAGCTGAAGCTAGACAGATTCCAAGTAGAAATAATGCTGTGTTTGAATTATAACTAACAGTGATGTTGTCAGTTCTTTATTACTGGAGGTCTCCAAGTCTCCATTTATTGTGTTCCTTAAGGACCTTTGATCAGGAGGTGTGGATTTAATACCTAGCTGAAAGTCTATGCATTCTGACTATTAAAACAGGCCTTTTTGGACCTAAAATCTCTGTCCATGAGACCAACAAAGAGGGAAGATGTTTTACGGGTGATAAAAGGAGCATGATCTTTACTATCTGAGTGGGCAGGTCACTGGAGAGGGGAGGTCCATTGATGAATCTCTGTCCTAGCAGGCTGGGTAGAGGTTCAGGCTCTGGCACAGGCTGCTGCCATGATCTTGAGCAGGTCTGTTCCCTTTCAGTGCCACATTTCCCAGCTGCACCCTCCCAGGGCTGGTCTGGGGCTGAATCACAGGAGCCCACTGGGTGCAGGGGCACAAGGGGTCTTGTGAGGAGCAGGTGTTTTCCCAAATACCTGGAAGTAACTAAAGTGCAGTTTATAGTCTTGGAAAGATGAAATGTGAATTGACCTCAGTGGTATTTGAATGTGTACTATCAGGGTATCCTGCATGGGAGACCCCCTGTTAGGATCACTAATGGTTACTTAGAGTCTGGTAGATTTAAGGTACTCTCTCTCTCACTTCACATATATATATATATATTATATTATATATATATAA
The DNA here is from genome assembly GCF_037157495.1 of Lathamus discolor. Lineage (NCBI taxonomy): Eukaryota > Metazoa > Chordata > Aves > Psittaciformes > Psittacidae > Lathamus > Lathamus discolor. The sequence continues at coordinate 116,947,032 of NC_088887.1, read as the reverse complement.
TGTGTGTGTGTGTAAGTGCTGAAGGCATTGCTGTTTTGTTCCTGACCATTCTGACTTCCCATTGAGAAACATTTTAAGAACTCCATTCCCTCCAGTGGATACACTCAGCAGCAAGAAGAGAATCACATTAAGTTTAACTGCTCCTTTGTTAGTTAGACTAAAGCCTGCCCACCATCCCAGTGTATTTGGGGCAGTCCCCTTGGGGTTGCTGCAGGAGCTAGCGTACCTTTAATCTGTGCGTAATTCACTCGACACTGTTTGCCTGAAAGGCAACCCGAGGTTTTCTATTTGCATTTCATTACAAAGTGGCTGAATAAAGGAATGTTTTAGGTGGCAACACCTGCTTCTACAGTCCCAGCATCACACAGGGGATGGGAAGAAATACATTTAGCTGCTGCTGCTCCACAGACTGTCCGTGTGGTACTGGCAGTAACACTGAATACACACCGGTGAAGGCAGCAGAAGCATAGAAGCAGATTTCCAGGCAGGGGCTGTAAGAAGCCTCCCTGTTCCTGCTGGGCTGTATGAAACACATTTGCAGCTTTAGGGCTTTAAGAGCTTTGCAGCTGCCAGTTTTTAGTCTAATCATCCAACAGAAATGTGCTGGGGATCGGAGCTAGGGTCTTGGATTGTGGACTGGTGGAGTTGAGACGGCAAAGTTTCCCCTCTTGAGAGCTGCTTAGCTCCTGCCTGGGCATGGTGGATGTTATGGAGGTGGTAACCTCCTGCCCTGGGCATGATAGATCTCAGAGGTGACACCATAGGCAGGTGATGCAATGGTATTTGGAGTGTGTCTGTCAGAGCCCTCAGCCTGCAAACCCATGTGGACCTGGTAGTGTTTAACTGGTTTGTCATTCTATGGGGAGCTCAAATTAATTTTATGCCAGCCATCATGTTCTAATTCCTCAAGGCAGTATCGTGCAGCTCGGGTGAAGTGGCTGTTGGCATGTGCCCAAGCTCCTGTGCTCCCTTTCCTTTGCTTTCACCTGTTTCATCACTAAATCAGAGCACCTTGCTGATAGTCTGCTGTGTTTCTGGAGCTCAGGTTGACACATATACAGCAGATGATGTTGAAACTTTGGCCTTTCATCTTAAATCGGGAATTTTTACTGTAATTTGGAATATATTGAAGGAAACACAAAATCACTCAAACGAAAATGACTGTTATTATTTTTATTATTACCAGAGCTCTACATCATGCCCTGCTTTGTAAATCCACCCAGATTTCTTCTGCGACCAGAATGTAATTAAGTTTAAAAGCTTTTTAGATCGAGGCTTGAGAAATAAGCAGCAGCTCCTAAGTGGAATTGACATAAGATAGCGTAAATCTGCATTATCCTGAGTGCCTGCTAGTAGAATTTAATTCAAAACCATGTCGGTGGTAGTATCACCACACATCATCCGGGAGACTGCTGCTGGAATTGTCTGTCTGGTCCACACTTTGGGTGGAAGACTGAATAATTGGAGAGGGTTCAGAAAGCAGTTGTAGAATTTATTTGGGGCCCAGAAGCTGTTCTTTGCTGTGAACGATGAAAGCGAAGAGGTGGCTGAGCTCCAGGCCATGCGCACGAACATGAAGAAGGGAGTGCTGTCAGCCAGATTAGATGTTGCTCTTTAACGTAAGAAGAAGTAATGAGATGCAGTGTTTGGGGGTTGAAGCTGAGCAAATCAGGCCAGAAGTAAAGAGTTAGTAATTAACACTGAAACAGCCTACTTAGAGAGATAGCGGGTTCTCCATCTCTTACAGTCTTTAACTCAAATCTCAAATCTATAGCATAGACAATTCATTGCTCAAACTGGAGTTATGTTCCTAGCACAGATATTTTTCTAAGACCCACTCTTTACTCAGATTCATTTGCTTGGATCATCCCCTTTTAGCCTGGGCTCTTCTTTCATCTTTATTTTCCTAATCCCTGGGACAAGGGCAGTGTTCAGGCAAGTTTGCTGTTCTTGTGAATATACGAATCGTTTCATTAAACGCTTCTTGCTCTGGTAGATCACAATTTGGAAACAGAACAAGAAGTAATTTACTTAAATTGCATAAGAGAAAGCCAGATTAGGCATTAGGGTAAAAGTTCTCTGGCAGTAAAGGAAAATAAGCTGTGAAGTAGTTTGCAGGGGGGCTGTGGGGTCCCTACCCCTGCAGGGTTTTGTAAACAGATTATACAGACATGTGCCAGGTTTTAGATAGAGTTGATCCTACCTTGCAGCGGGAGGATGGATTGGTACCTCTCCAGGTGCCATCCAGCTTTTATGTATTTGAGTCAGTATGTCTGTGAGGCAGTGGAGCTTGGTATCATGTATTTCTGATTGCAGTCCACCTCCCTTATGGATGCATACTGCACTGACAAGCGCATTAATTTAAATGACAACAGTTTGTCCTTTGTTTTTTAACTGTGTAGGTGAATTTTTTGCTTATGAATCTATAGGCAGAATAGAAAAGTCAGAATTGGCTCAACCTCCCTATACATTTATGAATGTGGGAACTGTCTTCTTGCATATCTCCAACAAAACTCATTGCTAAGGCAGTGGACATGTGTGCATCGCCTCACCCGCACATGCATGTGTGAACCCTGGGGCTTAGAGTGCTGCTGCAAGGCCACGTTCTGGCTGCTGCGGTACAGATGGACCCTGCAGCATCTGGCAGGATGTGGGGGAGCAGATGAGGTCTGCTACTGAGGAGGGACCCCAGGGAGCCCCTTTCCCCTCTCCGATCTACACTGACGGACCTGGGAGGTGGCACAGGCACCTTCCTACTGCCAAAATAGCAAATTTGCAGGAAGCCACCACTGTGTCTGTCTTGCCAAGCCGTGAGCTCCCGAGGAATGCAACCCTCGTGCTGCTGCCAGAGACGAGTGGGGATTATAATCTCATTAATTTTCATGGAAAGCCCTGGGAGCTGTAAGCGTTAGACTGGATTACAGCGAGGCCAGGGAGGTCACGCTGCCAGTTGTTGGCTCTGGCTGGGGAGGTTTGTTTAGACCAAGCTTTGCTTTTGCTGTGAACAAGCCCGTGTTTCACTTCTCCTGTGATGTGGATGGGTTTAGGGTGGCAGAAAAGGAATTTCAGTTAAAAAGTGGGTTTATTATCATTGGATTCAGTGAACCCAACATCACAGAAGTGGAAAACTAAAACCCAAGCAACTTCGTAGCATGGGAGTCCTGGGCAAAGCAGAGGACCCTGGGTGAAGGGGAACCTCACAGCCAGGGGTACCCAGTGCTGGTGTTTATTTGTTCCACACACCCAGGAACAAGGCAGCAAACTTCTCACTACATCCCAAGGTATTTAAACGCATACCTTTTGTGGCTATAGCTCCTATATCCCACATTGCAGTTAATTTTAATAGTGGTTTAAATACTTAAAAAAAGGTTAGGCATGAGGATATCCTGTTCACCCTCACCTTGCCAGCTCACAGTGCATCTCCAGCCTCCCCCATTTACCTGGTTCCCCAGTGTTGACTGGGGTTTAATGTGTTTTTCTGCCTCCTGAGGGGGACTAGAAGTCCTAAAGAGGATCTTAATGATCATGGCAATGACCTTGAGCATCCCTCATTAATCCTCAGGCTGCCAATGGGGTCCAGCAGAGGCTTGCAAAGCCTTTGTGATCCAGCATTCAAACCCATTCACCCTCCCTTTCTGAGTCAGGGCATTAAGTCCAGAATGTTTTGGAGTCTTTGGGGGTTCATTGAGGTCTTTTGGGGTTTGCAGCTTCAGTTTGTGTGCACTGTTGCTTTTTCCACTACAAGGCAGGTATCTTTAGAAAGACTTGTGAAGAGAAAACTCATGACAAAAGGTTGGGGGAGAAGAGGAGAACTGGGTTTCCTGAGGCTGGGACTGTGGCCCATGGGGTGAGCAGGCAGACCCCACTGCCACAGCCCCATGGGCAACTTTTGGGGTCAGTGTACATGCTCACCAGGGATGAGGGTGGCTCATGGACACCAAGGTGTGCCTGGCCCCTGTGAGCTCGCGCCTTCTCAGTGCCAGATTTTGGCTGGACGTTCAGTTTCACCACAGGCTTTGCTGCCCATCCCAGTGCCCAGCATGTCCAGTATCTGCAGCCTCCTCTCCCCAGGAGCCCTCAAGCATGCCAGCTCCTGCCATGAGCCCCAATCACAACACCCTATGGTGTCACTTGGTGACATGCTTGGTGGCATGGTAGGAGGCCAGAAGAAGGGGAGATAGCTGCTAAGCCCCTTGAATATCTACAGTCCACTTGCAAATTCCATTTGGGGTGTGATGCTTGAGCAATACCCCTGTATTGCAAAATCCTTGTGTCACGTTTAGCCTTTCAGTAATTGCACTGTATACCTAAGGAGGGCCTGGCTTTAGCTTCCAGCACATCTGTACACCAGCATGGCCAAGCCCAGGAGCAGGGTAGAGCAGGTGGAATGCTTCTGGCTGCTGGCACTCTTCTTGTTCCAGCTGTGTTGAACAGATAGGCAGGGGTGGAATAAAGAGACTGCGTGTGGACAGTGTCACCAGTCAATAAAACCCACTCCTAGGTGAGCCCAGCCTGTATACTTGCTCGAAGAGTAACCACCACCACTATGGTGGATAAATGCCAGGGGGTTTAATGGCTAATGATTCCCAGTGGTGGGAGATCTTGGCAGCTCTCTGAGAGCAGTGGAGCTGCCCCAGCAATGCTTGCTGTGCTCTTCCCTGCCCACCAAAGGGGCACCATCCTTCCCTAGAGAAGCTCTCAGAATGCCACAGCCATGCTCAAGCCCGGTGCTTCCCTGCAAGTGTGCCCATCAGCCCAGAGTGCTCCCAGAGCCCCAGCACTACCGATCCTACAAGGATGCTGGAGAGGGACTCTTCATCAGGGACTATAGTGATAGGACAAGGGGTAACGGGTTCAAACTTAAACAGGGGAAGTTTAGATTGGATTTAAGGAAGAATTTCTTTACTGTGAGGGTGGTGAGGGACTGGAATGGGTTGCCCAGGGAAGCTGTGAATGCTCCATCCCTGGCAGTGTTCAAGGCCAGGTTGGGCAGAGCCTTGGGTGGGATGGTTTAGTGTGAGGTGTCCCTGCCCATGGCAGGGGGGCTGGAACTGGATGATCTTAAGGTCCTTTCCAACCCGAACCACTCTGTGATTGATTCTATGACCCCTGCCCCGCAGCTGCGCAGGAAGCAGGCCTATGTGGAGAAGGTGGAGAAGTTGCAGCAGGCGCTGACGCAGCTGCAGGCAGCCTGCGAGAAGAGGGAGCAGATGGAGCGGCGGCTGCGCACACGCCTGGAGCGGGAGCTGGACTCGCTGCGCATGCAGCAGGTGAGGACGGGGTGGTCTGCATGGGGCCTTTGGTATGGCTTTTAAAGAGGGGCAGTCATTTGCAGCCCTGCCTGGAGCCACCTTGCTTTGGGGTTCAGGTCTTCGGGCTTCCTTTCCTTTGGATGTGTTGTGGCTGTGCCATCGCTGGCAGTGATCAAGGCCACGTTGGACAGGACTTGGAGCAACCTGTGGAAGTTGTCCCTTCTAGTGGAAGGTGTCCCTGCCCGTGGCAGAGGGGTAGGACTAGATGAGCTTTGAAGATCCCTTTCCAACCCAAACCACAATATGATGCTAACTCCTGATCTTCAGCAGAGGATGGTGGTGGGTGCAGGAGTTTGGACCATATTTGTTCTGGGCAAAGCTGGTTCACAGAAACCTCTGCCCATGACAGATGTGGAGACAAGCAGTGTCATCTTCAGACAATAAATAATTTAAATACCAGCACAGCCCAAAATGGGTTAGAAGTGTTCATTTGCATTTCTGTGTATTTCTTCTTTTCCTTTTTGGCAGCCCTGTGCCCTTAGGGTGGTAATATTATGCTTGTATTTTATGCACAGTTACTCCTTTGTTATTCTTCCTCCATCCCCAAGTCTCAAAGTCTGGTCATCTGTGAAAAGGGGAAAGAAAAAAGCACAAGGAGTTTGCAGGGAGGCTGCAGCCACGCTGAATGCCAAATTCAGCATAGGCTCCAGCATGGGCATAGGCTCCAGAGGAGAGTGAGCAGATGCACTAAGTGTATCAAACCACCGTCTGGGGAGAAAACAGCAACATAAGCAAAACGTGATGCTCTTGTACCTCTGTCAATGCATGCATCTGCTACAGTACCTTTCCTTATTTATGAGCCATTAGTGGAGACCGAAGCAGCTGTTACACGGAGCTTGTGCTGCCGCAAGGCAGATGGGCTGCTCTTGCTGGCAGGGTGCAACTGGGATATAGCTCTAAAGCCAGTATCAGTGGTTTGCAGCGTCATGAGGTGGCCAGACCTGAGAGCATCCCCTTCTCTCCAGCAGCCCTGAGGCAGGGCAGATCCCCCAGCACCCTTCCAGCAGCTCCCTGGAGACCCTTCCCGTCCGTATTGGCTTTTCCTTGCTGATGTATAAAGTCTTTCTTGCCATGTCCACCATGGGCTTGCTGTGCCTGTCTTCTTCCAGTAGCCCTTCTCAGTTGCTCCATAGCCTGCTCTCCTCCAGTTTAACAAAGAGATTACATGGAGGATGACATGCTGCTGCAAATGGAAAGACATTTGAGAAGAACACAATTATAATTCAAGTGAAGATAAAACTTAAACTGGGAAAAGTTTTGTTCTCTCTGGGCTGGAATATAGGGACAAATCGATATGTTAGGTAGGATGGATGGACTGTTACTGAAGTCCTTGTCTTGACAGTTCAGGCTCTATCTGCATTTGGGTAGAAATTTCCTCTGTAATTTACGGATTCCTCCTTTTTAAAATACATCTTTTGGCACTGGGATTAACGGTTGTATTTGGGGTTGCCATAGTTCTCAAATGCTGCTCCAGTTCCTTCTAGCAAGTTTTGAGAAGAAAGATACTCTTAACTTGTCTCACCTCAGCTTCGGGAGAAACTTTGGGGTATTTTTTCCTATTAACATTTATAGCTTTTGGTTTATCAGCCATGATGCTGCAATCAAAATGCTCCAACTTTATACTTCAGAGTTGAGTTCTCTGAGTTGCCTCCCGATAAGTCACATTATATATGTATTATATAACATATATAATATATATATATTCTCAATTATATCTCCTGAAACATTTTCTCATCACAGAGGGAAAAAAAGAGCTTATTTTTCTCTTTTTACTGAAGTCAGCAGAAGAGACACAGCACACAAAGAGACAGCCAGAACTTCTTCTGTTCCTGCCTTGTTGGTAACCGAGTCCAAATGGCAGATCTTCATTATCACTGACGCACAAGCTAGGACCAAAACCAATTGAGCATGCAGGGCTGGCAGAGGTTCTGACTCAGAAGATGACAGGCACCAGTGAAGTTCCAAGATGCCATTTACAGACCAGGACCGTGCTTCCAAAGCATTGCCTTCCTGCCAGAGATGTGACAGTGTTTTTGCAGGAGCAGCCGCAGCTGTAGTTCCTAAGGGCTGTTCTATATTCCATTTCCAGAAAGCAGCTTCCAAACGCATCATTGCTGCACCAAAGGCAAAGGCCGCAGCCCTCCCTTGGTGTCTCTAGTTTGCCATAAGCAGGAGATAAATGTCTAGAAGGAGGAAATGTGGTTTGGAGAATGGAAATGCTGCAGCGCTCGCTGCAGTGCGATGACACATGTTTGCCCTTTAACACAGCACTGTGCACTGTAGAGGGTAACGAATATCTTGCATTCTTTATTGGATAAAACCTACATTTACTTCTACTGAGTTCTCCCAGAGCTTTGTGCCTCTCCCCTCAGTGTGTACTCATCCCAGTCAACCTCTGCTGAGTCAAGGACTGGATCTCCATCTTCCTCCACTGTTCACTAGCAGTGAGAGGAGCCTGGGACAGCTACCTATGGCACTTCGGTGTTTTAATTAAGTGACTGTAATGGGTAGGATAGATCCTGCCTTAGTAATGCCTTGCAGCATAGATGCAAAGGGTTACACACCCATTGCTGCTTGTCAGCATCCCGTGGAAGCCACCCTACAGTGCCTGGGGATCTTCTGCCCCTCTACTAGGAAACTTACCTGCTGCACCAGAGAAAGCATCAAAGCATCCCCTGAGGGCACAAGAGAGCTAATGTGGCAGAAGGGACAGGCATAAATCCATGCCTGGAGTGTTTTCCCAGCTGCTGTTTTAAATAGGTTACATGTAGCTAGGTTATATGTCACAGTTGTTTCTGCTTTTATATATAAGCCCTCAGGTAATAACTGCCTGTCCATATTGAGCACTGCCCAGCCATGTGATGAAGTCCCAGCAAGAAGAATTATCTTTGAAAGCTTCATTGCTTCTTTTCCCTACCAGCTTTTTTTCCTATCTTTTTCCCTTGGCTTGGGGTATCCTGTGAAATCCCTGCACACCCAGGGAGCAGCCAGATCCCTGCTTCTTTCAGCATGGTCTGAAAAAGCATGTGCAGGCGTCGCACACATGGTCAACCTGCCTGTCCTCCTACAGCCTAAGGGGTTTAGCCTGGGAGATCCACCTGCCCTTGTCAGAAGACATGGGGATGTCTTTGCATGCTCCAGGGAAGAGGGAATAAAAGGGTCAGCAGCTCCTGTACATGGTATAGGGTGAGGATCTGTCTGTTTCCACTGGCAGAGGCAGGGCAGCTACCAGGCGAGCAGCCTCCCGGAGCACAATGCCCCAGCCCTGATGGAGCTGGTACGGGAGAAGGAGGAGAGGATCCTGGCCCTGGAAGCAGACATGACCAAGTGGGAGCAGAAGTACCTGGAGGAGAGTACGATCAGGCACTTCGCCATGAATGCCGCAGCCACTGCTGCAACGGAGAGGTAAGATGCAGCCCTGAACCGCACAAAGTGTGGGGGAATAATAAGGAATGAGTGCTTTCTTAGTGTTGGATTTTGCTTACCCTTCACTGCTGAGTCAGGCTACCGGGGTAAATGCATCTCTCTGTGGTGTCATGCCAGTGAGATACAGTAGTTGGTTAAGGCAGGATTTACCTGTCTGACCAGGTCCAAAACTTTATCAAATCAAGGCACCAGATTCAAGCAGTGGACTGAACAGCAGCGTCTCGGGCTGCCAAATGTACCCAGCATAGGGAAGGCAGTTCCTCCCCACAGCATCACTGCAGCGAGCAGGGACTGTTGGTGTATGGCTGCATCCATCCCACAGCCTGCAACATGGGTTTTTAACCTAGTTTTAAAAGTCTAAAGTCCTTTTACCACTTCATTAAGCTTCAAAATAAAAAGGTTCTCCTGAAAGCTAAGCTAAGCCTCTTTACTGCAGATTACTTCAACTGATTCTTGTCCTTCCCACCCATAAACAATGAACAACAGATGACCCTGTAACAGCCTTGTAAATATTGAAAGACAGATACCCCCTGTTGTGTCTTCCCTGGCCTGAACTAACTTACTTCCTTCAGCCTTTCCTCACTTACCCTGGTGTAAAGCCCTTCCCACTCACACAGCATTTGTCTGGTCTGTTTCCAGTTTGTGTCAAAATGTGGCGCCCGAAAGTACACAAGGCACTGCAGTGAGGCTTTCCCTAATGGGGATGACGATGTAATTCTTGCCCCAGTTTCTTAGAAGCCAAATCCCTTGAAAACATCCTAAAATGAGATTTCCCTTTGAAACACCATCAAGTGTGTGACTGGGGATGATCCTTTTCTTTTGCACTCACTCTAGGTAGCAGTTCCTGTGCTACTGCTCACCTTTTAAAGTGTACAGTTTTGTTTCTTGTTTGCAATGTAATCGTGTTGATTTGGGACCATTTCCCCAGTGAGTCCCTCTGATGTCTGAGCCTGTCCTTCAGGCTGGTTGTTAGCCTCGTTGGGGGTAGCCCCCTATTTCAGCATGCTCTGTTCTATCAGCCGTTAATTAATGGCATTAATGACTAAACCCAAGCCAAGAGTAGCCCGCAGCAAGATGACCCAGTGCCAGAATGACCCATCCTGTTGACAGGCACCCATCACTAGCTTGCTCTTCAAGCGTGGGTTTAGGGTTTTCTCTGCTAGTGCCCATCTCACGGCCTCAGGAACCCAACTCTGACCGTGTTGAACTGCTGTTTCAGGGACACCTCAGTGCCAAGCCACTCACGCAATGGCAGCTATGGTGAGAGTGCACTGGAGGTACGGGGCTGGCAGGAGGAGGAGGAGATCGTGCAAGCCAACCGGCGCTGCCAGGACATGGAGTACACGTAAGGGGCTGTTGTGCCATACCTGCCTGTTGTGTGTTTGGTCTGGGTTCAGGTAAAGCAGGATGCCCTTCTTTTCCTTTGCGCATGCCTGGAAAGGATGGGCTTAGCTTCACTTTGTTGTGCTCTTCAGCACTAAAACACAGGTTGAAGCATTGCTGTCATTGGATAGCTTCCTCCCTACCTTCCCGTTAAACCTTCCCAGTGCCAAAAATGACCTTGTTACAAAACAGAGGCTGTTCCACTGTTAAAAGTAGGTTGGCATGCAAGGAAGCTGAACGCTTGTTTAATCTCGGTGAAAATCCCTCACTGGAAACAAGAGTGTCTGGTTGTAAAAGCTGACGTTGTAATCCCGCTCCTACATAATCAGCAGCACAAGGGCTTGCCTTTGCCTCGCTCTTCGCCTTGCCTGCTTATTCCTCCTCCTAGGTGCACCAAGTATCCCACATCCAAGTTGTGTGATGGTTGCATTGGCATTTAGGAACAAACCTGCCAAATGTAGCACCACAAGCACCACTAAAAAAGATGCGTTTACAAGTAGTAGAAGGTATAAAATAAACTCTTTTGGGCACAGGCAGTCAACAAGAGTAACGTTCATTGTTGCAGGTGCTTTTCCTTTTTCAGCACACAAGTGGACATGTGGCCGTGTCGTTCAATGAGTTTTAGATCTGGGCAGTAGTTTTAATCCAGACTTTTTTTCCTGGTGAAAAATGGCTTTTTTGATGAGTAAAAATCCCTTCAGAAAGGTTGTGTATTCCTCTAGGATTTACTGAAAATCTGCTCGTCAGTGTTGGCTTCCCCACAGAAACACTGACACTTGTACAAAAACCCCAGTCTGCTTCTGCTGCTTGTGGAAAATAGCAGTGATTGATGGTTTTTACTGGGTTTGGGGTTTGTTTTCCACTCACAGATGCAAGCTAATCCTGCTTCCAGGGAAGGAATAGAGTTTTACCATTGGCTTCATTAATGATAGATTAGGGTCTTGTGTTTTCATTGCAAATTAGACAGCTGATTATGAAAACTAATGCTGACATGAAGTTACTCGCTGTCTCCCTTGGATGTGTAGGTTTTCCAGTGTTTTCCAGGCATTTTAGCTTCACAAAATGCAGCTGCATTGGACTGTGTGTTGTCACAGTCAAGCTGTAATTATCTGAGTGTCATATTGTACGTGTACAGTTACATTTTTGTGTAATATGGTTTAATATTCTTTGATATGATTCAGTTTTAATCATTCCTGGAGATAAGTCTCAGATAATCCTGTTCTTTTGTGATCTGAGTGCTTTTGGGGACTGTATCAGATTTGACCCTGATGTTTTAGGGGGTGGAAATTGTCTTTGTATTCTGGTGGAGGAAGCAATCTGCTGCCTGGTCAGGATACTGCCCTCATTGCTCCTGCTGGGTTGGTAAAGCCGCAGCAATAGATGGGTTCAGTTAACCTTGCAGAAGAGTTCTCAGTTTTGGCTTAGTAGCTAGAAACGCTGCCTGTTTCAGAGTGCACGTTATCCTCAGAAGAGCTGGTGGGGTCTGCTTTGTCTGAGTCACTCAAAACCAGAGGGCACGTACCCAGGACCCATCCTGCTGCCCCAGGGTGGGGACACTTGCCCATATAAGTGCTTCTTCCATTCCTGTAAGCAGAGCATTCCTGTTTTGCCAGAATAAAGAATCTCCATGCCAAAATAATTGAGAAGGATGCCATGATCAAAGTCCTTCAGCAACGGTCACGGAAGGACCTTGGGAAAGCAGACAGTGCCAGCCTACGACCAGCTCGGTCCGTCCCCTCCATTGCTGCTGCTACGGGGGTGCATTCACGCCAGACCTCACTCACCAGCAACCAGATAGCTGAGGAGAAGAAGGAAGAGAAGATCTGGAAGGGAAGCATAGGTGAGCTCAGGGTTTGGTTAAGCTTTGCCTCATCCATCACTTCATCCTAATCCTTCTGCTTGAGCTAAGCAAAACTGACTTGGCTGTGACACACATTGCCCTGACAGTTTATTTCCAGAGCACTTTCCATGGCAGAATGTGTGTCCTTGTGCTGAAGTCAAAAATAAGTCATTTTTAACCTGGCATTTTATCTTAATTGTATTTTGATCCTATTAAATCATTCTGCACTGATTATAGAAGGCCATAGTTGGGGGAAATCCTCCCAGACATAATCAGATGATGTTTGCAGCTTTGCGGGAGTAAATAACAAATTTGAGCTATGAAGAAAGCCTGGTTAATCAAGAGGGTACGCATCCCTTTGGGTACAAGTGCATGATGTGAATTGGCTGCTAAATGGGAAAATGAGCCTGAGGCCCCATAGGCTGGGGGTATAGAGGCATGCAAGGCTGTGCCAGGGGTAAGTACCACTGGAATGGGCGTGCAGAGAGGATGCAGGAATAGGCAGCTGCTTTCAAGAGGCTGTTTGAGGGGGAAAAATCATGTGGCTGACAGGAGAGCAACATGCAGCATCAAAGGGAGAAGGTAAGCCAAGCTAAGGTCTAAAGACATAACCAGATCAGTGCCCTATAGGTCTGCGGTAGGATGGGGTTGACAGCACATATGTTTGAGCTGGGATGTGACTGACCTCCATGTGTTTTCAGGGCTGCTATTGGGGAAGGAGCACCATGACCATCCATCAGGCCCCTCACTGCCTCCTCCCCTGCCCTCCTTGTCCTGCATGCCCATCCCAGCGCCGGTGGCCTCCCATGCAAAGACGGGCAGCAAAGACAGCAGCACCCAGACGGACAAAAGTGCTGAGCTCTTCTGGCCTGCCACTGCCTCCTTCCCTGGCCGTGGACGGCTGGGTACCACCCCATCGCACAGCCCGGCACCACGGCCCCCAGGGACACGGGGGACCGGCGAGAAACTGGGTGAGATCTGCTGGACCCCAGTGTGAAATGCCAGCATCCACACCTAGGGTTGTCATCAGACCCCTAGAGACACCCAGCATTGATGGAGGGGGTGATACCTTACAGTTTGTAAGGTGGTGGGGAGGTTTCTTCAGGGAAGCTAAAATTGTAGGGAGCTTTCCAAGGCTGCCTGGTCTGGCTTTGCAGAGCTTCATGCTCCCGTAAAGCTCCACTCACCTGTGGCAGGCAGTTTCCAATCAATGCGATTATTCCTGCTGCCAAAGATAAAAGTACAGTGTCACACCTTGAAAATGCTCCACACTTGCTTATGTACTGAGACCCTTCTCTTGTTTTCAATCTAAACGTGGTTAGTGAAAGCACCATTTTCTTCCTAATTGATTTTAAAGAAAACCTGGAGGGAAGCAGTAAGGAGGAAGTGGAGATTTAGGGAGGAGGGATTAAAGAAATACAATTCTAATTGTTATTTGAAAGGTGGAAGCTGGTGGTTTGCACCCCAGCAAGGGAGACGTTTATTTTATACATAATATTTTGAAAAAGCCCATTTCCTATATGTTCATCTCATCTCAAAAGCAAGCCTTCCCTCTAAAAATGTGCCACGTGTTATTAGTAGGGCTGAACATCACTTTTTCCTTGAAACTCCGGATTGCTGTGTTTTGGGCAATCCAGATTGGAATTTATTTTTAGGTACTCCAAAACAAGCTTTTCCTGTTTATAAGAAATCAGAGTCCTTCTTCTCCCTGAATTTGGCTCTCAAGAACTATGGTGATGAACACCTAACAACATCTATCATACATTGTGATAATTCGCCATAGACATTCTGTTATCCCATCCCACTGGCAAAGCAATACATTTTAGATTAAACTACCTATCTGATTATTTGTGTACTGCCTTCATGGTGTTTAAAACATCCTAAATTTTGATGCAGAATAGGAGTAGAATGATGCAGAATAGGACTATACATAGGAATATACATAGGAGCTACCATGGATCAGATGGCAAGTGGGTAACTTGGTAAAGTGACGTAAGCCTTTGACAAATGCCTCTTTCTCTCTAGGGCCACTGCTAAGTAGCTACTTTGATCTGTATCTCTTAAATAGCATCTTTGTGCCTGCCCTTGGGGTCTGTGCACACCAACACAGTTGCTGTCATTGTGCAGGGAATCGAGCAGTACATGTTCTCAGCCTCCTTGTCCAGTGTGGCTTTCAGTATGTAGGACATACAGTTAAAAAGTGCCCCACCATCACCTTCCCCCCCCCCCCCCCAAAAAAAAAGTGTTTATATTTGCTTCAAACAATTTGCTGTTGAATTTGAGCTGAAACCCAACTTTCCCTTCTTTCCCATTGCAGAGAACTCCAGCCACGGGAAACTGCCCGACAGCAAAGGCAGGGTGAGCAGCTTGCTCCACAAGCCCGAGTTTCCAGATACAGACATGATGGAAGTCCTCATCTGAGCAGAGGACAGCGTCTCTGGGGATTTGTGTGCATACAGCCAGGTCCGCGGTGGTCCTTGGTGTGCAACCCTTAAGAACTAACCCCGAGAGTCTGAAGAAAGAAACAGAAAGTTTGTGCCCAAATCAAAGCTGGAGTCTGGTATGTTGAGACTTTGGACCAGGCAAGGAATCAAGAGCGCTGAAGAGGAGCGATGAAATGAACATATGGGGTTTTCTGAGCAGAAAGGGGCATTGAAGATGGAAAATGGCATGAGAAGGGGATCATTGAGGGAAAAGGAAACTGCATTTTCTGGTGTAAAGAGAAGGTATCGAAGTTACAGACTGGGTGCACACTGCTGCTCTGTTTTCCTGCCTCTCTGCAGCTGGGACAGGGAGTGAAATCCAGGCTCTTTAGAGGCCAGAGGGAGTTTGTGAATAGCCCAGGAGAAACTTGCATCTTCCGCAGTATCAGTTAATGTCTCCAAAGTATTTGCTGCTTAATCTCTGTGAATAACTGGTCCTTAGGTGTACACGGGAGGCTCTTGTGAGTATTTGTTTGAAGTGGTGTGGTTTTCCTGGGCAGGCAGGTCAGGTGCCTCTTTCCTGGCTGGACAAGTGTTGCTCTTGGAGCTGGATTTACAGTGCAAATATTCGCGTCTTGCAATCCCGGAGCTTGCTGAGAATTCTGGTTTTGGTAGGAGCAGTTGTTGGCTGGAATTCCCATGGAGGATGAATGTAGAGGGGGGAGGAGGGCGCTGCTGAAGCAACCCATGGGAAGGCTCCAGGAGGGAAGGTCGGGAGAGGATCCTAGCGGCTCCCTGAAGGGCGGTGTGTTGCATTCAGAGGGGTGTGTGTTTTCAGTGGAGTTAAGCTGGGTTTGCTTGTGTAGATGCCTCTTACCATGCACTGGTTCGCAGTAGTGGAAGAATCAGTGTGTTCGTGGTAAGAAGGGGCTTTTACCTTATTCTCAATGCCTACAGCCAAATCCTACCTTCCTTGGGAATACAAACCTGCCGTTCAAGCTGACATGGGGCTGGGCGTTAAGGGGTGTAGGATCAGGCCAGGAAGGGTTTAACTGCAAAGTAGTACATGAGCATCCTCTTGTTTGCTGTGCTGAGCTGCAGTTTCTTTCCACCTTGTTTTACCCAGGGTGGAACATGGGTCATTTTCAGCTCAGTCCCTCATTCCTGTAAGAGGTAGTGACTGTGTAAGGCAGCCAACTCCCCAGCTGTGTTATTTGTGGCATGCCATTTACTTCATGCATTGCACATGCCAATAGGGAAGTTTTCCTCTGTAAGGTGTTTTTGTATTGGCTTTGCAGTTCCTGAGCCTCGTGGTGCACTGTAATGACACTGAGAAGGCCTTGTCTTTGGGAAAAAGGGTGATGGGATTTTGTGTGAAGCTGCCAAGAGTGGAAGAGTGATGGGTGCTGGCAGTAACTGTGTGCTCAGGGCTAACTCAAGGCCACCCCGTCTTGTAGGTATTAAATCAGAGCCCTCGATTGTGGAAACACCAGGCACTTTAAACTCTGCTTTCACTGAAAACTGAAGTCCTCAAAGCCTTCAGGGGCCAGAGCCATGCACTCAACACTGCCTGGCTGATGCCTTTGGTATTTCAAAACCAATTGCTGTGTTAAATCTATGCACTTACTTTCGTGTGTACATAGAATTTGATGTGTCAGTGTCTCCCTCTTCCTGATTTTTGCACTTGTTAAAGTAGTGGTAGGCAGGTTGTGCAAGCGAGCGAACTGTGCGTTGCAAGTTATTAGCAGTTTTGCATTGTGAAACCAAATGTGTAAAACCCTTGGAAGATGTTATGCAGCTTAATATATGCCGTGTAAAATGGGTATATTGGGTTTGTGTTTTTCTCTAAACTTAATTTAAACGTTGTGTTTGCATAAAAGCCAGGCCCATGAGTGGCATCAGTGCTGACCCACCTCTGTGGCCCTTCCTCAGATGTCTGTGGTAGGAGGGGGACAGGAGGAAGACAAAGCAAGGGAGTACAGTGATGAATATTTCATTTCATTTCATCATGTTTCTCCAGGAAATAAGGACACTGAGGTGCTTGCAAGCCCCTAAGCATTCTATTAGCAGCTGAATTCTTTCTTTTGATGAAACTGTTTGACAGGGTGTGTGCAGGCAGACAGCTCAGCATCCAGCAGAAACAGTGTGGGATCAGCGTGCATGATGTGGCTTTCGGTTATGTTTGGTAGTGATTCAGCTCAGCTTTTCCAAGTCAGCTAGAGCACAGCACTCCTCCTTCTCCTCATGGAGACCACGGTCCCTCCAGTTCCTATCCAAAGGTGTGTTACAATTGATGTTGCCCCCAGATTCATGGTCACCTACAGGCAACTGTTCATTGGAGACCCCTCCTGTTGTAGGCAACAGCTCAAATAAACCCAAAGGTTCATTCTCCTTTATCATGTTGAGCTCAAGAGATGTTAGTTTTCCTGGAGGGAACATGTGCAGGACCAGTGGGTCTCCCGTCAGCCCGAGCACTAGCAGGACCTGCATGGAGTACTACTGCCATGTATCAGCCCCTCTCAGCAGAGCGGCACAACTCCATTTGTGCTGGTTTTCCCAGCTCTTGGAACTGTTTTGTGTTTTGGGACACTGTGCTGTAGCCATTCCAGGTGACGTTGGTAACTAGTTGTAAAATACTGTCGTTTTTTGTTGTTGGTGGTTGTATAGAGAAGTGGGTGAACAGTGTTGTACAGCTGGAGGGTTACTTGTACATAAGGGGGGAAGTGAGGAACGTTATGTGTCACCCCCAGCAAATATTGATATCGTTGGTCAGCCAAAGATTTCTTATTCTTTGCTGTTTAAACTTGTGCCTTAATATTGTATATAATAAATGTGTAAACACGTTTATTTTCCCACTTTTCCAGTGTGAGTATATCGAGTCCTCAGGAGGAAAGGACTTCTTAAACAGTTGAAGCTTTGCACACCACGTGTTAAGGCTAAGAAGTGGTACCTCAGGATTCTTCACTGGGAACGTGGTGACCACTGGAATGGGTTGCCCAAGGAAGCTGTGAATGCTCCATCGCTGGCAATGTTCAAGGCCAGGCTGGACAGAGCCTTGGGTGACATGGTTTAATGTGAGGTGTCCTTGCCACCTGGAACTGGATGATCATAAGGTCCTTTCCAACCCAAACCATTCTGATTCTGTAAGGTAACCTCATCTGTTTTCCATAGCTGTTCATGAAAGACCCACAGCATGTGCCACCAGTAGGTATATGTGGGCATGAAATCTGTGGGTCTATGAAGCAGAGGGTCAAACTGAGAGCTTTGCCAAGCAAGAAGAGCAGGATTTTAACAAGATCATCTTCACCGAAGGAAATGAGGGTGGAAACTGAATGAGATGCTTTTGTATAGCACTCGCATTGATTTATTTTTGTTCTGAAGGGTCTGGAGCTTCTTTATTTGGCAGGTGGGCTCAGTGTGAGTGAGATACCCGAATACCTCGTAGATCTAGATATTCCTGAGTTACTATAATGTCTTCAGTAAGGCATATGGATCGGATCCTGTTTCAAGCTGTTGGGCAGGCAAGGGGAATGCTCCTGTGGAAATACTGCTCTATGTTTGCTTATGCAACTGGAATAAACGGGGTGGGGGGGAGCAAAAGTTACCCAAGTGCGTGGCTCTGAGTGAGTAAGGGAGGTTTGCTCGGCAGGCTCTCACATGCCCTTCGAAGTGTCTGTTAGGAAATTCCTGAACCAGGTCCCAGGGAGCTGCAGGCATGAAAGGCATGAGAGCCATTAAGGGCATCTCTCCCCTATGGGTTCTCCTCTGCTTGTCACAGCCTCCTCTCCCTATATCCTCACACATGTTAAAAACCCATCCTGCCCCAGGCAGGACTGTGTCAGTGAAGATGCAGGGGCTCTGCAGTAACCTGAGCAGTGGTTTGCTTCACACACATGCCAGCACCTCTTGTTCCCTGTGCGAGCAGGCCCATCTGAATACTCCATCTTCAATGGCAGCTGAAGTGTTTGTGGTGTCCTGGCTCTTCACCACCAAGAGCAAAAATCTGGTGATTGCTGAGATTGTGGCTTTTTAATGGGCAAGATTTGACAGGAAATCTGGGGCTTAGCTTGGGTTTTGAATGCCATGGACAAAAGAAACTAATAGAGGCCAAACCAGTGCTGGGGTGTGGGAAAAGCCTCATGGCCAACTGTGTTCAGGTGTAACAAGGAGGAGGTTTATCCCGTTTTTGGGTTGTGTCTTCAGCATGGATCCTCAGCTAACGAGAGCATCCCTGTAAAGCTGTCTCCAGGTTAAGTACCTTTTGCATATTAACCTCAGACAAAACCATGCAATTGAGAGTGCATTTGTTTAAATGTTAAAATCCCCTCTTACTCCCTGTTCCCCTCACTGCCACATACCGGGAGAGTGCTCAGAAGAGTTAACAATATCAACAAAACTGCTATTTTGAAGCGTTCCAAAATCACAAGTCAAGTCCCATCCAAAATGACTGGACCTTTTCAGGCCAGATAACTTGGATTCACTGCACTGTACAGCTGCTATGTCCTTTCTGCTTCGGTTTGGTACCACATCCAGGGCTCTCTCCTCCTTGTGTTGTGGTGCATCAGATGTACAGACAGCAGTGATTTGAAACAGCATTCTTGGGGAAAAGCTGTGATTTCTCACATCATCAAGTACTTCTTGGGGCTGGATTTGAGGCACACTGCAGTGAAACATGCTCAAAGTGCAGGCATCACCACCAGCAGGAAGGATGCTGCCAGGGGTCTGCTTGCACTCGGTATCCCCAGTCTGGGGTCTGGATGCAACCCAACAAGGCAGTCTGGGTCTGAGCATCCCGTTGTGTTCCTGCACCACCCTTAGCCAGGTTTTTGGGTACCCTGTGGTGGATGAGCTGCTCACCCAGATAGCAGGGGGTGGGTTGGTGCTACCTGGTGGGTGTGTGTTGGCCATCAGCTTGCAGCGGTGAGGGTTTGAAAGACCCCAATCCCTATCTCCTTGCAGGTCTGTAGCTCTTCTTACAGAGACGATAGAAATTCAGGAAGCAGTCTTCCTCGCTCCCATGGTGCAGGAATGCTGTGTTCGAACGTCAGCCTTGGAGCGGGGCAGCACAGTGCAGGGATGTCCCTAAGGCCATGTGCTGGGCATGGACTCACCCCTTGAATCCCAGTACTAAAACCAGTGGACCCAGTGGTTCCACAAGGTACTAACCCCCCTCTCTGCAGCCCAAAGCAAAGAGGGAGAACGGGGTGCAATGTGCAGCAGTGCGATACCTGCCTGAGGGCTGGGTGAAACACAGCAGCTGTCATTGTCCCTGCAGTGATTAATGTCCATCCAGACCTTCACAGCCCTCTAAAACCGACCGCGAGTGCCCGGCATTCCTGAGCTATAAAAGGCGCAGGAATTCATTGACTCGAGGTATGAAACACCACAAGCTGTTTTATTTCATACCAACCACTTCAGCTTCACATGAATAAAATATCAGAGCACATATTTTCCAGAGTAACCCTGCATGGCCTCACTGCAGCCCGCACCTCGGTCTTCTGCCAGCACCCTCACTTTGAAGTGAAATAGGGCAGTGATGAGAGATGAGACCCAGGTCCACATTGCTGAGAGCCCATTGCTGGATGGGAGCTTGTGTTTTCCTGGGTACCACTTGGAGGGGCAGTGACAGAGCTATCAGCAGCCTAAAAGCTGGAGGATGGCAGTGCCCCCCCCCAGGAGACCATGCCTGCTCTAGTGGGAGGTGTCCCTGCCCATGGCAGGGGGATGGAACTGGATGAGCTTTAGGGTCCCTTCCAACCCAAACCGTCCTGTGATCATGGTGACTTCCCTGCCCGCTCAGTGGCCTCTTTCTCTCCTGTTCACAGCCTCCCCCGGTGCCAGCCTGCCCAGGGAGCAGAAGCGGGGTGGGCAGCAGTGACCCTCCAGGCATGTGAAGCTTCCCATAGGACAGCTGGGCTCAGGGCGAGGATGCACGACCATGGCAGCAGCCAACATCCCTGTGCAGGCCCCAGCTTGGGACTTGATGAACCCAGGCAGGAGGAGTCCCACTGGGGAGAAGCTGTGTGAGAATGGTGTTGCAGGGTGTGAGAAGGTGGAGGTCCCCTCGTTTTTAAGAAGCCCCTTTCTGGTGGGCTCGCTCTTACAATCGCATTGTGATTTGGTTCACACAACAGAGTAGCTGCTCAGGGGGTGAATTCCACCCGAGTTCAGAGCACACCCAGCAGCAAGTAGGCCAAGCACCAAATCCAGTGGGTTTCTGCTCTCTCTGGAGGACCAGTGGCCACCAGGACTTTGCTCTGATGCTGTCTATGCCCCAACCCCATCAAAGCAGTGCTAAGACCTGGTTCCTCCATGGGGAACATGGAGCACCCGAACCCCAGGACTGTCGAAGGAGCAGGATCAGCCTGTCCCATCATCCAGGTGCAGCAGGAAGCCGCTGACCTCTCCTTGCCACTGGTGAAGCAGGATGCAGGGATGGAGAACCCACAGGGGCTGGAGAACAGCCTGTGGATGGGGACATGGCTCACCTCACACCTACAGGGAGCCCATGTTGTGTGGGTTTGGCCCCAGTTGGGTTTGGGGTTGAAGTGGGTTAGAGAGCCAAAGCCACCACCTGCACAAACCCATGTCTGGGGTGGGCACAGTGCTGGGGCAGCAGAACCTGGTGGGGAATGGGGTGAGCAGAAGGAGCTGCACTGGGCTGTCCACATCCATGCCCCATTCTTCCACAGGGACACATCTCCATCCATGCCTTGCTCCTCTGGAGGGAAGCATCCCCACCCATGCCCTGTGTTCCTGCAGGGACATGTTCCCCCTCCATGCCCTGTTCCTCTGCAGAACATGTCCTCATCCCGCATCCTTCTCACCCGTGCTGCTGCTGGCTCATCCTCACATCCTGCCTCTGCTCCATCCCTCTTACCCTCCTGTCTCCCACATCTTCTTCTGACTTAGCCCAAAATGGGGCAGGGAAAGCCCAGGTCCTTGTTTGCCACCATTTCCCCATACTTCCCTGTTTAAAGACTGAACAGCTTGAAGGGGCTGCCCTCATTTAGGTGTTTGTACAGCGCATTGCACAGTGGGGCCCAAAAACATCGTCTGAAGCTGTAAATGGTATTATTATTGTTGTTGTTAGCGTTATCTGTGCATCAGCTCGGTGCGCCTCTGCTTTTAAAATGAAATCATTGTCCGAGTTCCTGGAGCCTAAATGTGGCGCAGGAGTAAGATCCCTCTCACTTAGGTGTTAATAATGCCTCACCCCACCACAGGGCTTTTTTTAGCTGGATGAGCCTTTATGTTGGGATGCCACGAGCTCCTTATCGTGTTACCCAGCTCCTGCATGCAGGGCCCCACAGCCTCACCCGACCCCGGCTGCGGCTGCGCTCCCAGCCCTGCCCCAGACACCACCAGCAGGTCCCAGTGCTGGTTTCCAGCTGCCCCATGCCAGGTCCTGGGCAGGGAGGGGTCTGGCTGTGTGCTGGAGCTGCCCCGTCCTGGCTGCTCTTCCCTGGCACTTAAACTGGGAAGGCTGCAGGATGGGAGTCGTGGGCTTCTTGTGTAGCACGAAGCACAGTCGGATTGTGGTCCAAAGTATCGCTCCGGCCTGCAACAGTGATGGGGATGCTAATACCAATAGTGATACAGTAATTACAGTAATAGCAATAGTAGAGGAAGAGATAGACAAAGAGGTTGCCATGGAAGTTGTGCCTGCCCCATCCCTGGCAGTGTTCAAGGCCAGGCTGGACGGGGCTTGGAGCAACCTGGTCTAGTAGAATGTGTCCCCATAGCAGGGGGTTGGAACTGGATGAGCTTTGAGGTCCCTTCCAACCCAAACCAGTCTGGAATTTTATGATTCTATGAGTCTATGATAAGAACAATAAAACTAAGGCTGAGACTAAGAACAGGAATAAGAACAGGAGCAACCAAGTCTACTTGAAGATGTCCCTGCTCATTGCAGGAGGATTGGACTAGATAACCTTTAAAGGTCACTTCCAACCCAAATCTTTCTATAATAGGAGTAGGAATAAGAAAAAGAGTTGAAATTGGAACTGGAATAATAAGAAGAAAATAAGAACAATAAAAATAGGTATAAGAATAAGAATAGTAAGAAATTCTGTTCACCAAAGCGAATAAGAAAATTACTGAGAAAAGAATAAGGATAAGAATAAGAGTAAGAAAAAGGATAAGGGTAAGAAATTCATTCTCCACAGGTGGCAAAATAAGGGTTGGAAGATGAAGAATGTGATTCCAGAGTGTGCTGCATGTCCATGCTAGGAGAAGACTTGCCCCTGTGACCATGGGCTGCAGCCAGGGCAGCTCAGACTTAGGCCTTTCCAGGTAAAAAGCTCGACCCAAGCCCAAGGCTTTGAGTTTGCATGGGGAAAACGGGATGATGTGCTTGTGGGAGCTGGTTCTTGAGAACTCTTCATGTTATTACATAGCCGGTGGGTAAATCCTCACCTCATCATCCAGCTGATCTTTCAGATCCAAACCAGCTACCAGAGACCAGGCTCATTTCGGTCTGAGAGAGGAATCTCATCTCATACACCCCTTTACAGCAAACACTCCCTAGCACTTGGCACCCAGCACCCGGCGGCTTTCTCCTTGGATCCTTCACCAGCGGCAAGGCTTTTCCCATGTGAAAAATGCACTTGGAGCGCTGAAGAGGCCTTTTTCAACACAAGGACTCACCTTTAGAAGGGAATTCGGAGCCTGCGCTGGGAGCAGCTCTGGCGTCACATTGCGTGACCTGCCCTGGGGTCCCAGAGCCCCTTGGCAGTGCTGTGTTACCATGACCCGTGGCAGTCCCTCCGGATCATAGCATGCAAGGGCGCAGCAGCCCCAGGGCTGCTCTGGCACTGAGCAGTGCCTGGGAATCCCCTCAGCAATCTCTTCCTCACCCACCAGCCCCACGTGTCCCTGTGCTGGCCCATGAGACCAGCAGGGAAGCACGCTGGAGCAAATGCATTTGCAGGGACTATCCCATTGGATGCTGTATGCATTGAAGGTTTCCCTTAGCAGGCCATCGTAGAAAGAAGGAGGATTGGAAGGGACACAGATGGCCGTGCATGGACAGTGCGGGGCATTGCTGGGCTGAGCATTGCAGCCGTTGCCCCTCATATTGATGAAACATCTCTGTTAACCCCTCCCAGTCTCTTCTAAACCTTTCCTTCCAGTGATGCAAATGGTTCTCAGTCATGTTAATGTTTGTTTGGTCCATAAGATGGCTGTGTGTCACTTAGCTGTGAAGAGAACCATGTGTTTGGAATAAAGGTCAGAGGAATCAGCCCCAGTGCAGTAAAGGCAGGACATGTTCTTCCAGGTTTCAGGACAGGGGACAGGGATGTGAAGGACCTGATCTTATCTTCAGGAAGCAAACTGAAGAGAAGGAGCAGGGCTGGGTCCTTGTGTGGTGTTAAAGCAACGAATGGAAAAGAGGATGAAATGGTTCGTGATGTCTTTTATTGAGCTTTGCATCCCTGGTGCTGAAAAACACTGCGGAGAGGCTGATAGAGTTCCTCCTAAATTACCATCAATAGTAACCTGCTGCAGCAGTGGAGTAGCTGTTTGACATTCTATTTGTACCTAGGCCCCAAAGAATGCAGCCTTCCAAGATCCATAAGCCTCAAAGCTCCTTGAACATTCCTGCTCCTGTGGATTAGGAGGGTTACAAAGCTTCACAAGATGGCAGCAATGAAGAGGCAAAGGAGACCAGAAGATGAGCGGAAAGAGCATCAGAGGCTCATACAAGGGTAGTGCTGGCACTTTGCTCTAGATCATTAGGGTCAGAGTGGAAATGGACAGGGATTTCTATGCTGTTGTCATAGAGCTGACACTGTAAGCACGGGAATGGTATCTTTAATGCTGACCTTAACTTCTTGTCACCCTGCTGGTAAGGATGAGATGCAGCTACTCATGGACACATCAGTCTGGTTTCATTGCTGAAGTACTGATCCATCAGATGGAAGGTTCTTTGCTTGGCTTTGATAAGAAGTAAGGACATTATAAAGGAAACTGTCTACAAAGGTATCTTGGATCCAATGCCCTCATTGTATTTCAATTTAAATTGAAAAGAAGAAGTTGGTTGCTGCTAAATTTTTCAGAGGGGGGATTTGGGGAAATGAAGGGGATTACTCAGGGAAATAAACTGAATGTACAACAATCTGAACTGCAACCCCAGGCAAGAGAGGAAACCTCTCAGGGGAAAGGCCGGAGACTTAACTGGATGAAGAATTACCACAAAAAGAATATTAGGGATGACCACAAGCCTGCAACGGATGGAAAAAGGGGTTAACCAGCAAAGAGAGGTTTATGTTAAAGGTCAGGCGGTGCAGGGGAATCACCAAAGCTGAGCTGTGTTAGATCTTGCAAAGGAAATTAAAACAACCAGCAGAACGTTCCTGAGCCATACAGGAGAGAAGAAGAAAGAAACGCGGCTTCTGCGTGCCCAGGGCAGGACCAGGGAGTCTGAACGCACTAAAACCGCATCCCTCGAACGAGGCGGCTGTTTGGTGTCAGGCTTTGGGAAGAGAGAGGATGCTGAATCTCAGGCCGGACTGAAGATGGATGAATGGACATCATATAGAAACAATCACATCTAAAGGGGAAAGGAACCTCAAAGAGCTGGGTGCATGGAAACAGGACCAGCTCCACCCCGGAGTCAGGGAAGAAACAGCCACGAAATTGCACGTGCAGCAGGAAGTATCTGAAATTAGCCTATGGCGGTTCAGAAGTGGTGCTGGAAAACAGAGATTGAAGAAAGATGCCCTGGGTGAGTGCAGCTCCGCTCGTCTGCAGTAGTTCTGCCAAATGGGATCCTTGCTAGAGAACTCCTCAAGCTTTCCCGGACCACCGATTTTCTAGGCAAAGGAAAGGCATTCAGGCGCATTTTGCTGGACTTCAGCACTTTCTGTTATTGTGTTCCATGTGAAATTATACCTGGTGGGAGGGAACTGTGAGATGGGCAGCAAATGGACTAAGGCAGATACCAGTGTTCTGCCCCAGTAAGGGCTTTCTCAGGCTCCTGGTGATCCTCAAGGGTCAGTGCTGGGGATCATTTGGTGCTTCTGGCAATGCCAGTGGCACAGAGAATAACACGTGAATGAGTTTGCTGTAAGATAAATGTGTAATAATTTTCACCAAAAAAACCCCAATGTCATTTTGGAGGAGCTGAACAACCCTGTGGAGTGGAATAGCGGAAATGGGATTAAATTTAATAGGACAAAAAACCTGAATTCATGGATAATGGCGATGTTCCCCAGCAAATGGCATGCCAAAGAGAGTTGATGGTGAGCCATCAGCACAACGGGGTCCGGGAAGACCCAAATACCACTTAACGGCAGTCTCCTGCTTTTGGAGGAGACATCCACAAAGAGGGGGAAACACAGCACATCCACGTTGTGGGAAATGACTCTAAACTGGGAAGGGTCCCAGGCTGAATGAAGCAACGCAGAGCATGCGCAATGCAAGGAGAATGCGGTGCCTCAGTTTCCAGCTTGCAGGACAGGGGCTGGCTGGGTGCTCTTGCCCTCTGTCAGAGTATGATGAGGGAAGGTTAGAAAGATGCCGAACTACAGGATTGCCCTTGGGATGGGGTCTTGCAGCTGCAGGGTCATTTCCTTCAGTGTTCCATTTCCCATTCCAAGCTGTGCCGGAAGGGTCAGGGGTAATCTCCCTCAGGGATGGATCTGTCCCCACCAGCAGAACATCTGCATGTCCCCAGTTTGTTCTCCCATCTACACGTTACACAGCAGGAAGCCCACAGGTGCTGAGCCAAGTTGCACATGAGATTTGAGATCACAGCTGAGGGCTTGAAGCACAGCCCCAGCTACCTCCCGGCACCATACTGGACCCTGAGGTTCTGCTGTGCTGCTCACGCGGCTGAGCTGCCTGAGCTGTGGCGATGATGCTGGGGATGCACCATGCTTGGACCACGTAGTGCTCAGCTCACTCCAGGAGCTGCTTCCCTGCTGCTGCTCCCCAATGGAGAGGCTCAGGAGCATCTCCTGCTGCATCAACTGTGATTTCATTTAAGTGCGTACTTTCATCCCGTTTCCAGTAGGAAGGGTCAGGAAGAACCTCTTGGATTTGCTGCTTCTAGAGGAAACACCATCCAAGCACATTTTGTCCCAGTGTTTCCAGCTATAAATACCCCGGCACCCTCCTGGGACCATGCTGGCCAGGACATCCCCAGGCTCAGGGGGGGAGCTGGCAGTGAATAACCGAGAGTGGATCCGCAACAGTGAGCTGATGTGATGGAAACCAGCCCTGAATGGTTGGAAACCACCAAAAGGCTGTTGAAATGCAATTGCTTTTTCCTCCCTGCTTTGAAACAAGAATGTTTTGAACAACGACACCTTGGGATACCCTTTTCCACCCTCCCTGGGTGGACAGGTCCACAGGGCCCAGGGCAGCAGAGCAGGAGATGTTGCTCTGAAGATTTGTGTGCTTTCCCAGCCTCCTTCCAGAAGGGAAGGCGTTCGGGCAAATTGGGCATCAAAAGCAGCATCACCCAAATGGCACCATTAGGGCAAAAAGTGCTGCAAACCAGAAACCCCAGGAAAGCTGCGGATTGGTGCAATGACTTCTGACCCCACCTTGGGAAGCCTGAGCTTGCTGAGCACTCAGGAAGGGAGAGCTGTGTGTGAGCCACATCGCTCTTTTAGTCATGAGTAACCTCAGCCTCAGAGAGCAAAGTGAATTGTTTAAAGGTCAACAGGAAAATGGTCAGAAATTAAAGCTTCTGAGGCAAAGTCCACCCCAATTTGGTCATTCCCCCTCAAAAAATAACTTCTTCTGAAACAAACTAAATGTTCCTTGTTATTTGCCAGCTCACTGTGGCCTGGATGCAGAGCCCACAAGAAGGCAGTTCTCCCACCACCCACCTGCAGCACTGAGCCACAGGCTTTGATGAGCTCCCCGATACGGGGAATAGCAATGGAAACCAAGAGCACAGTGAAGTGACTCCGAAAGGGCCACCCAGAAACCAAGGCATCCAAAGCCATGAGTCACTGCTGCACAGCTCAGCCCACCCAAAGACGCTTTCTGCCAAAACCCTTTGCCTTGCACTTTGTGCAGTGATAGTCATTAGATGGAATGAGATGGTCTTAATGTCCTTTCCAACCCTAACTATTGGTTCTATGATTCTATGGTGAGAGGAAGCTCACCAAGCAGCACGGTCCCTGGAGACCAGCAGCACGTTGCACACCCTGAGCATCAGTGTCATGCTCCATGTCCAACTGCCCTGGGCACACTGACACATACACATTTTTTCCAGGAGAAAGGATTCCCTACTGATGCTGTAGGCCTCTTCCCACCAGATCCCTGCCAAGAAAAGCAGTTGTTTAAGCAAGAGGAGAGGATTTGATCTGCTGAGACCTTGGCCCCTTTGCCCTGGGCTTCTGTGCCCTGAGGCTTGAGGAGGTGCCATTTGGGTGATGCTGCTTTTGAATTACACATTGCTGTATGCCTACCCAAAAATAGCTGCTGCAAGGCCCACAGAGCTATAACCAATAGTGGGAGTGATAGCAATAATCTCTTCATTAGGACTGCAGCAATAGGACAGGTTCAAACTTAAACCAGACAAGTTTAGATTGGATATAAGGAAGAAGTTCTTTACTGTGAGGGTGGTGAGGCACTGGAATGGGTTGCCCAGGGAGGCTGTGAATGCTTCATCCCTGGCGGTGTTCAAGGCCAGGTTGGACAGAGCCTTGGGTGGGATGGTTTAGTGTGAGGTGTCCCTGCCCATGGCAGGGGTTGGAACTGGATGATCTTGAGGTCCTTTCCAACCCAAACCATTCTGTGATTCTATGGTTCTAACATCAACCATTCTTACACATCCACCAGCAAGCTTAACTGTCTCAGCTCACTCATTTTCAACCAGATGTTGCAATAGGCAACACTGCAATGAGACCTGCTGTCTGGCACAGCAGAACTGAAAAGGGAGGTGCAAATGCATCATGACATGTAACACTTTGCAGCAAAAATCCACCCAAGGACCGTGGGTCATTTCCCCAAGGCAAAAGGACCTACCCATGCAGCACCATGAAAAGGATCTGCCTGCCATCACCAGGGATGGAGGTGCTCAGAGCCAGACCATTAAACCCATGCGGTCGCCATGGAAATACACATCTGTTTTCCACTACACCTACATGCCTCGGGAAACAAGCCCACCGCTCCAATGGACTTACTTGCTGTCCTTGAGACCGGCCCAAAGCACTTCCACAGCTCCCCAGGGAGCTGGAGTGGGGATCAGCTTGTGGATAAATCACAACCCTTCCACTTTTCATCCACAGAGATATAAAACAATCCATACAGAGGAGCTGGAGGGCCCTGGAGAGGTCCCAGGTTTGGGACCCTCATTCTCACTCTCAGCCACATCACCTCTTGGTGTCACTCACTCAACACACAAAAGGCACGGCCTGGGGGACCAATGAGACCTCAATACCAAATGCAGGATGCACTTTTGTACACCGAATCAAGGTCCTCGAGGTTGGACCCACATGTAGACTGTGGCCACTGCTGCATGGGAGGAAGACTGTGCCTCCCCATCAGTGATGCTGAGCCAGAGCATCCCAAGACAGAGGGACGGAGGCCCTGGAGCTGGAACGGAGCCATCCCCTATGGGCATGGGATGGGGTCTGAGCAGGGAGAGAGCTGCCTCTGGCAGAAACATGGTGATTCCTGGCGGGATGCTGGGGCTGCCAGGAGTCCCTCCAGCTCCCAGGGAAGCTCATTGTTTCCGAAAGCCAACAGAGCAAACCTTCCCTCCAGCTTGGCTGGCATGGGGAGGGGTGCTCAGCGCCAGAGTGTGATCAAAGGGAAGCAAGGAGAGGAAATGAGTCAGGAAAAGATCATTCCTTTGGCACAGGGAGGTAATGGGAAGGTTTAGCACTGGGCATGGGCTAATGCAATGGGGCAGTGGTTGCCCTGCTGCCCCTCCACCCTCAGCCGCTCCAGCGGTGAGAAGAGTACTAGAACTGGTCAGCCTTATAAAAATAACAGCTTTTCTTCTGGTTTTCCAAAGAAAGAGGGTTCTGTTCCTGGAAAAGATCCTGACAATAGAAGTGACCTTGATGTAAAACACTTGATTTCTGTGTAAACAGATTACTCTAAGTGTTGTTAAAGTATTCGCCTGTGTTACCATGACCCAACACATCACAAACACCAGCCAGCAATAGAAGCTGAAAGCTCCTTCTTTGTCTCCTGGGGATGGGTTTTCTTTGACCCTTCTGAATCAGAGTTGAAATGTTTGGCTTGACTCAATGTTTCATTTCCCCTCAAACTTCCATAGCTGGAGGCACATGGCAGGGAGCAGGGTGCTGTAGCCTTGCCTCTGTTGCTTGTGAGCTCCTTGCTCAATCATTGTAGAAGGGAGAACACAAGCAAAAGATACTCTTCAAACAAGGCACAGAAAGACGACACTGTCCTTCGCTCCTAAATGAGAGCTGTCCTGTGCCAGATAAACAGTGCTTGGCAGAGAGGAGTCAAAAATGCAGTGTGCAAATTGAGCATGGACAAGAGAATGTACAGTGTATATAAAGGGAGCTTGTTTTCTTTTCTTCCTCTTGGGATCTCTGGCCTTGCCTTGACCCGTTGCACTGTATCTCATAGCCTGTAACATGGAAGAGCCCCTGGTGCTGTAACAACAAAGAGGTCACGGCAAGAGAGATCACTGATGGGCAGATGAGGTTGTTTTGTCTTCATTGTGACCCCCACATTGTGCTGGGGTAGCGTTAAAGGATGGCAAAGACGCAGCCAAGTGAGCCCAAGGCCTGGCTTTGGGATCTGGGTGCTTCAAAGCAAGATAATACAAAATTGGGATGTTTTCATGAGCATCGGGCTCCTTCCATGTGCCTGGCATTGAGGAGAAGGGGGTGACCCCTGTGGTCTGTGTGGACCACACAGTGGGGACCAGCTTTGCCTTTCTCTAGAGTCAGGCATTGCAGGGGCAAGAAGAGGATTAAAATCCATAAGGAGAACACACTGGATGCACCCCTCTGCTGGCAGAAGCTGGTTTAGCTGGAGTACCAGCGCTGGCCCCACCACGTCCCTGCTGTCCCTGCTCTTTCGGCTGCATCAGCAAAGAAAACTTGTGGGAAGTTTCCAACTTGCTGACAAATCCCTTTCCTTCGGAACAGCCGCCACTGGATTAGTCCCATAATGAAGCCATTCGGCATCGACCCATCTCTCCAGAGCCCAACCTGCCACCTCCAATGTGCAGCTCTCAGATGCTCAGTTATTACTGTCCCTGTGGCTGGTGGGGACGGCTTGTTCCACCAGACTCCCTGCACTCAGCAGGAAAAGAGGCGGCTGACTCTGGATGTCCAGGATATTCCAGAGCGGGCTTTGGTTTATTGTTATTTCCACTTAGAAAACACACTTCGCTAAAAAAAGAATTCCAAGTATTCAGAAACATCTTGGTCTTGCTCTCCCGTTTACAGCAATGAGGACCAAGAATAACTCCGCTGCAGCCAGCGGTGTGACGCTGGGATAGAACCAGAGCCGTGCCAGTCACAGGACTGATGTCTCAGAGCACTGGTTTTCAAGCATTCTGGGATAGAAACTGGATCTTCAAAGGCTCGCAGCTCCCTTTCAGACACTCCTTCACTCGCTGCAGTTTCAGATGTTGGTCAGCATTTTCCTGGAGCCGCTGGATGCTTTAGGAAACCTGTTGGCAGGTCCCTGAACTGGTTGTCAAAAGAACAACCATGTGTGCTAAGACTCTGAAACGCATCCTTTGTGGCAGCTGAAGCAAGTCCTGCTGGTCTGTGAGAGCAGATTGCATCTGGTCATAGTCAGTGAGTTACCACCTCCTTGGCTAAGGCATCTTATAGGAGTGGGAAGAGCTGCTCTCTGCCTGCGTTACTCTGCTCATCTTTCCCCTTCGTCCATCACATTCTGATCTCCCAATCTCTTCCCTTAATTTCACCATTTAGTATTACCTTTAACTTCCTGCATCTGCTAGCTCTGCTCTGTGTCCATCTCCAGCTGAGCACAGTCCAAACACCCTCCAGGTCCAAGTCCCTCCTCTCATTCCCCTGCACCAAGGCTCCTCATGGCATCTCTGTTTTCTTGCTGCAGGCTCGCCCCAGTTCTCAGGTTTGATATTCTTGGCAAGGAGTAACTACTGGGGAAGAAATGGTTGAAATGAAATAACAAACCCACTCCAAAGCAACAAACGCCAAAGAGGAGCCAGCCAGGCAGGCACAGCAGTATGGAAAGGAGAGGCTTTATCCATAAACACTCCCATCTGCAATCAGCAGTTGCTAGTGACTTTCTATTAGAATTAAAATTGTTTCTGAGACAGATCACTGCCAATTGACCAAAACCATGTAATTTTAATAAAATCTTAATGCCAAAGGTCCTAACTCCCCATTCCCAGCCTAGATCCAGCCACGCTCTTGTGCTCTGCAGCTGAGCTATGGGCAGCTTGCAGACAATGCTATGTTCCAAGCCCTGTCCTCCTGCGGGGTTTGACCTGGAAGGCAGAGGTCTATAAGGGTTAGTGCCAGCCCAGACACATCCCAGAGGGTGTCTGTATCCCCGATGAGACCACTGCCCACCACCTAAGTGCAGCACAGCCGTTGTCTATGCCAACAAGCACCTTCCTGCACCTGGGACTGTCGTTTCTTCATCTCTCTTCAGTGCTCCACCAGACCGGCAGCAGACATCAGTGCCCAGGTCCTGCTGCAGGACCACAGCTGACCGATAGCCTCCAGACTGAGGGACCAAGTGCATGAGCCATGAACTAACCAAGGGACCAACACTGAGCACTTCTCCCTCCATCCTCTGTCTCGAGTACTAGCAATTCAGACCTCTTGCACCTCTGTTGTGAGCACTGGGGCTTACCAGATGTTCTAAGGAGGGTCCTTGCCTTGTTCCCCATGGTTCAGCACTGCAGGGGTAAAGGTGCACACCCTTCAGCAGGAATGGAGCCAGGCAGAGCTGGTGCGGCAGCACCCTGCTCTCTGCTCGGGTCCTGGAAGGGTTTACTTCCTGAGCTGCTCCTGCAAATGCACACAACTGCAGCAGAGCCCAAAACCAAACCTTCCTTTCCTCCCATCTGAGAGTAGAGTGGAAGTCATTACTTCACCCCTTGGCTGCATGTCTGAGTCCACCAACAGACCAAGTTCTGCAGCCTAAGTCCAACAGGGGGAATGCAAACCAGGCCACCATCCTGGGTTAGTGGCTACAAATACTTTCCGGAGTCCTGATCACCATCCCCTGCTCTAACGTCTACCTAAGCCCATCTTGCTTGTAAATGTGCCGTCTCTGGAGATGTCCAAGGCCAGGCTGGATGTGGTTTTGAGCAATGTGATCTAGTTGAAGATGTCCCTGTTCATTGCAGAAGGGTTGAACTAGGTGAGCTTTGAAGGTCCTTTCCAACCCAAGCTATGCTATGATTCTCTATTGGAACAAATGGCAGAAAGGGGTATTACACACAGAAGGGCTTTAATTTGCCTTTTTTTAGGAATTCTGAGTCTGGAATTGTCTAAAATTATTCCTCTCACTGCCTGCACTGAAAAACAGAACATAGCTTTTAAAAGCTGGTGTTTGAAAAGCAAGCCTAAATTAAAAAAGGAGGTAGGCATAAAACTGTCGCTATAGATTTCAACACCGATGGATAATTCCTAAAGCTCTCAGAAAACGTGATGCATTGCTGTTATCATCAGCTTACCGTTACCATCAGCTTAGCCGTGCCTCCAAATGACATGGAATCAGCCCTGAAAGTATTAAACCACAAAGATGTTGCAGTGAAGTGGCATCTAAACTAACTCACAACTTTCACCGTCTTTGCTGCACTGCGCAAAACAAACCCTGCAGTAGGAAATAGATCCATATATCACTAGCAGGGGTAGGTTTTAATGGGGAAAGTTGGGTTTTGAAGTTGGTGACTGAATTACAGTGGTTGAAGAACTCAGTGTTGGTTTTCTTTCATTTATTTTAAATGAGTGACCTGGACACCTATGACAACATTGTTGTTCTGTCTGCTTATCCCCCCCCCATTCAAAAAGAGAACTCAAAGGAGCCATTTTAGGCATGCCTATCTGCACTGTGATTGAACCATATCTTGGGGACATAAAGCACAGCAATGAGGCTTCATCTGTTTTTATCACTAACCATAATGATATGCCAGTCTGCCCAGGGAGAAAGCTGCCAAACTCACAACAAACCTAAGACTGTATTTCTCTGGAAAAAGCATCCCAAATTTTTTCTCCCAAAGGAGCAAGACAACATTTGGCAGAAGTTCTGCTCTTTAACAACAACTACCTTTCATTCTAAAAGCTGACAGCAGAGGGAAGGAGAACTTCCGTGTACAGTAACATTTCTGTGGGTATTTTCTTTCTCCCCCTGAATCTGCAAAGCACCAGGCATAGAGAAGGCAAGCAAATCAGAGAAGCCCTCTGTGTGATTCTGACTTTCCTTGGAAGAGAATTAAAGCTTCAGTCCCCAGCCAGCCCTGACTGCAGATACAAGTAAGCACTTCAGCCCTAAGCACTTTCTGAGCATCAGCACATCCCTTCAAGGCTCAAGTCCTCCACACTTCCCTTTGAAGTGAAGCACTTCCAGGCAACATCCCACATCCATGTCACAGTTTGACCTTGTGCTCAGATCTCGCCTCCAGCATGAGAGACTTTGAGGTATTCGTAGTTGTAGGAAGAAGCAGAGATAGATAACCCATTGGGCATGGCTGAGAGGAGACACCAAGCCGCCACCACAGCAGGCACCAGCTGGGCTGCGTGCGAGGCGTTCAAATGTGAACAGACCAAGCACCATGATCACCTTTGCCCCAGGGTTCATTTCAGAGAGGGTTCAAACTAATGGGGAACTGGAACTTACCAAAAAGGTGCTCTTTTAATAACAGAATCATATGAAGTCTTTAATACTCAGCCATCTACTTGATGAAGACGAACAGATGCTAAACACTTCGGAACCTTGTATACAGCCAGCACAGTTATTTCCAGCTGCAGGGCTATCATTAAGCTTTATTCCTCACAGTGTTAATCCCTTTAGAATTATAAACCATATTCCAAGTAAAAGTTTTGAAGAGAAGGCTTAAAAAAAACAAACAACTTAGAAGTTTACCTTAGTCCCTGTGGAAAACAGATCCTGGGTTTCATTTCCAATGCTACACTGAGGATAATAATAAACAAGGGGAAACTATGAAGCAAGTGGCTTTGTTTCAAGCCACTGGTTACAGTAGTTCAGGTGTTCATTGTCACTGAATGATACTACAAAGCATCATGTTGTGTAGCTTACAAAACCCATAGGATTAAACAATCCCGATCACTAGGACCTGTAAAATACCGCATTCTCTTAAGTGCCCAATGTTTCCTCCATTCACCTCCCAGGACAGCTGCCTTCCCAGCTACACTGCCTTTGTTCAGACCTGTTTGTCACACTCAGCAGAGGTTCCTATGCTGGGAACAGAGGTGCAGATCACCAAAGGCTGATTTTCTTCCAGAACTCAGTGTCACACTGCAGCTTTACATGAACAAGTGATGTGCTTGGCTTTTCCAAGAGGCACAGTAGAAAATGGAACAACAGAGCAGCAGTACTGAAAGCACAGGGCTCTTCCCTGACAACAAGCACAGGGCGCTTTAGCTTTCCAATACTGGTGAAAGAAATTGAGTAGTTAATGATGCAAAACCCACCAAGAGATAAGGTTTGAGATGCCTTAATTATCACATTGTGTTAGTGTATCGCTGAGTCCTCAGGCTGTGGGTCAGCTTACACTGCAGGAGGCTAAAATACAAAAGCTTTAAAGGGAGGTCAGAGATAGGATCTGCAAATTCTATGGTTGAGCTGAACAATAATGCCACAAAAAGCCTGAAATAAAGCTCCAGCCTGAAGCTATAAGGTACCTATGGCTCTTGCTCCAGAATCAGAAAGGCAGAGAGCTAATGGGAAGAATGACTGAGGACACCCATGCATTATGCCAGGTTAAGGAAGAGGTGTTCTGCAGGTGTGAAGAACAACTGCCTGCGTGTCCAAGGAAGACCTCCTCCAACCCCAGCCATCTGAATTCTCAGAAGTATTATTTTCTCTAAGAAGAGTTTGTTTACTTCGAGTACACAGATGATGGCATTATGCACTTGTGATTTCCATGAATGCATTCAACTGGCCTTTCGGCTACATCTCCCCCTCTCCGATACAAGTGTATGCTCGCTTTGGCACAGTGATTACATCTTGTAATGCTGCAAGAACAGTGTAATTTTTGTCGTTGCTGTGACAACCATGCTGCTGGTCAGACCTGAAGCAGTAGCCGGCTTCTCCACTGCCAGTCCCTGACAAGCACAGCTCTCAGCTTCTTTCCCCTTCTAAATAAGCTGCCTACATATAAAGATTTTAGTAGCTTTAAAATAGAGAATTAAACCCTCTTTTTCTGCTTCCAAGAATCATACAGCAGTTTGAAGAAGAATCCCAGGTTGGTCTGGGTTGGAAGGGACCTTAAAGCTCATTCAGTTCCAAACCCCTGCCATGGGCAGGGACACCTTCCACTAGAGCAGGTTACTCCAAGCCCCGTCCAACCTGGCCTTGAAGACCGCCAGGGATGGGGCAGCCACAGCTTCTCTGCGCACCCTGTGCCAGCACCTCAGCACCCTCACGGGGAGAGCTTCTGCCCAAGATCTAATCTCAATCTCCCCTCTTTCAGTTTAAAGCCATTCCCCCTTGTCCTATTACTACATATCCTTGTAAAAAGCCCCTCTCCAGCTTTCTTGTCAGCCCCTTTAGGTAACGGAAGACTGTTATAAGATCTCCCCTGAGCCTTCTCTTCTGCAGGCTGAACACACTCTGTGTTTCTGTGAAGAAACAAACACATATTCCTTTAGTAGCTGTAGAAGCTCACATGACCTTAAACACACTGAAAATCTTGCTTCCAATTAAACGTGGGTATTAGCTGCTAGTATTAGTACACTAATGAAAGCATGGAAAACATAGCTAAACTTAATGAAAGCTTTTAAAGGATACCAGAGAGATGCCCAAGAAAAAAAAAAAACAAAAAAACCAAACACTGTGCTCTACATTAACTCTCTTTAAAAGAAAACCAGATATATTTTCAAGTTAAGAACTTGAAACTAATAATATTACTATGAAATGGTGTCTGTGAGGATGAACAAGACTGAGCATTAACATAGGCAAGGAAAAGGGCAAGAATTTTACACAAACACATCTGAGTTCTGCTGCTGCAGCCTTCTGGGTAGATAGGAAACTACCACATTTTGCAAACATTAGATTCATACCCAGTGCATCACTTGGCCATGATTTCAAATGCAACCAAGATGACAGAAAAGAAGAAACAAAAAATCCCTTTACAACCAAGATTTTCATTCATATTTTCATTCAATTTTTCATTCATATTTTATACTGTCTTATTAAGTGTTAAAATGGACATTAAAGAAGCAAACAAAGTCTACTTGGGTATCTTGAGGAGATCACTCCTTTAATAAAAGCACTCGCAAGTTTCTAACAGTGCTTAGTAATGGACCACACTGAACCATGCAGCCACATGGCTGTGGCTGAGGGACCCAGCACTGCAGGGGTCAGTTAAGGAGGAAAACTGCAATGGTTCCACAGAGCATCCCCTGCTCAAGCCTCCCCCGAGCATTACCTGGTGCTGCTCCACAAGTGCTGAGCCAGGAAAGTCCAGAAAGCAGGACTGCTAAAAACCTGGAGCTACCCCCAACAAACTGGAACTTGGTTGAGAGTAAAAGTAACTAAAAAGGAAGATTATTAACTAAGTTTCTAAGAAGCTATTCAGAGGAAGTCCAATTTGCTGCAGGAAGTATAGCTCTCTTTGGTTCACACTGCTTATCATACTCAGTCACTCCCCATCTTTGATATTACTGATGTTTACATAAGTAGCATAAGTTACAAACCAGCATCACTACAAAAGCAGCTTAAGCAATTGACAGTACTTATTGCAAACCAGCTTTTCTCTACCATTGACCTGGCAGCTAGCAAAAAGTAATGTGAACAGTAAAAAGCATGTGAACAGAAAAACATTCATGAAACACAAACTGATTTAATTAGAACTGAAAAGGAAGACATACTGCAGGAATAAAAACTCAATACACAGCAATCATGAATTATGAAGCTGATGATGATCTTGGAAAAGCATATGAGAATTCATGACCAAGTATTCGGCCTTGAATTCTGGGGGAAAGGGAGTGAACACCCATGACCTTCCGAGTCCTTCAGCACTACTGCACATAAAACTGTACTACTTGATGTATTTTTCCATGAATTTTTTGTGGAATTCTGATCGCAGAGTATCATTCACGAATCTTTTGTCCTTTTTGGATTCATCCAAACCCTTGGCACAATTCTTGAAGACAACATCATCATCCCATCTGAAAAGGAAAGTTTGGAACTTCAGTAAGCTTGTATGAAGATGAGGTGCAACTTACAGAAATACGTAAATGAAGCTTGGCCCTCCTATTTATATGTACATAGAACAAGTAGTCACTAGGATTAGATCTTAAAGAAAAAATAGAAAAGGTCCATTTTTCTAACCCAAGCCATTTCCTACATGCTCTTGAGTTAGAAGTGAGAGGAGTATCAGATTAAAGGTTATTTGATCTTACAGAAAATAAAGACCATCTGAGCAGAGCAGAAAAAAACCCCTTTAATCTAATGGCCCTATTTTTGATAAACACAACAGTCATTGGAATATCTGGAAACGAGAGCTGTATTGCGAAAATGACTGCCAATCACTAATTCTAGTTACCCTACAAGAAATACATAAAAGCTCCCAAAGCAGACAGATTTTAAAGGGAAGCACAACATCAAATTATTTTGGGAACTCTGGTCCCATTACTTTAGTCCTGTTTGCCTGCACAATGTCAGGCAAACACAATTCTCAATCTCTCTTTCCCTCTGTTTTAAACAACAGGAGCAGGACGATTTGTTCAGAGAAATGCAGAAGACAATCACCACATGCATCAGTATCCTGACCCTGTATTACACTGCTGTGACAAGGTCTGCAGAAGGAAATAAAATCCAACAGCAGTGATAACGTTGTCTGACTCGGAGTATCAAGAGGGAGCAAGGGGATGGGTGTCACAGTACAGGGTGCACAGTACCTCCTCTTCACTTTGAAGTTTGCTTGAGGCTGTGCTGGGCCTGTAAGGTTCAACAGTGGGTTACCACTCAGGATGTTCTCCATCCGAATTCTTTCTTCTTCAGCCTTTTGCTCTTGTTCCTGTGAACCAGAAATTGATGTATTACTTTTCTAAGCCACTCTTCTCGTCTAGTTGGTAGAAAGAAACATTATTTAGCCATGAACACTCACACAGACAGAGCTTTAATTCCTAACTGAGACGTCTCAGGGCATTTGACACTTACATACGAGTAAAATTAAGGACAGAAGCAGAGATACCCTAAAGAGCTTAACATGGCTAATGAAGTGTTGATCTAGCAACATTCCTATCTGCTCTGCTTACCTCTGATGTTCCATCAAACATTCAGTTCAATTCCAGCTTTACCATTTACATATTTATTATATTAAAAACTGTATACAGATTAAAAGCTTTTCTTTATCCTCATGAGAAAAGAAAGTACATTATACAGTAGTCATTAGGTAGCAGAAACTTTACAGGATACTGAAACTTCTTTATCTTCAGCAATCCGCTTGGGTTTTACAACTACAACTTCCCTAGGGATCAATTAAAAAGAACACTGAGAAATCTAAGGTGACACTGAGCAGTGGAAGTCATAAGACTATTTAAGAGTTCCAATATTAAGGAACAGAATAATTTTCATCTCCTCGTATTACCAAAAGCACGTAACTCAAGCCTAAGCGGAGCAATGCACTACAGGCAACACAAAGTACATTTCACTGCCCACACTTCCAAGCTGTATTAATATATTTAGTGAATTAAATGTTCAAAGAGATCAAAATGAATGTGTAATATTCATTTTACATCGATGCATCTTTCCACAAGCTTTCAAATACACTCCAAGGGCTACTCGTTGATGAAAGTACCAGAATAAGTTCAGATGACTAACTAGGTCTCCCACTTCCTATATGCTTAAGTGTGGTCTGAAGACATTCTAGTTAAAAAATACACTGACGCCTCATTAGCACTGTTGGAAACTAAAACCACGGCTTACAAGAAATTATATAAATGAAAGACAAAGAGATCACAAAGTTGTGTTGAGGTTTCTTTTCCCCAAAACAACACAAAATCCATGGCTGAGGGGATCCCAAAAGAGGAAACGTGTTTCTTGATGAAAGTGGTTACAAGGTTTAAGTGTAAACTTGAACACTGATGCGAGCCAGAGCTCTCCAGCATCAAACATTTAATCAATACCAAGTGATATATTACTAAAGCTATCTACAATCTATGACGTTTTTCAATTGGACTGATCAGGTATGTGAAATATTCCTATCACCCCAACTCTATTCCAACTCTCTTATGAACAATACCACATTAATATACGTAAGAATACCATGCATAGAGGATGCCTGGCCACTGGTACAGATTTTACCTTTTAAAGCCTACCTGAGTTTTAGTTATGAAAAAACACCTACACAAATACAATGTAGAACCAGCTGCAATTAATTGCCAGTAGGATGGTAGTATTATATATTTGCTTATTTACTGGGGTGGTAGTAACAACTGAAGCTGGAATGCAAATGTTGGATTTAAAGCTATGCTTGAAAATGCAAAACTGCAGTTTATTATAGACTGCTTTGGGCTGGAAGGAATCTTAAAGCTCATCCAGTTACAACCCCTGCCACAGGCAAGGACACCTTCCACTAGACCAGGTCGCTCCAAGCCCTGTCCAACCTGGCCTTGAACACTGCCAGGGATGGGGCAGCCACAGCTTCTCTGGGCACCCTGTGCCAGCGCCTCAGCACCCTCAGGGAAGAATTTTTTTCCTAATGTCTAATCTCAGTCTACCCTCTTTCATTTTAGAGCCATTCTGCCCTGTCCTATTGCTACAGGCCCTTGTCAAAAGTCCCTTTCCAGATTTCTTGCAGGCACCTTTAGTTACTAGAAGGCTGCTGTAGGGCTTCCCTGGAGCTTTCTCTTATCTAGGCTGAACAAGCGCAGCTCATAGCCTGTCTCCACAGCAGAGGTGCCCCAGCCCCCTGATCATCTTTGTGGCCTCCCCTGGACTCACTTCAACAGCTCCGTATCCCTCTTGTGTTGGGGGCCCCAAAGCTGGATGCAGCACTGTAGGGGATTGCCACAAGAGCAGAGTAGAGGCAGAATCCCTTCCCTCGTCCTACTGGTCACACTCCTGATGCAGCCCAGGACATAGTTTCTGGGCTGCGAGCACACACTGCCAGGTCATGTCCAGCCTTCCATCAACCAACACCCCCAAGTCATTCTCCTGCTGCTCCCAAACTAGTCCCTCTTTTATCTGCTTTACATAACCCATGCAATATCCTTCAGGCTCAATTAGCCTGACATAGTTCACTTTCTGGTAACAAAAAAAAAAAAGCATTACCAAACTGAAGTGATGAAATGTGGTGACAGAAAGGAAAAAAAAAAAAACAGCACAAAAAAGGGAAATCAAAACTGAAATAACA
This sequence comes from Lathamus discolor, assembly GCF_037157495.1. Classification (NCBI taxonomy): domain Eukaryota; kingdom Metazoa; phylum Chordata; class Aves; order Psittaciformes; family Psittacidae; genus Lathamus; species Lathamus discolor. The sequence continues at coordinate 116,906,142 of NC_088887.1, read as the reverse complement.
AGTTTAAGAAGCATTACACTACAAGTAGTATAAGACTAAGAGTACAATTTAGCTCCAGATTAAGACACCTACAAGTAGACATCTGCATCTGTTTGTAGGCAGCTGAGCTCACATCTTAGGGAGATCTATATAATATGGTTCAGAGAGATCTAGAGAGCACAGTAAGGAGTCAAGGTGGCTTTTCTGTTCACACTGAAGTACACACACACAGGACACCAACCATGCTCCAGGCTCTACTGACTGCACCTCCCCTGCACCACCATGGAAGCTGGGATATGGAACCTGCACATCGACCCGAACAACCTGGCACTTCAAGTTCAACTAAGTTCTGTCCAATACTGCTAACTGCTACCAAAAAGCTCCACTGACTCAAGTTAACCACAATTCCAGAGGACTGGAGGACAGCAAAAACCACTATAATTAAAAGAAGAGGTAGGGGCAATCTTGGGAATTTCAAATTATTACATTTTACTTTTGCACCTATTACATTACTAAACCCGATTATGAACATAATGCAAGCAGAAGCTGTCAAATGTTCTTGCATAGTGACAACAGGTACAGAAAATATCCATCAGTCTTATTTTCAAACACTGATTTTCCATATTCACAGTACGAGATCCTGCAGAGCCCCTGGCACTTGGTGTGATCCTTTGCTGCTTCTCAGCTCTACTCAAAACCAGAACTCTGTTGTCTTTCAGACACTCAGAGGCAGAACAAGCAGAAGTAGTAACAAACTGCATAAGTTTATCTTTGTCATTAAAGATCAACAGATGAAAGTCTGAAAGCAAACAGGGAACAGCTCTGTTGAGTAAGGCAGCGCCAGGTTTAGGCACATAACAAAGACCCGGCACACATGATAATGCATCTGTGGAATTCAGGCATTCAAAATCCCTGCCCATGGCAGGGAGGCTGGAACTAGAGGATCTTTAAGGTCCCCTCCAACCCAAACCACTCTATGATGGAGCTGTTCCAGGTTGGATGACATTTCAACGTATTTGCTACAAGTTTTAGGAAGAAGACCAATTCTAAAGATTAGTCTTGAAGATTTTTTGTATTATTTGGCTTCACTAAAAACTCCCAAAGAAGGTATCCAAGATTTTAGACAAGGTAATTTACTAAGTTTTGTGTCTTAGAGGCATGACATGAAGGAAATATGAGGGGTGGTGTAAAACTGACATTTATACTTAAGCTAAGTAACGCATTTTGGCCAGAACTGCAGAATCCCTCATCTCCAGCCAAAAGAGGTTTTCATTATGTTCCACAACTTTCCACATAAATCTTCCACTGCCCGTCCTGCTGAAAGCTCCAGGCAGTGGAGCATGGGTTGTATCAAATCTAACAGACCAGACATAACCTTCATAGCTGTCTGAGCTTCACACCTCTGAGGCACCATCAAGTGCAGCTGTTCACAGAATAAGAGGCTCTGGTTGCTCCAAAGCCTACACTGTTCTTTTGTGTGGTGGAACAAAGGCTTATTAAGCTGAAACACTATGGCTACAACAAACCCACAACACAAGAAAAGCCTAAGGGGAAAAATCATATTGTATTCACTTCATCCTTTCTAAAGTAATGCCTCTTTGCCTGTCTGTTCAGGAAGAGGTAACCAACTCTCTTCCTAAGCCATGTTCACAAAAATCGTGCTCTAGATGATTCCTTCCTTACAGACAGCCGGGCTGTGCCGGGCAGCATGTTGCACCAACTACCTAAAGAGATGAACTGGATGGCAACCATGTTGTAACCACCCTGCTAGAGGCAGAGGCCACAGAAGAATAGTATTATGGTGCGGGGAATGAGACTGGACGGGCAAAGAGTCCCATACCCCAAGAAAGCAGATGGAGACGCTGCCCTGTGAATGGATCTCACAGCAAGCGTCATTGTACAACTGAACTCACCATGTGGCATCACAGCTGGGGGAAGAAAAAAGGAGGACAAAACTGTATTAACCTTAACTAAACAATTATTCTTTATCTTGCTGTAAGAATAACAGTCCCTTGGCATATTTGTTTCTGACCACAAAGGAAAAAGAAACATTACTGTTACCATGGTTATTTTTTTTTTAGTATAGCTCCTACCCTTAGCACGGAGCAAGATTACTTTTACAGAAAGTGCTGAAATTCCTGAAATGGCTCTGTTGTGTTATAGTTCTCCAACTTGGTTTTTAGGGATGTGAAGTAGCTGAATGAAAAGCTGAAATACCCACGTCATTGAAGGCTGAAAAAAAAATAATAATCACACAACCTTATTTAAATGCTAATTTGCGAATGACAAACTATGACAGTACTGCCTTTAGCAGCAGGGAATGAAGCAAGCTTCATCCCAGTTATTTAATCCAATGCAAATTCCTAACGATGTCATACAGCGATTCACATAACTGATTGAAACCTCAAGAGCACAGAGTAATCCCAACTGTGGTGTCTATATACAGATTTGTTGTCATTTTGCTCACATGGGAGGGGACATTATCGTCAGATCTTGGAAAGAAAAAGTATTGTGAGCACGTCTCTAACAGTTAATGAAGAAACATATTCTGCTTTTGCCTCTTTTTGCATACATGCTTTTGCCTCTTTACCAAGTTTTTTTTTTCATCATCAATTTTAATCATTGAGACCCTTAAAATTTAAGTGAAAGGGCTAATGTCTATCAAGATTCATCTTCTAATTTTTTGTGTGAAGTCCGTGACACGGCTAAAACACAGGACACAGCTAAGACCTGTTTTGGCCATTGGTAAAGTGATGTATTCAGTTATAGAGGGTGGTGAGGCACTGGAACAGACTGCCCAAAGAAGTGATAAATGCCCCCTCCCTGGCAGTGTTCAAGGCCAGGCTGGACAGAGCCTTGGATGACATTTCTAGTGTGAAGTGTCTCTGCCCATGGCAGGGGGGTTGGAACTGGATGATCTTAAGGTCTTTTCCAACCCTAACTATTCTATGGTTCTGTGATTGATAAACACTTACTGAAATAAAACTGTTAAACCCAAGCCAACAACTTTCAGTCTGTTCTCAGATAAGCATAAAATGACTGGATGTTAAAACAGCTTTGCTGAACTGCACATTCAGCTGCTCACTGGTTTGAGGTTTGGTTTTAATTATTTACATTTACCTTTTAAGGAAGTGCTCAAAAACTGAAAATCAAGAGCACTGTAATGCTGGATTTGGAATATACTGAAATGTTATCCATGAAACCCATCCATGGATACTTCCCACACACACACAGCAGACCTCTGCTTGTAGAGTTTTAGACAGACTCAGAACTGGGACAGAAATGGCTTTCACCTCTAAAATGTTCTGGTCAGCTTAGTGTCTACTAGAAACAACCTGAGAGATTAAAACTGTGGAGAGCTGGAGAAAAGTCAGGAAGACTCCCCAACTCAATCAGGTTTTAAAAACATGTGTAGCATTTAATGTTTCTACAGAATTCAATGGAATTTAAGCATTTTGAGATGTTAACAAGCCTTGACAGGACTTGCTTATTTGGTTGACAAACTATTTGTGACACAGATTACAGGGAAGTTATCAGCATGAAGGAAGTTAGACATTAATTCTAATCCTTGTCAAAATTAGGTTAGAGGATTTTTATGGAAATTGGCATTACCACAGAAGGGAAATTAACAGAGGGCATGATGAGCTGAAAAAAAGCAGTTTCTCATCTTTTAACTGCTGTCTCACCAGAGATGCATTTGAAAAGGAGTCTTCCTTTCATGGCAACTTAAATAATGGACACCAAAGTGATGATGGAAAACAGTTAACAAAGCTACAGCTTACTTTATAAGAAGTCTCAGAAATTACTGGGCCAGCATTTTAATAAATCAAAATAACTATAAGGGAAAAACCTGCATTTTACACAAACTTGGGATATATTACTATATTTTACCCACTGTATCTTGTTACAACCCTGGTGTGTTCCAAGAAGATGCAGAGACATGTTAATCTATCTGTATAACAAAGAGATTTGAGAATGATGAGTGAACAGGCACTCACCCTGCAGTTTACCTTTGCTGTCCCACTCTGTCTACTATGGGCAGCAGAGTTTCAGCATATAAACCATCCCTGTACATGCATTAGGACTAACAGCAACTACACAATTAAGACTTTACATGAGATGTTATCCTAAAGTCAGCTGCATGACTAACATAGGGTTACTTACAAAACTGGGTTTAAATTATGGTTTGCAAACATAAACAACATGAAAAAAACCCCACATCTGAAGGGAAAAAGGATTTCTATAGGATGGCTACAAAATACTTTGACAGTAACACTTTATTTCAAAACCATGGAAAACAAGGCATAATCTAAGCAGACTTCACCACTAAAGCCAACATATATACATGATTGCTCCTAAGGAGACCTGTGCTTCTAAAGACTCCTTCCAAGACTGTACCCCACCTTGGTTTTTACTTTTGCCAACAACACTGACTTAGTTTCCTACTCTCAAAAACCCCACAAGAAAATAAAATCCCAAGTACCTGCAGAGCAATCACTATTTACTGAAGATGTCAATTTTTAAGAGAGCCTATGTGCCAACAACCAGTCTCAGGATGAACAGAACATACAATGAGTGTACAATAGTATGCACTACTGCAAGTAAATAACTGACGCAATTTTTTTAGGAAGAAACAAACATTAGTTTCAGGTAAGTGTGTGTGTATTCAGTATGCACACAGACAACACATGGACATGATAAACCCTGCATCTGGGGGAAGGAGAACATCCATGAAGGTAAAAAACAAGACCAGCTAAGAGACAGCAAAACAAACCAAGTGCTACCCTAAATACTTCATAGCTTTTAGCACCCTCTAGTGACAAAACATCCTTAGAGATGGTAACATTCCTGCGTTCTCCACAGGAACAGAGAAGCGTGCACTTGGTTTGCGCTGCAATTTATTGCCATTCTTATTATGCAAGTTTTCTATAGTGAAATGTGACAAGTTATGCTCTTTAATCCAGATGTGCAATTACAACTACCAGGCAAAGTAAAAACCCTTACCGGTCGCATTTTATGCATTGTTCAGAACAGCTAAAGTAGAGGTCTTTCCTAGACATTGCTACCCTTAATCTGTAAGTTTGTACAGTTCACACAGGAACACCTGGAATAACTGTTGCCAGTGTTTTTCAGTCATTTTCACAATGTTATTCTTGCAGAATACAGTTTAATTACTATGTGATGTATTTCAAATGCCTCAGTATAGAGATGAGAGATGCTTTCAGACACACTCCAATGTAAAAGACCCCTCACAAGCCAGATGGAGAATCGAGTTATCAACAGCCTTCTGCAGCAACATTTCTGCACCGAAGCAGCACAGTACAGGAGCTTTTACCCTTCCAAAGTACTTCATTCCAAAACTACTTCAAACTCTGAAAAGAGCTCACTGGTTTTGCTGGCCCAGCTGAATCTAAAGGTAGATTTCTGTATTAGCCTGGAGTAAGCAAGCCCTCCACTGCTGCCTACAGCAGCTAAAACATTATTCTCTGCTGGCTTTCCCTAGTTGCTGCTAGATGCTATGCCCTAGCTCACTGGCTCACTGACAGCTCACTCTTCTGGAGAGCATTCTTCAAAACCATTAAACGATAAAAGTTTGTGTGTTAATCCAGAGGAAAGGTTACAAATAGTTCAGAGACATCAAAGTTGTTACAGTACCCTTTGATGAGCCTCTTGATCAACATTTAATATGTTTATTTAGCATGCTCTGAAAAACATCTCAGATTACCCTATACACACATGACAGGTGGCTTGTCTGGGGGATGTGAGGGGTGTGTTTGCTTGCTTTGGAGTTTTTGTTTTGTTTTTTCACACTGATCATAGAATTGTAGAATCAACTAGGTTGGAAAGGACTTTTAATATCATCAAGTCCAATCACTACCTCAGGACTCGCAAGGCCACCACTAAACCATGTCACTAAGGGCCTCATCTACATGGTTTCTGAACACTTCCAGGGATGGTGATTCCACCACTGCCCTAGGCAGCCTGTTCCAAACATACAAAACTACTCCAACTGAAGCAGGCAACATTTTTCAAAAGCACTAAAACTATTTAAGCCCTACTCAGAAAGTGTCTACTAAAAGTGGAAGAGGGAATCCTGCACATACCCACCACTTCTGCTGCACCACCAGAGGCAGAGCATTTCAGTACTGCAGATGAAACACCTGGGCTCTAAACTCTGCTGTAATACAATGTTAGAGCTAGTACAGTTCATCCTAAATCCTGATCACCTTGGCAACACAGACTATACTCACAAACAGTCCCTAGAAGTCCATTCAACAATCAGAGATTTTGCTTATGCACTCCATCCCAACAATTTCTCTTACACCAAGGAGGTGCGGGAGCCAATAGCATAGGGTTTGATTCCATTCATGGGGAAACAATCTCTAACCACAGGATGTCCATTAAAGAAAAAAGTAATCTTGACACCAATTACTAGATAGAAGAACAAATTCATTATATCTGAGAAGAGTTTTGAAGGACACTTACTTCATTTATCAGTTCTCACTCATCCCAAGTATTTAAGGCACACCAGTTGTAACAAACACCAATTTGCAAAAAGCAGATGCTCTTTAATGTGTGAGATTTTACCTTTCGAGCCTGTTCCTCAGCTCGTTCTTTCTTGATTTTTTCCAGTTCAGCCAGAAGAGCTGCAGTGTCATCATCATCGCTGTCTTCCAACTCCTCATCTTCATCATCTTCCTAACAACAATAAATGGGAACAAGAAGCTGCTTGTTCATTTCATTAAATAGAAATAGCCTCAGTCTGCCCATTTAAGGTTGCAATTTGCTAATGGCTGATTTCTGAAGTACTTGGGTCCTTGTAGCAGCAGCAAACACAATACAAATGGTTTATTTGCTCTTGTACACTAAAGTCAAAACAAAAACATGTTTGTGCTTTTTGGATGACTGCAGTTAGAGCTTTTATAATTCAAATACTAAGTAGCTAATGGATTCTAGAGCATGGCTGTCCCAAATCACTCTCCAATCATTGTAATTTAAGTCATTATAATAGTGTGCCTGAATATCCTGTCCAATATTGCTGGGACCAAATATAAGAGGATTAAAAAAACCTTGCACTGTCAAACCTCAAACCTAACTTCTAGACATCAGCATAAGGAGAGGAGCCAGGAGCAAGAATCCACTGCCCATGAAGACAGTTAGTGTATCTCAACAGTTCTACCTTTGGGGAATTCTAACTAAACCAGTAGTTGACTGAAATGTAAAAAGCCTCCCATTCCCCATACTTCAAGTGGTATTTTCAGTTCCCTAATTTTTGTGTCCTTTCCAAGAATACCATTAGACTATGGACCAGAATCCTCCAAACCACTCTGGACTTCCACCAAAGTAAAGTAATCCTACAATGAAGATCTGTTGGAATCTGTCTTAAATCTTCAGCAAACTTAAAAATACATTTCTATTAACAGCAAATCCTGAATGCAAGACAATAAAAAAGGAAAGAAGACACAAAAAAGATACATACATCAGTAAGGGGATCATCTGCATCAAGATTTGCTGCTGGAATCTGGTCTAGCCGAGGCTTCTTAGACACAGAAGATGATGATGTTGTGTGTTCTATGGCATAAGATTTAAAAAACAACAAAAAATTACAAAGTCACTTCATTTAACAGAATCAAATGTCAGAAAGCAAAAATCTTCACAGACTGTCTTGCTTTAGAGTAAGAGATACAAGCTTACACTTACTTCTTCCTCACTTCTTAATCTTAACACCATGCCCAATTCCTCCCTGCCTCTGCTCAAGGGAAGCAGAAACATGCCCAAACTTCCATCTAGGCCTCTAGAAGTTTTCTGAAGTTATTATTTCACAAAGAAAGAACAGCAGAAGAAAAACCTGTGCACAAATATCCTTATTCTACATATCCAATTGGAAGGTTCCCATTGAGGATTACTGTTGGCTAGTATGGTCCAAACCACATCTGTTTTCATCTGTGAATTTGAAAGCCCCACAATCCCACCACACCTAAACCTGAAGTACGTAAATTCTGTCAAGCTTAATACTAAAAATGAGTATTTATCAAAACAAACCCCTCAGGTTTTCATTTTAATTATCATTTCACCTTATCTGAACAGAGTTCCACACTTCAAAAACAGATTTATTGTTACACTAGTGCTGAACACTAGAAGATGAGTCATTCCCCCTCTCCTTCCTGTCTCACTTGTCCAAGCACAGAAAAGAGCCCTCTATTAGCTGTTCAGACTTGTTGCCAATTCATTACACTCACACTGTATCAGCTAGCCTGCAGGAAGGCCTGTGCTCTCCTGCTGCTGGCCTGGATTTCTGATAGCACGAAGCCAGCAGGAAAGCCAGTGGACATTCCCTTTCAGGTCAACAGCTCTGAACTATCAGACCAGTACACCAAATTCTACTCTCATGACATGCTGTCTGCAGCCTGCAAACTTCTTACCAAGTTTTGTGGAAGAGCAATGCCACAAAAAGATATTAGGATGCTTGTTTCTTTGTTTTTACCTCTGGTTTGTCTGTCTCTGTTCTTCTCTCTAGCAGCAACGCGTTCTCTCTCCTCCAGCTCCCTTCTGAAATCCCGGTTACGCACCTCCTCAGGAGCATCCTGAGTGGCCTGTCTACAACAACAAGAGAGGGGAGAGAAAAGCTGAAGTTGACAGTCTGCAGCTGGGAGCAATTTTTTCATGGAGACCAATAAATCCTTGGGCGAACAGGTATGTACAAAGTAAGAATTGGGTACCGTGCAAACATGTTTGTTTATTCTCTCTTCATCAGTCTTCTTTTCTGTATGCATTACACACAAGACATGCCACACCACATACACATGATGCTTCCAGTGGCTCTCAAGTTGAAAGACCCTACATAAATTCCTACAAACGCAGGACAACCACATCTACCTTTTGTAGCTATGGCTAAATCTTCTGTTCCCCAGCAGTCCAAGGAGACATCCATGAGAATCATGGTCAACTTCCCTCACTGTTTTATCAAAGTTGCTGCTGCAAGCCCAGTCTTTAAAGCTTACATATAAGACCAAGACTAGAACATACCTTTCATAAACTTTTCCCCTCTGAGAGACAGATAATCTCCCATGACCATTAAAAACAAGAGCTAGGAGAACAGGCAAAACACTAGCTTTGGTGAAACATATTGCAAATACGTGTTTCTCCCCCTTTTCTATAATAAACACTGGCCAAAAGCAACAGACTATTTATATTTGAGTCACACAAAGTTCCACCTAGAGAGCACTGAATTTTCTGTGGAAATCTTGAAAAGAACTAATGAATAAAAGCAAGCAGCAATTCCTTTCACCTTTCTGTGAACTCAGTGCTGGAAATAAGAGTGCCTGGAAGAAACACAGGCATGAGCCATTATAAATAAATAGTGTGCACAGCCTGTCTTTATGATGAAGTATTTAATTTGCTTGTGTAATTAAAAACCTGGACTTGGAATCCCTGATACAGGTGAAAAATCCCCTAAACTCTGAACTTGAGTGGGACTAAAACACTGAACTTCTCTTGCAATGGTGCAGTCCTGGCAATTTAACAAAGACCACTTTGTATGAGGTATTTGCAAGAAAGACCAGAAGACACTTAATGGCCCCTCCATCTCTCTCACACACAGGAAGATACTTGTTGAAACATACATTGTATATTCCTGTACATGTTTGTCCCCACACACTTCATTCAAACAACAGACCCATGCCCCAACCCCACTTTTGTTTAAAGAAGCAAACCCACAGCAATGTTTCCCATAACAACAAAATGCATGTGAGAGCACTTTTTGTGCTGCTGATTTTGGTATTCTTCAAACCACTCCAACTCCCTTATCCATACATGTTCCCAAAAACCAAAGGGGCAGGAGGGAAGAGGTGAAAGGGTAAATATCTGGACAAAAAAGTACAAACATAAAACCTTTGCAGTAATTTCACTGACAAGAGTAACATCAGTTAGATAAAAAGAACATTTTTAGGCTGACACGATTTAAATTCTAGGCATCATATCACAATGACTCCAGTTTTCACTTAATCTTTCGAAAGGATAACAAAGATTCATTAGGCATTTCAAATAGAGGAAAATATTCCTAGTATCCCATTATCTTTCTCACTGATTAAATCCATTTCCTCTCCCAGCACCTGCTGTGTTTAACATCAGCTCTTCCAATATGTGCCATTGCCCAAGTGTTATTCCGTGATTTCCCTGTCTCCTCCTAATGCTCTTCCCCAGTGGTCAATGCCAAATACATGATGTGGCTTTACCCTACTTTAAAGATACGCTCAACTTTGCTCCTCTTATCCCATCTTGCCCATTGAGCCCTCTGTGGCTCAGTCCCAATGACAACTTTCTTCTACTCCACTGCTCAAAATGCTCGGTATCCAAAGCTCACCTTTTTCTAACACCATGTCCATAAGCAGTAATAAATACCACTAAAATTAAACCTCTCCTAAGTCTGCTTTTAAGACTTACACTTTCAGCCCACTCACTCAACACTGCCACACAGTTTCCAGTGTCTGTTCAAGCACATCAACATCTACTGTGAAAATTCCCAGCCTGTTTTGCTGTAAGACTAAAAAACCCAATACTAACCTGTATTTGATTTTAGTATGAGAAGGAAGGTCTCTGCTGGAATACTGTTTGGATAGCTGACTTAAGTCTCCTTCACCTTTTCCTCTTCCTCCTCTTGCAGGTTCAAATGTTGGCCTTGCTGCTGTCGTCATTTTAACTACTACAGAATGAAGGGATAAAACCAGGTGTTACTACAACATACGGTGAAAGACTTCCCCTGGGAGCTACTCTGTTACTGGAACTACTGAAGTTATAACAAGTCCCACTACAGAATACCAGCTATCACTTGGCTCACGATCCTTGAAATTTAAGGAGCTTTTTATTGATAGAATTGACAGAATCTATGCAGATTTTCAAAGTCTTTCCCAACATGCTTGAAAGATGATACACAGACTCTTAACTAGAGTATGAAGCTATGTCAGTAAAGTAAATAGAACTGTCCAGGAGCTGGTCTCCTGTCCTTAAGACAGCAGTACAGTCTTGTAACTAAACTCTTTCCCCTCCTGAAATATGATGGCCAAAAATAACAGGCTCCTGGGAATGACTCCTAATTTATTCCCCAAACCATATCTAGGTATCATAATAAGAAATGCAGGCTGACACATAGCACAGCATACCAAGGATGGTGTTGATAACTAAATACTGATGAAGATCATGCAACTTGAATGCTCCAGAACTTGTTCAGCTATGTAGTTCCAGGCACAGTACTCTCACTAGTGCTGCAGCACAGTCTTTCGGGAGTTAAATGCACAGAGCTCCAGCTGGCCAGCAAAACCTTCTGCAGGGCTGGTGTCAATGTCTCCCTGGTAGCACAAAGCTTTACCCTTTGGTAAGCCAAGTGCAATTAAAAATGCTCAGACAAACACAGAAGTTTTCACCAGTGCTCACACAGAACCTGCAGGAACTCACATACCACCAGCACATCCTAAAAAATTCACTAGCCAAAATTGTTACTATCAATTCTTGCGTGGCAAAGGACTGAAACAGACTCCATCAGCCTCAGCCACACAGACAGCCCATCAGCATGCACTGCATTCAAGAGCTGGGGACCCTGCAGTCCCAAACCACTGTGCCAAGAACCATAGAATCAACTAGGTTGGAAAAGACCGTTAAGATCAAGTCCAACCATTACCTCAGGACTGCCAAGACCACCACTGAACCATGTCACTGGGGGCCTCGGTTTTAAGATGTTTAAGATGTTAAGATGAGGGTTTTAAGATGTTTAACCAATGCCAAAAAACTCAACATGATGAACCAGTGCCGTCTTAAATCTACAATCTGAAACTATATTCGTTCCTGCTTCACCAAGACACACACATCCATTAGCCACAGACTGAAGATGCACAAGTCCATGGGACCTGATGAAATCCATCCGCAGGTCCTGAAGGAGCTGGCGAATGAAGTTGCTAAGCCACTGGCCATCATATGTGAAAAATCATGGCAGTCAGGTGAAGTTCCCGAAGACTGGAAAAGGGAAATATAACCCCCATTTTCAAGAAGGGGAAAATGGAAGACTCGGGGAATTACAGACCAGTCAGTCTCACCTCTGTGCCTGGCAAAATCTTGGAGCACATTTTCCTGGAAGGCATGCTAAGGCACATGAAAAACAACAAGGTGCTTGGTGACAGCCAGCATGGCTTCACTAAGGGCAAATCCTGCCTGACCAATTTGGTGGCCTTCTATGATGGGGCTACAGAACTGGTGGACAAGGGTAAAGCAGTTGATGTCATCTACCTGGACTTGTGCAATGCGTTTGACACTGTCCCACACGACATCCTTGTCTCTAAATTGGAGAGACATCAATTTGATGGATGGACCACTCGGTGGATAAAGAACTGGCTGGATGGCTGCACACAAAGAGTTGTGATCAATGGCTCAATGTCCGGCTGGAGATCTGACCCTCTACTCTGCTCTTGTGAGACCTCACCTGGAGTATTGTGTGCAGTCCTGGTATCCTCAACACAAAAAGGACATGGAACTGTTGCAACAAGTCCAGAGGAGGCCACAAGGATGATCAGGGGACCGAAGCACCTCCATATGAAGACGGGCTGAGAAAGTTGGGGCTGTTCAGCCTGGAGAAGAGAAGGCTGTGTGGAGACCTCATAGCAGTCTTCCAGTACCTGAAGGGGGCCTATAGGGATGCTGGGGAGGGACTCTTCATCAGGGACTGTAGTGACAGGACAAGGGGTAACAGGTTAAAACTTAAACAGGGGAAGTTTAGATTGGATATAAGGAGGAAATTCTTTACTGTAAGGGTGGTGAGGCACTGGAATGGGTTGCCCAGGGAGGTTGTGAGCGCTCCATCCCTGGCAGTGTTCAAGGCCAGGTTGGATGAAGCCTTGGGTGGGATGGTTTAGTGTGAGGTGTCCCTGCCCATGGCAGGGGGGTTGGAACTAGGTGATCTTGAGGTCCTTTCCCACCCTAACTATTCTATGATTGTAAGATAAGACACAAGAGAGACACATCTGCAGATGTACGCATGTATGACAAAAGAACATACTAAAGAACGTTAAAAAGCAAAGAAAACATGCTCTTGCTTCATACGCTTTTGTGATACACAAATAAGAAAAGTTATTAATGCTCTGCTTGCATTGCTGGTTATTTTTTTCACTTTCAATGAGATCACAAAACACGATTTCAGTGTTAAAACGATAAAATTATTTGTTGCTCAAAATGACAACCCATAGAACAGTTACTACGACTGAAGTTAATGAGACAGTGCCCAGCCTTGGCTCACTGACGTCTTTCAGTGGCACGGTCCAAGTCAGCTGGGCTCAGCAAGACACTTCAGCTCTGCAGCCCCGTGATCCAAGAAAGCCACTTGCTCTCAGAATTATCTCTGCTAATTAGACGCAACCTGGGGATTCATGAATTCAGGTGCAGAGCCACATCCAATGTGGCTGCATAACTGCATGAAGCATTAAGAAATATTCCGGAAACTGTCCTTGCTTTTCTTAAGTCAATTTGTATTCGGCTCGGCTTTAAAGGACCTAAACTCGACTTGAAACCACTCAGGGACCGTCACACAGCCTCTTGGGTTGCAGAAACGCAGCCCTGCAGAATCCTGAACGGCGCTACACTGAGACAGGACCGGTCACGCCGGGGTTAACACCCGAGAGACAGTGCCAGGGCTCGGCCTGCAGCTGAACTGCCCACAGCCAGACCCTCCGGACCGCCTGCGGCTGAACTGCCCGCAGCCAGACCCTCCGGACCGCCTGCGGCTGAACTGCCCGCAGCCAGACCCTCCGGACCGCCTTCACGGGCAGTCCGGGCCGAGAGCCAGTGCCCGCCGGCGGCCCCTCCACCCCTTAACCGACCCCGCCACCCTCCCGGCTCTCCTCAGAAACGCTGCCCCTCGCCCGCCCAGGGGCCCTGTCCTGCCTCAGCCCCGCGACCGTGTCGCAGCCCCCCAGCGCCCCGTGCCCCGAAGCCGCCCTGTTTCCCTTCAGGGACCCTGCCCTTCTCCCGCCCGCCCAGATACTCACACAGCGACCTTCTCCCACCTCGCGTTAGCCAGGCCCTACGCCACCACCATCATTCCGCCAAGCACCCACAATGCACCGCGCGGGGACTACGCATAACGTGACGGAAGCCGCCGCCGGAGGAGGACTTACCATAGAGAGGGCTGGCGGGACTGCCACCTGAGGGAGGCGAGCGTGTCCGCCATGATGGCTACCGAGGCGGAAGCGGGCGCTTGGGGCGGTGGTGCTGCTTGGGGAGCAATGGCAGCCTTCTGCTCTTTCTTTCTCCTCTTTCTCCTCTCTCTTCCTCATAGAATCCCAGACTGGTCTGGGTTGGAAGGGACCTTAAAACTCACCCAGTTCCAACCCCTGCCATGGGCAGGGACACCTTCCGCTAAACCAGGTTGCTCCAAGCCCCATCCAACCTGGCCTTGAAGACCGCCAGGGATGGGGCAGCCACAGCTTCTCTGGGCAACCTGTGCCAATGTCTTGTAGGGATGATGGGGAAAGATAGGAACAATGGCAGACGGAGAAGGGAATACCTCACATTACTAGCAACATGTATTAGCAACGTCAGCCTAAGCCCAGTAGCACATTCTTTCCTTTCCGTCCCCTTACAAAGAACTTTACAGGGTCTATATTCACTGTTAATTCTGTAAAGAAGCCAAAGCTTGAATGAGCATCACTCAGGGGTTAGATTCGCCCTCTTAAGATGCAGCTCCCTTGTGTTTTATATTGCTTTTAGACGCACTTTGTTATAAAGCGAATCCACACGAAGGCATGTGAAGTAAAAGGCTCTTTGATGCGTTTACAAGTTAACACGGAAACCTTTTCCTGGGCTCTCTTCACCCAGCATGCAGTTTAGGGGAGAGCCCACGAGAGGTCCTCAAAGATGCTGCTATCCAGAGAGCTGCAGCAGCAGTGTTAAGTTACACCCTTCGGGTCAGCGAGCCAGCAAGGAAAGCACCTGGAAGAAGTGGTATACAAAGAAACCGGCTATTTAAAGCAACTTGTCATAAATGTTGAGCTTCACTCGGAAGTCAGGTAAACATTAGCAATAATTACTGTGTCCTTTCCCGAGAGCAACTCCTGTCAGTAACTATGTATCCCTGGTACTGCATTCCCTTATCTGCAAGCTTCAGCCTGCACCATGTGAAATGGGTTTCTGTCACTACAGGCAATTTAGACTCACAGAGGGGCCTGGTTTTCCAGTGAGAGCTCGGCAATCCAGTACTGGGCTACAGATGACAGCAACTGAAATCAGCGCAGTGTCCTGTGATGGTGGGTGTTATAAACCTGTAGGCTTGAAACCAGGAGGAGCTGTTCTGCTAATTTGACTGTCGTGGTGCAGCAGAATGCTGTGATTTGCTCAGTAACCTGTTCTGAAGGTGGTGCCTACTGTTTAGTTGTAATATCAGTGTAGCAGAAGGGATCAGGTCTTAGAATCATAGAATAGTTAGGGTTGGAAAGGACCTCAAGATCATCTAGTTCCAACCCCCCTGCCATGGGCAGGGACACCTCACACTAAACCATGTCACCCAAGGCTCTGTCCAACCTGGCCTTGAACACTGCCAGAGATGGAGCCAACCTTCCTGGGCAACCCTTACCAGTGCCTCACCACCCTTACAGTAAAGAACTTCTTCCTTATATCCAATCTAAACTTCCCCTGTGTAAGTTTGAACCCGTTACCCCTCGTCCTGTCACTACAGTCCCTAATGAAGAGTCCCTTCCCAGCATCCCTATAGGCCCCCTTCAGATACTGGAAGGCTGCTATTAGGTCCCCACACAGCCTTCTCTTCTCCAGGCTGAACAGCCCGAACTTCCTCAGCCTGTCTTCATACAGAAGGTGCTCCAGTCCCCTGATCATCCTCGTGGCCTCCTCTGGACTTGTTCCAGCAGTTCCATGTCCTTTTTATGTTGAGGACACCAGAACTGCACACAATGCTCCAGGTGAGGTCTCACAAGAGCAGAGTAGAGGGGCAGGATCACCTCCTTTGACCTGCTGGTCACGCTCCTTTTGATGCAGCCCAGGATACGGTTGGCTTTCTGGGCTGCGAGCGCACACTGCCGGCCCATGTTCATTTTCTCATCGACCAGCACCCCCAAGTCCTTCTCTTCAGGGCCGCTCTGAATCTCTTCTTTGCCCAGTCTGTAGCTGTGCCTGGGATTGCTCCGACCCAGGTGTAGGACCTTCCACTTGTCGTGGTTGAACTTGATAAGATTGGCATCAGCCCACCTTACAAGCGTGTCAAGGTCCCTCTGGATGGCATCCCTTCCCTCCAGCGTATCAACCGGACCACACAGCTTGGTGTCATCGGCAAACTTGCTGAGGGCGCACTCAACCCCACTGTCCATGTCAGCGATGAAGATGTTAAACAAGACCGGTCCCAACACCGATCCCTGAGGGACACCACTTGTTACTGGTCTCCAGCCGGACATCGAGCCATTGACCACAACTCTTTTTGTGCGGCCATCCAGCCAGTTCTTTATCCACCTTTATCTTTATCTTGATTAAAGACTTCAAGAACTGAAGAGAGTTCTCCTGCTCTTGGGTTTGAGTTAATGGCAAGCGTTTCCTGTGTGGAGGATTAACTAAAGATGAGAGCCAAAAAACTGGCACAGTTTCTGCTCTGAACAGATATGACAATTCTTCTTAAGCCATAGTAAAGACATGGGTTAATGTCTTTGGCCAGAAATGTTCCCCACAACCCCAAGGTGCTTCCCTTTACCCCAACTTGTGTGTATCAATGTGCAGTACAAATAGCTACAGATGTGGTTTATGCTCAAGGGTTTGGTTTCCTTAGGAGACTTGGGCACTCAAGAAGGATGTTGGTGGTACAGAGGTGCCTGAGTCCAGACTCTTGAATATCTGACCTTAGTCTTGTTGTAGAGGAGCCCAGCCTTCACAGGTTCACAACTTTTGGGTCTTAAGACCTCTAAACATGCAGAGTTTTGCCCAGTTTTGAACTTGTCTGGACTTAGTTTAGGAGTAGGAAGTTCAGCATCAAGCTTTCACCATGGCATAATAGGTATATCTCCCACCTCAAGTGCTTAGAAAGCTTTCATGCAATAATTATTCTCAGTGCATGTCCAGCACTTGTGGATATCACTGTCAACCTCTCAGCCCCTCCGGTGCACATCCTATAGCTGTTTCCCAAGCAGAGCTGACCCCGCATATGGAGAATATGCCCCATCAGTCCGGCAGCTCTAGGCTGCTTTGATATTTAGGGATGTTCTCCCTGTGTTTTTTGAAGCTGACTAGTTGATTGTAAGGGAAGGAATTAAAGATTCATTGAGAAAGAGAGCATGTATGTAGAAGGGAGCACCAGTTGAGTTCAGTGGTACAGGTGGCAAGTGGAAATTCCTGGATTCCATGTTTATGCATTAAAATGTGATCAGATAACCTAAAGAATCAATAGCAAAACCTAGGTCTTCCCTGTTCCATGGCTGCTCTAATTACAAAGCATCTCAAGGCTGAAGGTGTCTTCTTTCCTGTGGTATGCTAAGCCTTGGATCTCTTTGCACACAGTAATTGACACCGAGGGTGCACCCTCAGTTATTCCTCTGCTGTGGAAGCCCTCAGAGAGATATTACGTACTGCATGGAAAACATGAAATGCAGGACAAGTCACCACTTCCCTTGATCATTTCTTCCAGTGATTAATTATCCTCACAGTTTAGAACTGCACCTTAGTTTTAATTTCAGTTGGCTTTATTCCCAGCCATGTGTACCTGTTGTGCCTTTCTCTGGTAATTTTAAAAGCCTGTTTTCTCTCCAAGTATTTATAATTTGTAGTCTAGTCTTGCAACTGCCTTTGGATAAGGTAAGCAGGCTGGGCTCTTCTAGTCTCTTAGAATTGTCTCCTTCCCCCTATCAATTATTTGAAGTCTTTTTCATAGAATCATGGAATGGTTTAGATTGGAAGGGACCTCAAAGATCATCCAGTTCCACCCCTCTGCCACGAGCAGGGACACCTTCTGCTAGACCAGGTTGCTTCTTGTTCTCTATCCAATCTATAACATCAAAACCGTATGAACAATTTTAACATCAGCTCCACTAACAGGAACTAAAGAGATAAAATCACTTTCCTCCCCCAGCTTTCTACAGGGTTGTTTATCTATCTGAGGATCACACTGGCCTTTTTACCCACGCCACTACCCTAGGTGCTTGAGTCCAGTGTGTGTCGGTGGTGACTCCCGAATCCTCAGGGTTGTTGCTTTCCAGGTTAAAGAATTCCATGTAGTCTTTGAGCTGAGACAAATAAACATGTCTGACTGTGTTAAAGGCATCTGTCTGGAAAAGAAATGCTTTGCTGGTGTCACTGGCATGGCTGCTTAGTTACTGTCCCAGATTCTTATGGTACCTGTACATATTCTCAGTGCAACTTTACATCTGCTTGTGGATCACACCGGGAGACCGACATTCTTTGGTTATCTCAGTGCTCTCAGAGGCAGGTCTCTGCTAAGTGCTGGCCCTTCTCTGAGATTACTGCAAGACTGCAGAAGTCATCACCTCCTGAAAGAACAGAAACGTCTAAAAATCTGATGCATGTTTGGAACCTTGTTAATGTCTCTTCTACTTCTTGGCCTTATAGCATTATGAAGTTTGCTTATGTTCCTCATGGACTTTAAAAACTCCCTCTTAGCCTTGCCAATGCAGAGATTTTTTCCCCATTTCCTGTGGTTTTCTGTTATTTAACGCTTCTCATGCATACTCTGTTATCTGGTTCCCCTTTCTTCCATCTTTAACATTGCTCTTAATTGTTGCTTTCCACTGATTGTTTCTGAATCCAGATGGGAATTTAGTTGAGGCAATTTTAATTTCCTGATTTTTTGGGTCTCTCACTGTAGCCTCTGGAGCTATCTTCTGCCCAACCTTAAAATCCAGCATCAGGGCATGCGGTCTCCTCTTTCAAAGCATCGTGGTACTGTGACCATGAGCATTATCCCCCAGCAGGGCAGAGGTTCAGTGCCAGAATGGAAATCTCCCAGCATGAATTTTCCCCTTGCCTCCCTTCCTGTAGAAGCCTGCCTTTTGCCATCCGGGTCCGACCAGCAGTAAATCCCATTTCTGCTTTGGAAAGGCTGCAGCACATTTCTTCCCTCAGGACATCATGTGCTTTGAAGGATCATGCCTCCTGCCGGGTTACAGACATGGAAGGGCTCAACAGGGGATTGTTGAGAGTGGAGGCTTGGTGCAGGAATGCTCAGCATCCAAACGGTAGCCTTAAAAGAAGCTTGTGGGAAGTGCTGTTTCCTTGATTGGGAAAAGAACAGAGGCCGGGTAAGGCTGTGACTCAGGCAGTGAGTCAGCGGGGTCTGCTTTCCAGTGAGGCCGCCCTGTGCTGTTAAGCACTGTCACACCCTCCCTGCTGCCATGGATCAGTAAAAACCTTGTGCTGCTGCTTCTCTGTGTTCACAGAGTTATCCTGGTCCTTAACCTCTTCCCTACCACCTCCCACTGCACTCTAACCAACTTCCTGCTTCCCAGCTCCATGCCCATGGCTGTTGTCTCCTGTTGTGCCTTCAGTGCTGGGTGGATTTAGTTGGTGTGAGCTCCTGCTCTGCAGCATGGGAGAGACCTTGTGATCTGTTCACAATGGAGGGAAAATCCTGGGAGTCAGCAAGAATTCACTGCAAGGAAAGGTACAGGGTAAGGACCTGATCCAGATCCTGCCCAGGGCAGTGATGACCTCCATCACACACTGCAGACTGTGGTGTCATGAAACGAGCCGGACCAGTGCTGCAGGTCCAGCATGCTGTACTTGAATGTATGTTGTGTTTACAGTGTCTGCTTCCCCATGCAGGGCTCTCCACTGAGATCCCAGAACTCTTTCAACGTGAGACATGATGTCAACCAAAAGGCACTCGGGGACATGGGGAGGAGGGTGCTGGAGGAAACAGTGACGCCCTGAGACACACACAGCTCATGCTTCCTGGCCCCACAGTCTTAGGCACACGCTTAGCTCCATGGAAGCTCTCTTGTTTCCACTGAGTTGACTTTAATTGAGATTGGACAAAGCAAATAATTTTAGCCATGCAGTATTTACATGTAGGCGAGCAGCCAGGACATACCTCTGTCTATGGTTGCATCCACTGTTAAACAAAAATGTCCCACTGTTTTATTTATTAGCCAAACATTTCTACTAATAGCTGAGCTAATTTTATCCTTTTCTTATTGCTGGCTGATGATGACTCAGTCTCACGGGGAGGAGTTCATAGCAGAGTGTCCAGGCTCTGAAAACTGGTGTTACGCAGAAAGAGGGGCTGGCTGTCCACCCGCTGGCTCTGGACCTTCTTGCTTTTCCACTGTCTTCTATGTGTGTGTATGAAACAAAGAAACCAGTGAAGTATTCCACAAGTGAGCTTGTCAAGCAGAAGGAGTGGAAATACCCTCATCTCTCTAAGAGCCAGCTGTAGCTATAATGCAAGAGCATCAGGCTGGTACCCATATTGCACTATAAATTTTCTCTCAGTTTTAGTTCTTTATCAATGTTTTCTGCCTGGGTCAGCCCTCAGTTAATGGGCTACTCTCCCTTAACTTGAGGCTTGCTTTCACAGGCTCCAGGTAAGTGAGGTACCTAGTCTTGGCAAATCTTTAAGGCTCCTTCTCTATTCAGTGGACAATGACAGGTTCCTCTGGAAGGTGATTTCACTTACTTGTCTTGAGCAATCTCAGAAAATCCTGCCTTGTATTTCATTAGTGTGTTATCGAGGCAGGCAGAAGAAGGTAAAACAAACTAAGTAGTTTTGTTCCAGAGATGAAGTTAGGTTAGATGATTTTAAACTGAAAGGGGGTTTTAGATTAGATATGAGGAAGAAATTCCTCCCTGTGAAGGTGCTGAGGCACTGGCACAGGTTGCCAAGGGAAGTTGCGAATGTACCATCCCTGGTAGTGTTTAAGGTGAGGTTGGACGGGGCTTGGAGCAACCCTGTCTGGTGAAAGGTGATCCTGGCCATGGCAGGGGGTTGGAACTGGGTGATCTTTAACTCAAACCATTCTCTGATTTTATGATGTGTCATTCCAACCAAGGTAAAATACAATTCAGGTTTCTTTGCAGCAATATCTCAGTAATGCAGTCCTCAAACTCATTGTAAAGGTCAGCCACAGAATCAACCCTTACCTCCTCCAAAGATGCCGTATGAACGTGTCACATTTTCCTACCTAAGAGGATTCTAGCTGGTATCACTCAGCAGTGACTTCTCTTAACCACTGTGATAACCCTTAGTTATCCTTAGCTATGCTTCAGTTACTGCAGTAACACACTGCACAAAGGGTTTGCCTAGTAGTGAGGCAATTCTGGCTACAGAAGGGTTTTAACCACTTGCATTGTTTCTTTCAGATGTGGGCAGAAACGAGTTTACTCTGATTCAGATGAAAACAAAGATCAGCTTGGAAAACAATGAACTCTTGACCCACAAAAGGGATCAACAATGTTGATTTTCCCTTAGCTCTTGATTGTAAATTCACAGTATTTTAGCTGCTAAGGCCTCAAGGGAGGCTTTTGCTTATGTGGGGCTGTGTCAGTGCAGAGGGCTGGCAGTCAGGAAACTGGTATTTTCTTCTCAGCACTGCCACTAGCCTTGGGATATTGAGAAAGTAACCCTTTTCCCCACGTCCTGTGCATTTCCTTCCTTGTAAACCCATAGATAATAGACCAAAAGCTTTTGCTTTACAATCTGTAGCTACAATATCCCGTGTGAGAGCAGGCTATGAAATTTGATTTCCTGTATTACAAAGGCCAGAGGGTTTTGCTGTGTTATTTTACTATTAGAACAATCATCACCTCTATTTGAGCTACAGTTGTACATTTAGTCTTGTGTACATCTGAGCTGTGGGACACACAGACTAGGGATACAGCAGACTTGTGCAAGATCAGGACTGAAGCCCTTCCTTAATAAGATGAGCCAGGCAAAAGTTCCCTTCCTGGGTTTTGATCTCTGTTTTGGGGTCTTGCAGAGGGGCAGGAGGTGTTCAGATGAGGTTTAAGCAGTTAGTACTGATTAGGAGTATCAAAGCCTGACTAGCAGGGCTGATTGGCTTAGGATTCGTGGTGGTTAGATCCTTCAGCTGAACATGAAGCTCTATGGTAGGTGTAAGGAAAGTGCTACCTGCAGAAGCAGGAGGCCTTTTGAACAGGGTGTTTCATGCTTCCCTGCAGACTAGGGGCACAATGAGAAAGTGCGTGCTGCAAACACATCTGCAGACATGCCTTGTCTTGGCAAGACTCTGCCTGTTTCTGTATCATTGGTGCCAAGGATTAGTAACTGAAACAGAGCTTGGCATTCCCCTCCCTCCTTTCCTGCTCTCCTCTGCTTGTTTTCTCTCATGAGCATGGTGCAAGAGCCACATCTCTCTTCTGTCCTTGCAAAAACCCTCAAAAGAAGCAGCTTGACCTGATCACTCCTGTTAAGTACTACTTTATTGTGCCCTTAGTAACTTTGTTGTGCTGTCCTTGCAGGTAAAATTTAGAGGGAGGAGTCCTGGTCCTGTGCAAGATGCTGTGTCCCACTGCTGGGGAGTCCCACCACAGCACCATGGTTCAGTGGGCAGCTGTGGTGGGAAGCACTGGTGGAGCTGGTGCCTGTGGGGGTAGGGCTTGCACAGGAATGCTTGGCATGTGATGAATGTGCTTTCTGAGCTATTCACATTCCCCCCCCCCCCTTTAAGTTTTCATTTTGTTGAAGCCTGCATACTCCAACAACTCCAACTCCTGCTATCTTCACCAGCTATGAGCTCTATAATCTGTCCTAGGTAGCACTTCCTATCAGGAGTAAAGGATGTTCAGTTAGAAACATGGAGTGGTTATGCACTGCCTTGGGCTGGAGGAAGGGTAGAGAGCTGGGGTGCCCTCCAGTTCTGGTTCACCTGGGTGATGCACAGAGGTGATTGAGAGCACCGTATCATGGCATAGGCTGGACCATAAGTCTCTTGCTCTTGCACTTTCACTACAGAACTGAAAGGCAGAAGGTGTTGCACCTTCTGATTTCATGAATAGGTGATTATGAGAAGTCCAGTAGCAAGCAGGACAGGGACTGAAACACTCATATGGAAGTGAGACAGTTGACCCCAAACCACTCCTATGTCCTGATGGAGGTAAGACTAGAACCTGGTCTTCAAGGTTTAGTTTAGATGCTGATGCTAAGCTTAAGAGAAAGAGAACAAAGTTATCTCTCCTTGAGCGTCTGCAGCCAGGAGAGGATTCGTGGTTACAAATCTTGAGGATATTGAGGCTTTTAATTCTCTTTGCAAAGCAGTGCCAAAGCCTTATATTTTGTCCTTAGTGACTGTCTAGCTTATGACTGTGACTGTGTAATGTGTTGGCTTCTATGATTTCTGGGGAGCCATAACACCTATCCCGAGATCTTGAGTTTTACTGCATGGAAGGAGATCTGGACATGAGACACTACAGCACTGAGGCTGAATGCACCCTGAATATCACCTGGTGAACCGTGTGTGTGGGCACTGGCTGCTCCCCAGCTGGTATATGACAAGCGTTGCACAGACACAGACAAGCTCGTTCCATCTCCCAAGCAAGGTAAGTCATGCAATTATGCAGCAGAGACACTGCAAAGTCCAGTTCTTTTCTTCTGAGCTGTTCTTGAAATCAGGAGGCTTCCAGGTCTGATCTCTAAAGGCTTTGGGTTTTTGTAATGTAACCTGCAGTCCCAACCAGCCACCCGCTTATTTAAAGCACTGATTTAAGGCTCGTACTTCCTTCCACCCTGCTGTCAGTTTGTGTGACTAGAAGCACTGCTGCTTTTGTTTTTTAGAGGAAATACTTTGTCCTGACTGTCATACACTGATGCTGTTCTGTGAACTCTAGGGGCAGGAGCTGTGCCCTGTACTCATGCAGTGACAGGATCCTGGGAGTGGTGTTTGTGTTTTTCACATCTGAATCTTCCCCCAGGCAGCACTGGCCAAGACACAACGTATGTGGAAAATATGATCCTATGTTAACGCCTAAGCAGCAGTTACAATAGGTATTTCAGGAGCAAAGGCCAGAAAGGAACATGGAGAAAGACCTGCTCACTCATCCTCCACACAGCCAACCCATTTGATTTTCATGGGCTAAATCCCTGTGGTGACAGGAGTACGTTAGGTCCTGACCAAGGTTTGTCAAACCAGCTGTGGACATCCTGGGTGTACTTTACATCTGGTGCAGAGACAGAGCACATCTGGAGTGCAAGTCACACTTGTGATGCCTACTTCTCTGCTTTGCCTGGTGGGACAACTGGCCTCTGTGGGGGCAACTCTGCTGCTGATCCGAGTGGCACAGACAGCATCAGAGCCTGGAGTAGCTGGAACCCCACCTCCATCAACCCTTAATGGAGAACATCTCAGTGCTCCCACTCCTTGCTTCCAAAACACAGTGGTGCTACTGGAGACAGGCAGTCCTGGGTGCGGCTGCTATCTTGCCTCTTGATGAAAGCTTCTGGATCCTGCCAGCAGGTTTAGCTTTCTCAAGGATTACGGCTTACACATTCCCTCTTCAAAGGTGATGCAAGCCTAGCAAGTCTGTACCTCTAATTTGGTTCCCACTCATCAGCCTCCTGTCAATGCAGACCGTCAGGAGCTGTCTTGCACCTTGTTTTCAGGCAGCACCTAGCATAGGGAGCTCTCAGCATTGACCGAATCACACCACACGTAGCACAAAATCTGACAAATAATAAAAAGTCAGTAATAATACCTAGAAGACAAGCATGCAAGTGGGTAACTTTCCTGTCCGAAACAGATTTAAGGTGGGAAAGAACTGCTGTGGTTCTGACCAACTGACAATCCGTAAAACAAAGGCTGTAAAACAGCTCCATTACAGTTGAAGTGTCAATTCTTTTATTGTAGTTTTTGTGTTAAAAAGTATTTCTTGATTTAAAGAATGAAAGTGTTGGAGCTTTTAGTGCATCTCTAAATAACTTGTTTTGATAGTTAATCATTTACACTATTAAGAATGTTTCCTTGTACTGCTAATCCAAATTTATCCTACGCCTGTCAAGCATGGGGTTGTGGTTGTGCTAGTTTTTAACAGCCTGAAGATTAACAGAGATCCACTGAACATGAAGGCTGTGGTAAAGTGCTGAAGGATGTGGGCTCTGGAATTTATTCATTTTATCCAGTATTAATGCAGTGCATTTAGTACTTCACAGTTTACAAGGCCCCTGTTGGACTCCCACTGTGCAAGTTTTTGTAGAAACCCCAAACTGGTCCCTCTCCTAATGTGTTGTCACCCAGAGAGCTGCTTCACCATTCCCAACTGTTACCCTCTCCTCTGAATGGGCACCACACATAACCTCCTCCGTAATTTTATGCTTTAAATTTTCACATCTTTTTCTCTTCTGATTTCACCACTTCAAGGCATCCACTGGCTGCTGTGGTTGGTGGCTGCGAGTGTGGCCAGGAGAAAAGGCAAGTGAGGCAGCAGAGGAGCCAGATCAGCACATCCCTGGCAATTTTGGGTGGGTAGTGGTCCCTCTCTTGCCCACCCCTGTTTGTGAGCCTCTCAGCAGAAGCAAGCACCAAGCAGCACCATCTGTGGTGGGCCATTCCTCATCAGCACAAGGGGGAAGGCATGAAGATCTTTGTCAGAGCACCTAACAAGTAGGCAGCAGAGACTGACATCAAGACCTGGTTTAAGGTGGGAATCAAAATCCCAACAGCGTGTTGCTAAGTTCTTCCTCCAAGAGTTTGTTGTCTTTTTGCCCACCATCCCTTGAATGTCTTAGTTTTAACAGGAAAATCATTTCACTTCTGCTTTTCTCTCCAGCTCAACACTGGGCTCCTTTCCCAGATGGAGTTTTTAAGCTAATTTTAATAAGAGGCTGTTTCCCCATGAGACAGTGAGGAGTCTGATGTGCTCTCTGACATGCCATGGCATGTCTGCTGGCACTGCCATGCTCCGAGCCCAATCCTTGGTATCTCCTCTGAATCAGATGGTGTCTCTCCAGTGGGCCTGTTTGCTCTTGGAGACACTTTCCTCTTCTTTTCCTTCTCAGGCAAATGGGACAGTGACATACAGAAAGCAATAGGGCCCTGGACAGAGTTCATGGTAGGAGACAGGAGATCCAGCCTGGAAAATATTTGGAATCAAGAATGTTTTGGAAGACCAGACCAGAGGGGTCAGGAATGTGGGGGATAAAATATGCTATTTGTAGCAAACCCAGTGTCAGCTCTATGAAAAAACAGGGATGGAGGCACAGTGTAGGAAAGCAGGCAAACAAGCCCGGCAGCTTCTCTGTAACTAAAGGGTTTGGATGCTGGCATGCTTCTCATGTTTGTTTTGCAGGAAGGTACTATTTTCTTTGAGACATTGGTGCTTGAGACCCTTAGGGAAGAGGAAGACTGGTCGTTATGTCAGGTCAATGAATATGGATGAAAATCTCCTTTCACTCTCCTTTCCCCCTTTCCCCCCCTAATGTTTTCTTTTCATTTTCTTACTACCAAAAGAGAAAGATTTCCTCAGCTTGCTCTCATCTCCTCACTTGACCTATCACAATCCATCTCCTGGGTTTCCTCATGCCTATTTCCGCTCATTTTCCTCCTTAATCTTCCCTTATTTCCCCAGGTTTTAAGGAATTCAGATCCCCCTCAACAATATTTTTTACCCAGTATTCTCCTTTTCCTCCTGTTCAACAGCATTTTCTGGATCCTAACCTCTTTTCTTGCCCGTCTCTTTCTTAATTTCTTTTTCCCTGACACACTTTATCTCCGGTATTCCTTGCAAAGTCTGTGTCCATACAGCCTATTGCTTACAGCCTCTTCTGTCTTCCTATACACTGTCTGCCACTGGGAGATCACTCTTCTCACATCCCTTTGACCACATCACCTGCCTCTGCATCCTCCCTGGGCTCCCTCATATTAAACCTCAGGGGATTGCCTGCACTGCTGGGCTTGTGCAGTGTCACCCGTCAGTGAGTCTGGAGGAGGCAGCCCCAGCTCCTGTGAGGCCACGCTGCTGCCATCAGCTCACACTGCCCAATTTCAACCCCATTTTGCCAGGGCCCTGCTGCTCCCATCAACAGCCTTAGGGTCCTTGTTTTGGATCTGGCCTTAATACTCCCTTGTGCAGCAGTCCCTATAGGCATCACTCCTTATCACTGCCTATAGGCAGTTGCTCCCTGTGATGCCTATAAAAGTGTGCGGTAGCAGATAAGCTACTGGAGCACTGAATTGTCAAAACCTCTGACCTGTTTGACTCTTTTGGCTGTCAGTGATCCCTTGGCTGAGAGTGTGATCTTCCTGAGGCAGGGACAGTCCTTTGGCCTTTGTCTTCTCATCACAGTGAGAGCCATACCATGATGATGGCACTAGTCACTTTAGTAATAGTGATGTTAGCAAGAACATGAAAAAATATACAGCTCCACATTCAAGGGTCACAACAGCTATCTTAAATTAGATAGAAACTGGACAGGGGCCTCACATGGAGAGAAAATGGGGTTGGGATTTGAGGAGTGGAACTACATACTGGCTTTCACACTGATGCTCTTTCTGGGAGATGAGAGCCCCAGGCTCTTGCTCTTCAGGCTGAGTCAAGGCTTATCTGTTTGCCAGCTAAAGAGGCAGACCCCAGCCTTGCAGACCTAAAGGAAAGAGATACTCAGAGTTCCCCCAAAACAGCTAAAACCCCTGTGAGGTTCAGAAGACAGTTGAGGAGGTGTGCACCCAAAGGGACAGATCTGCTGCTTTGAGGCAGGAGGTTGATGTGCAGGTGCAGGACAGAAGCAGGATGTTTCCTGGTGGAAGTCAGCATGCTGCTCACTGTTATACCCATCCTGAGAAACCTTATGCTGCCTTTTCATTGGGCTGGGACCATGCCTATCCTGGGTGATGGCGCCAGTCTTGGAGTGGGGTGTTTAAAGGCCTGGGTTTGCTGGGGAGCAGGGCTCACCACGCTTGTGCAAATGTTTTCTTCTGCTACTCAAGTAATTGCAGTCCTGGGATCAGAAAGAACACCTCATAGCTGAGGTTTGGCTCTGCTCTTGATTTCCCAAGTGCCTTCTGCCATCCATGAAATTTTAAGCCTAACTTTTGGAGCTGCTGTGTTGAGGTCAGGCTGTGCCTGTGCTTTCATTTACATCATGTTTCCTGAACATGACTCTTTGTGTCAGGGCTGGGTGACCAGGCTTCTGCCTGGACCAAAACCAAGCCCACTTTATACATTTCCTGTTGCTCCCCAGCCTGCCTGTCTCCCCCAGATGATTACACTACCCCAAGAGATGCTGACGTATTTCCATGCCTTAATACTTCTAGAAGTATTAAGTATTGAGTAGAGGAATGATAGTCTTAGAGTCCAGTCTATTTTTAGTGCTTTTACATGCTTGTTCTCTGACCTTGGGCAGGCACTTTAACCACACGCTCTCCCATCTCATCATCTGCTGTATGGACTGCTCCTACTTTGCAAAGCACTGGTGGGTTGGTAGCACTTGTATCTTTTGGTTGGAAATCACAAGAGACCTGTCCCTTATCAACACCAGGATTTTTAAGTTGTTGCAACACAGCTGATCACATCTAACTTCTTGGGTGGAAAAATGCTTATTTTCTTGATGCTGAGGAGACTACTCTGTGGTCTCCATCCCCACTACTCTGAAAGCCGTTATGGAGAGTAACCTGCAGGTTGAAGGAGGTGATCCTGCCCCTCTACTCCGCTCTTGTGAGACCTCACCTGGAGTATTGTGTGCAGTTCTGGTGTCCTCAACATAAAAAGGACATGGAACTGTTGGAACAAGTCCAGAGGAGGCCACGAGGATGATCAGGGGACTGGAGCACCTCCTGTATGAAGATAGGCTGAGAAAGTTGGGGCTGTTCAGCCTGGAGAAGAGAAGGCTGCGTGGAGACCTCATAGCAGCCTTCCAGTACCTGAAGGCGGCCTATAGGGATGCTGGGGAGGGACTCTTCATTAGGGACTGCAGTGATAGGACAAGGGGTAATGGGTTAAAACTTAAACAGGGGAAGTTTAGATTGGATATAAGGAAGAAGTTCTTTACTGCGAGGGTGGTGAGGCATTGAAATGGGTTGCCCAGGGAGGCTGTGAATGCTCCATCCCTGGCAGTGTTCAAGGCCAGGTTGGACAAAGCCTTGGGTGACATGGTTTAGTGTGAGGTGTCCCTGCCTATGGCAGGGGGGTTGGAACTGGATGATCTTAATGTCCTTTCAAACACTATTCTATGAGTCTATGATTTTCCCTGTCACTGAAAGAACACAGCCTTTTACCCAGCAGTAGCCAAGGTATCATGGGCAGCTGGCCGCTGGACAGATGATCATAAGCTCAGAGGAGCAGTTTCATTCCCTTTAGGTAGATTTTTCTTTCTTTTTCCTTTTCCTTCATTTTTTTTTCCTTGTCTTTACTTCTACAGATTTGATCAAAATATTCAGAGGTGGGTGTTCATTAGGGGTGTGTGATCTAAGGATCCGTATCCTTCTACCTTTCGTTAATCTCTTTTAAGAGACAATCTGCCCAGGTGAGGTGATACTGGAGGGGTCTGGATGCCCCATACAGCTCCACTGGAGACGGGAGGAGAACACCTTTCCCAGGCACCTTAGCAGCGCGTGTTTTGCAGCAATACCGGTGACAGTCATCCCAAAAAGGAGCGGTTCCAGTATCCTGCCACCCCTCTTCCTCCTCCCGCTCACCTTGGTCCAGGCTGGCAGTGAAGAGGGACAGCTAACACCTTGCTGGAGGAGGTAAGCCTGACTTTGCAGCATCCCCCTTGGCAGCTCCGGCAACGCTTCTGCCTGCGTCAGCCAAAATCCCTGCCGGGGACTGTGCTGCAATGCAGCACGGCACACCCCTCCCGCCGAGCCCAGCTCAGCCCCGGCCGCCATGCGCTGCCCTCCTCCTCTTCCCACCGAGCCCCGATGACTCCAGGTTGCTCGGCATTCCCTCCTGCGGGCACTTGGCGTGTGTCAGCGCAGCGCGGCGCACGTTCGGTGTCACAACGCGCCGGCTCCCCGCAGGGATCGGCTGTGGTTGCGCGTTTCGTTTCCCTCGCACGCTACACCCGGATTCCAGACGCTCTCTGGCTTGGCTGCTGCATGGACTCAGAGCACAGGTCCCTTGCCGCACGCAGCCGAGGCAGACGGGGCTCCCCTGGGCTCCAGGGAGTGGACCATGAAGACGCCAGTTGTGTTTTTGCTTTGCATCTCGGTTTTCCCAGGCTTTTCCCAGGGCAGAGTGGTCGGAAGGGATGAAGCTGGCTTTGCGGAGTGTAACGTGTTCTTCCCTGGACAAGTCCCACCCGAAGGGTTTACACAGCCGTTCCACGTGAAAATCTGTCAGCAGTACAACAAAGAGCCGCGCTTTGCAACCCTCTACAGCACTAAGGACAAAATTCCTCTTTATTCAGCTTTTAAGTACACAAAGCCAGCCCAAAGCGAGGAGGAGAGCTGGCTGGTGGAACCGCAGGTAAGTCAGCTTTTCCGTCCCTGTAAAGCGAATGTTTCCTAGGCAACATTTTCCTCTGGGGTGAAGCTGGAGAGAGGATTTTGCAGAGGAGGTGGGAGCTCTGCTTGTTTGACTTCTTTTGATAGGAATTTAATGCGAGCAGAACTTATTTTTGTGCTTGGAACTGAGGAAACAAATAGTTCCTTGTCCCACAGGGCTTATAATCATAGAACCATAGGATACTTAGGGTTGGAAAGGACCTTAAGATCATTTAGTTCCAATAAAAGCTGGGAGGCTGCTGCATGTGACATGCAACGCCAGGGAACAGGAAAGTCTCTTTGATACCAGCTCATCACGGGCAGGAGCACTGCTGGTGGGCAGCAGGATTAACCGTCGCAGTGTCAAGGGAAAGCATGTTCACTTGCCAGTGCGACTGCAGTGTTGATAAGAGTTCTTTCTGTGTTGATAGGAGTTTTTAGCTTTGCTGCACAGGGATAAAACATCCATTTGTGGTTCACCAAATTGATGCTGCAGCTATTTGTTTTGTTCCTGTGTTGCATACTCCCATAGAGAAATGAGTTGCCCTATCCTGGAGTCAGAAGTGTGCGGTATAAAGTTAACTTTGCCAGAGTCTCAGTAGTTTTTGTCTCCCCTTGGCAAAACCTGGAAAGTTTAAGCAAGTTCTTCAAGCTGTTATATTTCAGGGAAATCCTTAAAAAGTTGCTAGTGCCCTAAGAGAACAGGCACGTACACTTCACTTCTCTTTTGTCTTTCTTTTTTCCTTGTTTTTCAGTAGTGGTCATGGGGAATTCTGTAGCAAATTTCAAGCTACCCCTATCTGCTGAGCTCAGGGAAGATCAGCAGCATCCAAGGGCATTTTGTCAGAGCAGGAGTGGCTGCAGTAACAGAGCAGGGCGTTGGGACCTCAGGTGCTGGATGCTGTCAGAGTCAAAGCTTACCCCTGTCCCAGGAGAATGGCTGCCCTAATCATTTTCCTCCTTGTGTGAAGTGATGAGGTGCTAAGGCCACGAGGTCGCAGGCAATAAAGATAGGAGATCATAGAATCAACTAACTTGGAAAAGACCTTTAAGATCATCAAGTCCAACCAATACCCTTTGTGCTTACACCTATGTGCATGCACATGGAAATGCAAAAACAGGGCGAGCAGAGAGAAATCACTGTAAACCACTCTCAGCACTCGGGTGAGGGCCTCAGGGTTGTCACATGCTGTTTTTGGGGTAGTGATGTCAGTGGTGAGGGCACCGTCTCCCCCCCCCCGCTGGGTGCTGCCTCCTCAGGAATGTCTGCCTGAGGAGCAAATGCCAAATGTAGCACTGAGGCAGTAATTGGGTGAGGAAGGTGAGGAATGCCAGTGCCACCCACTGCCCATCGGCAGCTGGAAACAGCCAATTAATTCAGCAATCAGTGTCAGGAAGGGCAGGCTGTGATCAGCAGGGTACTGACAGGATTCTCCCAGGTTCAGGTATGGAAACCTGCTTTGCCACAGGTTTCCTAGGGGTTGAGAGCAAGTCCCTCAGGTGGCTTTCACCTCATCTCGTTTTGGCTGTCTGAAAACATATGGGTTTGGCTCTGCAGCCTTAGAGAGAGGTGGAAAACTCTGGAGTTGCTTTTTCTGCCCTAGTGTATAAGGGGCTGCATGAATCACTTTGTGCTTTAGTTTGGTTGATGACTTCCACCAGCCAGATGACCAAGGTGGGACTTGCATTGCCCAGCTATATACAGTATAGCTACCTCTGAGCTGCTCTTGCCATCTTTCTTGGTGGACAGTCAAGACAAACAGGTACTTCTAGAGCCACCCATGTGAATGTCCTACCACAGAAACCTTGGCGTAAGATGCACTGTGCCTCCTCCCTGAGAAACGAGTCCCACACTAAGGCTGGGTGAGATATTTCCACTGCAATCAAAGGTGTAAGCGTGCCTCAGGCAGTAGTGAGGGCAGTGGGATGCTGAAGCTCGCCTGGGATCCTAAGTACTAGTGTAGGGAAGGTGGAGGTAAGAGCGTCCTGCCTTGGTCCTATGACCAAACCTGATGGAAGCTGCCTGCCCTAATAACTGTGTGTTGCCATACTTTAAATCCCTCTGATACTCTGCCTGGGAACTGCAACCCCTACTTTGTGAAACACGTTGATGTATGAGTTAGGTGCTCACATCCGTACAGGTGCTCCGATGCATAATTCATTTCTACATCCCATGCAGTGAATGAGGCGTTTACCTGTCTGCTTGGATCTTGCCCTTGGCTGTTCCATGTTGTTTGGACAGATGGCCTCACGGCTGACTCCTTGAATGAAGATGTGCTTTGGCAGTGATAAAGCCCAAAAGCTTTTTGAAGCAGTGAGGAAAGGTAGCTTGCAATGCAGATTAGATGGGGTGCTGGAGGCAGCTTGGCTCTGGGGCTGAGCTGGGGGAGGCATGAAAACCTCAGTTACACAGGAGTTATTACAAACCATTATGTGAGTTATTATAAACACAACTGGGTGATGTCAGAGCCTTACACATGAGCAGCATTTTTATCATGTTCTTTTTTAATTGCACCCAAACAACCCCAATGGTATGTGCAAAAGCCTGCAGCTGGACAGGTAACCAGAGACATATTTTCCTGATAGGCACCTCAAGGTCTGCATGCATCAGCTCATAAAGAGAGAAAATTAAGTTTATACCTTATGCTTCCTGTAGGCTGGGAATCTCTGCCATGGGGCAGAGCTGACCTGTCTTGGGTCTGCATGTCCTTGTGGTATGGCAGCAATGCTATGGAAGCGAGAGGGCATGAGTGAGGGTGTCAGGCTTGGAAGGGCTGTAGGATGGAGGGCAGTTCCCAGGCACAGCCTTGCATTATGCCTGCTCTCCCCTCATAGTACTGCAGGGTTAAACACAGCGGGTGCATCCCTTGTCCCGTGGCACAACACCATCATCTCATCACAACAGGGAGAAGCAGCTGGGGGGGGGGCAAGAAGGGACAGTGATTTTGTGGAACACATTGTCTGGCCTCCTCAGCCAGTTGCAGCCTGTGAGTTTGGGGTGTCTGAGCAAGAGGAGCAGAATAAAGCAGAAGCAGAGCAGGATAAGTCATTTTAAATGGTGTATTTAGAAAAAGCTATGACCTGTTCATCAGCACATAGGGCTCACAACGATCCTTCCAGTCCTGAAGCAATAAGCATCAGATGCTTCAAGAAACCTCCTTAGCAGGAGATGGGGGTAATGCAGCCCTCTGCAATGGCACTGTGACCAGCCTTGGTGCAGAGAGAGCCCTGAGCCAGCACCGCAGGGGTTTGGCTGATGCAGGAGGCCAGCCAGAGCTCAGTGATGGATAGCTGCTGACACTCGCTGGCACTGGGCCTGTCACACTGACCCTCAGCACAGGCTGGCACAGGGCTGCGAGCAGGCGATGCAGCACTAAGGAGATACAAACACTGGGTAAGGTTGTAAGGACATAGCTGGACATCTGCCCAAGTGCACTGCAGGATGGCCAAGGGACGAGGAAGGATGGCTGGGGAGTGGTTCAAGGTAGACTATGAACTCTCTGCCACACATGTCTCCAAAGTACCTATTATACAGCACAGTAAACAGTTTATAGGCCAGGAGCAAGGAGTGCAGGTTTAATTGGGCCAGCACAGTGTTGGGAGCCGAGGGCCACAGCCTCTGAAACAGAGACTACAGGAGGCATCAAGGCCAGAGACCGTCTGTCACCCCCGAGCTTGTACCAACACATTCACCCTCTAATTTGGGGAGGAAAATGACAATCATCTGGCACACCTCCAGCGCTGCTGCAGGCAGCGTCCACAGGGGTGAGTAAGGAGCAGACAGTGTCCTGCCCACCCAGGAAAGAGCTGAGTGTGCCCTGCCATTTAGTGCTCCTCCTCCCACTGGGTGTTACCTCCCTGAGCAAGACTCTGTGCATGGCTCCGGGAAGAATTCGTGCTGCTGCAATTGCCACCTATGGCTCCGCAGCATGGGAATGGCAGGCACGAGCAGGGAGCACAGATTCCATCAAGGACCTGCACTGATGGCATCCTCACCCATGTTATGCCAGGAGCTGTACATTCATTAGGGATGAGGTTCAGACTAGTAATGATGAGCCCTGAGAGAGTCCTGGGAGCTCTCTGCTGTGTCTGTGCTCTAGGCAGGGAAGTTGAGGTCACCTGCCGTGCTGCCTGCCTTCATTCTGGCTTCCTACACAGCGGTGAGAGGTAAGTGCCTTTGGTAGGTATCTGATATACCATGGGGTTTTTCCTTCATGGTTTGAATTTGATAGTTCAGAGGGACTGAATTAAGGTGCCATAGGTCCTTACATGAACTGGAGGTACCACCACCATAGGAGGTGAGAACAAGGCCCTAAACCATGCATCTATTGGTCTTAAAAACCTCTTTGCACAAGTTAGAGGCTTGATGCACGGTGACTGATGGGTTTCTGAGGCTGTGTTGCAGACCAGGCTGCAGAGCTGCGAGGATCCATTGCAGCTTAAACTAACGTGTTTGACAGGGCAGCTAAGTAGAGCATGTGCTCGTCTGAAGTGCCACGGGGAAAGTAAGGAGGGAGAGCAGGATGTGGTCCAAGGCATAATATGTAGTAGCAGTCATAATGCAAAATGCACTTAAAGGTCCATTTTACACGTTGCTTTCTAAGAAGGCAAATTGCATCCGGTAACTCTTCTCTCCACCATTTCAGGTAGATGACCCAGAAAATGACCTGCAGGAGATGGTGCATGAAGCCGATATTGCTGGCACTGTGGCCAACCTTGGTGCAAACCAAGCCCTTACCTCAGACTACGTGGGCTCTGGCTATGAAAGGGGGTTGCTCAATCCCAGCCTGCTCAATGAGGAGGATTTCCAGATGGCCACTTACACCCTCACAAACGCCGTCCCTCTGAGCCCATCTGTGAGCAAAAGCTGGCACAGAGACATTGGGAAGGTAGTGGAGCAAGCTCTGGTCCCTCACTGCTCCAAGAAGGATCACCTTTATCTCCTTGCAGGGGCAATTCCTTCCAGAGCCCGGGCTAAAGGCAAGCTGTCAGTGCCAGAGACGCTGTGGCTGGCAGCCTGCTGTGATGATGCTCCAGAGGGATGGTCCCTGGGAATAGTGAAAAACATGAATGATGATAACAGCTTGGCAGACCTCACAGTAAGAGAGCTGGAGAAGAAGCTTCTAACAGGAGTTCACTTGTTCAAGGGCAGCTGTGGGGAAGACAACCAAAGCCAGGAGAAAACAAGAGCAATACTGCAAGCTGTCAGTCAGGTCCGCTCTGGAGAGCAAGTGAGAGCAAGTGACAGCCAGGATGCCAAGGAGAGCGGGTTGGTGAGGAAAGTGGCTGGCATCATCGCTACCCCTTTCATCAAACTTCTGGAACTCCTCATCTATGTGCTTGTGGAGCTGGTGAAATACGTGTTCTATTTTCTGTGGCTTGTTATCAAGCGGGTTGGTGGTACAGTTCTGGATGGAGTCTGCAACCTGTGGAACGGGGTGGTGTCCTACCTTAAAAGCATCACCATGGTGCTCATCAGCATCCCTTATGATGTGGGGAGGGTCATCGTCAACATCTTCATGGGCTTCCTGCACATTGTTGAAGATGTGGCGTCCCTCACCTACAGGATCCTGCGCATCCCTGTGGGGTTTGTCCTTCACCTCGCTGCTTTCCCTTACCACTCCATCTGTGCCATTCCCTCTGTCCTCAAAGACATGGCCAATGGGATCGGGGGCACCTTCTCCCTGGTCATCGATGCCACAGCCACCATTCTGCATGGCTTCTATTACCTGGCTTGTCACATAGTCAAACGCTTTGTCCCTAAAGCCTCCTCTGATGACTGATATGGATGGAAACCAAGGCTGCAAAGACACGGAGTAAAGGAGGGAGTGGGGCAATGCTTTAAGATACGTGGCCAAGCGCTGTCCATTTTGTTTTGGTATTTATTGTAGTGACATTAATAATAATGAACCAACTGGGGAGTAACAGGGAAGGCTGAAGTGACGTTGCTGGGGGCCACCACCACTGTAAAGCAAGTTCTGTCTCTTGTAAAGTGTTCTGGTTTCACTGGTGCAGGCCACAAACTTCATGTGATTTGCAGATCTCAAGATGCTTCCTCGGGGAGAGGTGCACTAATGTGGTACAAGGTTATTTCTTTCCAGCTATGATAACACCGAATCCTAGGCATTGGCAGCAAGCTCTGCAGAGCCCATCCCTGCTCGGGAGGAGGTGGTGGTGAGGATTTTAGTTATGGAGGTGTTTCCAGGGCCTGGAGAAAGGAAAAGAGGGAAAAGTACAAGGATTTGGGGATAGGAAACAGTGAGGAGCAGGGAAGGATGAGGGCAAGGTCATGCTGTTGGTTTCACTGCTCACTGCACTGGGATCCCACTGGTGGAGGGGATGTGACTGGGTATATCTCATAGTCCTCAGGCCTTTCCAAACAGCTGGAATCACATGAATCTGACTGTGAGGAAAGACCTGCTGCCTGTTCCTTTGCATGGTGGGAAAACATTTTCCCTTAGCATAGCCACCATCATCTTCCCCCAACTCTCGGGAGATCACTGAGAGTCTAAGCCCTGAAACTTCAAGGCACAGCATTCCCTGAAGGTCTGAGCCCCTGAATAAGCTCCAACAGCAGCATCCTGGTGTTATGCTTTTGGCTTGGATCAGTTGCCACCCGCTCTGCCTCCCTTGGTTGCTGCCTGCTCCCCAGGCATGCAGTGGTGTGTAGGTGTGCGAGGTCAGCATGAGATGATGGTGATGGTGATGGGTAGCACCAAGGTGTCTTTCTGAGGCTGGGGAAAATGGTCCTCCTGGGTGTCCCTCTAGGGCAAAAGAAAGCAGCTCTGCCCTTCCCACCAGCCTGGGCTGGCAGCAGGGGTGTCCTTGTAGGAAGGGGACATGGCAGAGGAGATGCATGGGGAGCGTGGGGGTGGATTTTGCTGCTTTCACATGAGGTGATTTGGTGTTTTCATAGCCCCCACCCAGAGGAAGAGTCAGAGCAGGGCAGGAGCCAGCTCCGAGCAGGGGGTCCTCTTAGAATAGAATCATAAAATCAGCTGGGTTGGAAAAGAACTTTAAGGTCATTAGGTCCAACCTTTGCCCCAGCACTGACAAGTCCATCACTGAACCATGGCACTGCGGGCCCCATCTACACGGTTTGTGAACACTTCCGGGACGGTGACTCCACCGCTGCCCTGGGCAGCCTGCTCCAATGCCTGAGCACCCTCTTGGTGAGGAAATTTTTCCCCACATCCAATCTAAACCTCCCCTGGCGCAGCTTGAGGCCATTTCCTTTTGTCCTGTAGCTGGCTGCTTGGGAGAAGAGACTGACCCCGCCTCACTACCACCTCCTGTCAGATAGCTGTAGAGAGCAATGAGGTCCCCCCTGAGTGTCCTTTTCTCCAGCATAAACAACCCCCAAATCCCTTGGTGCTGTGCTGGGAGTGAAGCTGGTCGGAGGGATGCCAAGGAAGGTATTCCTGCCATCGGGAGAGGAAAGGCAGAGGGAATAGGACACTTGTGGTGAGTCACTTGCACTTAGAGGCTTGGCAGCTCTCATGGAAGAGGCCTTTGCCGCCTGTGAGAGAAAGAGAGGTCGGTGTGGCTGCTGCCGCTGCAGGAAACAGCACGGCCAAGCTCACCCGGAGCCCTAGCACCAGCCTTTTGCTGGGCATTTCCCATTGGTTTTGGATACCTGGAGGAGGAAAGGGGCAGTTTCACATCCTCTGTCTCCCCGTGGGGACTGTGGACTGATCAGGGCTGCAGCACTGGTAAATACCCACCTGTGAGCCCATGCACCTTTATGTTAGAAGGAGATCCAACCCCTCTCCTGCCCTACTCATCCTCTCTGCTTGCTCTTCACCCCTTTTCCTCACTGGTGTGAGCCAGGACCCCCACATCTGGACCACTGGAGCCAGGGAGCACAGGGGCCTGCAGGGGACCATCAGGGGTTTGCAGCTGGATGAGGGGCACAGGGACATCACTGCTGCTGGAGGAGGGCACAGGCAAGCTGCCTGCCCAGGGCTCTGGATCTCCTAGTGCAGGAGGGAGGCTCTTGGTCTCAGCAGTGTTTGCTCTGGCTGGGCTCCAGGAGGCATTTGGGAGTCCTACACACATGGGTCCTTTCCTTCACCTGCTCCTCCATCCCTCCCTCCTGTGCCAGGTTGGTTTTGGACCCCTGATCTGCCATAGCATGCACAGGGAGTCCTAGGGGTGTGCAAGCTGGTGCTGCTGTCCCCACGGGGAGCCCTGCGGTGCTGCGTTGGCCAGTCCTGTGTTGAAGAAAGCCCAGTTAACTCAACAGGGCAGCTTTGCCTCTCTGCCTCATGCTGCCTGCAGCAGGGCTGAGCTGGGGGTAGACAGGTTTAGAGGGTAAAGGAGATTTGGTTGGCTCCTGGTGGTGACAGAGGGTTGTTTCCTTAGCCTGGGGGCTGTGTTTGACACAACCAGCTGTGTGTGCATGTCCCAGACCAGCACACCCTGACCAGGAGGTACTCTGTTCAGCAGTGATGCTAATGGCATCAATGGAGATGCCAACAATGGGAACAAAGTGGGGAGGCGGTGGTATGAGTGGGGACAGAGGATGACTCCTTGTCAGGGACCATGGCTAGGTTGTGGAGAAAAGCCTCCTGCAAGCTTGGCTGTGTTGGAAAGGAAAGGCAGCTTTCATGTGCCTATATGGGTATAGTTGGGTGAGGTCAGTGGTGTTTTACAAGTCCCTCCTTCATGTTGGAGCTGTTGGTTTGGGCATTTCAGGTGCAAGGGGCAAAGTGCAGGTTGCTCCTCCCAGCACGCAGACAGCAGCCTGTGGATGCTCTCCAAACCAAACGACGCATCTCTGCCTACTCACACGTGCCTTCCCTGCTGCAGAACCAGATGTGGAGCTGGCTTCCACCCCTTCAAGACTGTCCCAGCCCCAGCACTGCTCTCAGGCTACGTGGCAGCCACCAAGGCAGGGAAGCAGCCAGCTCAGGAGACACCAAGGTGGGGTGACCCAGCATCCCCAGCAGCCTCTGAAGGCACTTGTGGTGTCAGCAGCTCCCAAGCACAGGCCAAGCACGGTGCAGGAGGTGGCTGCCCCCCGCCCCAGCTTCCTGTCTGGTGCCTTCTGAGTTATCTCTGCCCCATCTTGGCTGTGCAGCGGCTGGCGATGCACTTCTAGGGGGTCCTGCACCCAGAGCAACTTCCCCACACCTGAACCCAGCAGCTTCCACATCCCAGATCCACATCCCGGCATCTCCAGTGCACCCCTGCTCGCAGTGACATGGATGTTCATGTGCTGAGATGCAGCAAAGCTGATGCACCTCAGGTCTGCATCCCCATCACCATCGCTACCCAGCCTAGCTTGGAGCTGCAGCCACATCTTCAGGCCACCTATGGACAGCCCTTGCGATCTAAGGGGCCGTGGCACTGTGGGATCTGGCCCGATGTGGAACAGTATCACTAACATTGTCTAAACATGCTCAGATTCCAAACCTGCACGGGGCATTGTGATCCTGTGCTGCGTGTCTGAGCGGGCAGTGGGAAGTGCGCCTCAAGCACTGAGCAATCATCGCAGAACAAGCACTATCCTGCTACAAACTCAACCATTGTTTGAGGTTATTCGTATCCGGGCATGGTTTATGGCTTCTGAGCTTTGCTCTACCCTTGGAAACAAATGGCTTCCACAAAATAAAAGTTACTTTTCCAAAGAGGGGCTGCTATCGCGTTCCTGTCACCGCTGCAAACAAGATAATGCCACCTGGGCTGCCCTGGCTAATCAGGAAAGCACCAGTGCCACAGTTGCTCTTTGTTATAGTTTGACATCTGATATTAATGGTCCTTTTGTGGTTTAAAACACCTCTCAGAGTGCTGTGAAAGTCAATTCATCAAGCTACAGAGTGTGCAGGTAAAAGCTGAGGGCTTGCAGGCAGGGAATGCAGCTCTGTGTGTGCCAGAAGAGAGGGGGAGAGGGGGTGTTTTGCTCTGGTGAGAAGCACCTGGGTTGCAGCACGATGGCTGGGGTGGATACAGAGATCACATCCCAACAGGATGATTGCTCACGGCCAACAGGGATGAACTCCCTCTTGTGATGCTGTTCCCTTGGCTGGTCTTAGCACAACTTCTTTAGAGAAGAAAAGTGGCCACGTTCCTCCAGTGACAGTATAGGGGTCCTGGGATGAGTAAACCAGATGCTGGCGCCTGCATTTTGCAGGTACCTCTCTTTGGTTCCAGTGTCCCTCTGAGGTCTGCAGGAACTGGCGGGGCACTGGCACAGGTTGCCCGGAGAAGCTATGGATGTCCCATCATGGCAGTGACTAAGATCATGTTGGACGGGGCTCTGAGCAACCTGGTCACCAGACACTTTGACACGGTGTGCACCTCGAGGTGTGCCTTATCTCTGCTGCATTCACCCTTGGGCTGAGCACCAATAACAGCGACCCCAGCAGCACGGCCCCTTGGTCACAGCCCTGGGCTCAGGTCCTCTGGGCCACCGCTCTGCTCCCATTGCAGGCTTTGGAGCTGCTCACCTCCATCTCCAGCTCCGTGCCTCCTGCCAGCCAGGGAGCTGCTCCAGCAGGGCAGGGACCGGAGCCATGCTTGGCCATAGCTTATCTCTCCAGCTTAGTCAGCACCAGTAAACGGAAAAGGTATGGATGGTAAATAGCAGTGTGATTTATCTAACAAATCATAACCCAGCCTGGCCAGGAAGGACTGCCTGGGAGCAGGGAGCGTGAGCTGTGTCTGGGTAGGGCTCAGCATAGGGCCATTCCTCTTCACTGCACAGCCTCCCACGCTGTTGGGTTTACGTTGATTTGGAGCTGGATCTCACATGGGGTAACATCTGCCATTGATTTCCACAGAGCCGCTGTTTCCAGCCAAGCAGAAAGGTTGCAGGCTTCCCAGCAGTGCTAGTGTTACAGCTGGCTGGAATTCCTCCAAGGAAATCTATCCCATCGGAACAGGGTGATTTATCAAACAGGGCTCCTTCTGCGGCAATCTGCTGCTTTCAGTGGAAAAGGTTTTCCAGGTCCAGGCTGGAGCAAGGAGAGAATCATCCAAGAGCAGCCCAGCGGCTGGGTTAGAGGTTTGCACATGGACATCCAGCACCCCCTCCTGCCCGAACCCGGCCTGGCATGTGAATGTGGCTGTATCCATCGCAGAGGAGCGCCCTCGCAGCCGTGGCCCATCTCAGCACGTCTCATTTTGCCCCATTCGTAAGGGTGAAAATAAACTGTTTCCTTTCCAAACCTACTGGATCTGTGACCATTTCCTGGGAGGCAGAAAGCCATTTGCCACTGAGCCAGCAGCAAAGCTGCTGAAGCCACTAAGCTGAAGCAGTGGCTTCAAGTTTCTCATCTTAGAATCATAGAATAGTTAGGGTTGGAAAGGACCTCAAGATCATCCAGTTCCAACCCCCCTGCCATGGGCAGGGACACCTCACACTAAACCATCCCACCCAAGGCTTCATCCAACCTGGCCTTGAACACTGCCAGGGATGGAGCACTCACAACCTCCCTGGGCAACCCATTCCAGTGCCTCACCACCCTAACAGTAAAAAATTTCTTCCTTATATCCAATCTAAACTTCCCCTGTTTGAGTTTCAATATTATCTTTATTAATAACTCGATGTTTTAAACCAATTTAACATGGAGGAGAATGGACATTTGGAGCAGGTGTCACTGTGTGGTTACTGCTGTGATACTGAGGGTCCTGCCAAGCCTCCCAGTGTCTGCTGGTAGGAGATGGTTATGGACCAAAGCCAGGAGCTGCAGCAGGGGTGCAGGATGATGGTGATGGGCAGCAGAGGAACAATGTGGGCTCATCACCGCGGGGGA
The DNA here is from genome assembly GCF_037157495.1 of Lathamus discolor. Lineage (NCBI taxonomy): Eukaryota > Metazoa > Chordata > Aves > Psittaciformes > Psittacidae > Lathamus > Lathamus discolor. Next base: position 116,863,988 of record NC_088887.1, on the reverse strand, counting down.
GAAAAGCAGCAGATGGATGGGGTGTTTCAGACTTGATGTAAGGAAGAGGTTTCTTACAGTGAGGGTGGTGAGGCAGTGGCACAGGTTGCCCAGAGATGCGGTGGATGCCCCATCCCATGAAACATCCAAGGCCAGGCTGGACGGGCTCTGAGCAATCAGATCTAGCGGAAGGTGTCCCCGCTCATTGCAGGGGGTTGGAGCTGGATGAGCTTCAAAGGTCCCTTCAAGCTGAACCATTCCGTGATTCTATGAAATCAAGTGGCCTGTAGGTAAATGGTGAACAGAGATGGCTGAGAAGTGGTCGCTGCATGGGCCTGATGCCAGCAAGCTGCTGAGATGAGTGGGGCAGCTCCAGAGGGATGATACAATAGAGCCAGGGGGACTTCGCTATCTGGATTTATGCTCCTCAAGCATGGGCATGTGAAATCTCTTCTCTGCAGCACTGGACTCCCTCCATCCAGTATAGATATCTCAGTCGGCTTTCACCCGGGCACCTCAGCTGGATGCGCAAAGCTGGGGCCAATGAAGCTTACCTGGGGCTGGTGGATGAGGGTGCTTGTCCCATCCAGGTGAATGTACAGGTGGGGTCTTTCCCACAGCCGCTTGGAAAGCTCTTGGATCACCAAGTCCATCCATGTGGGCAGGAATGACACCAGGGGCTGATGCAGAGAGGTGCAGGTGAGCCCTGAGGCTCACCATCCCACCAGGAGAAAGGGTGACAACTCCAGTGCTGGGTGGCACGAAGGACTGGGGACCAGACGCTCAGGCTCCAGGGATGGAGGATGGTTTTGTCCACCCCCACAGGCTGCAATGCCACAGATCATTCCTGCAGGCCCACTCACAGGGAGGTTTGGGGACCTGGTACCCGTCCTTTATGCCAATCATGAGCCTATTCCAGTCCCACTCTTTCTCCATCCCATTCCCAGCTGTGAGCAGATGCAGGTGCTCAGCACCAAGCACATTCCTGCTGGCACTGCTGGCACTGAGGTTCTGGGCTGCTGTGATGAGGGTGATTTGCACTCAGGTCTACAGATAGAGCTGGTAACGGTGCCTCAGCTGAGCCACTTCTGCTCCTGGGCGGTTTCCTTGCAAAGACGGCACTTTTCTCACTTTGTTTTCCTTTTCCAGCAGGAAAAGCCGAACGGAAAAACCCCCTCGGGGTTGGCTTTAACCCCCCAGAAGCGTTTTCAGCTGACCTCTCCCGTGTCACCGCGCTGTGCTGCAGGCGGCAGCGGCAGCTCGGTGCCCTGCGAGCCGCTCGCTGCACCCAGCCGTGCCCGCCCTGATGGGCACGGAGGAGGCGGGTGAGGCTCCCGCAGGGCACGGCTGCGGGTGGCTGCCGGCCCCTGCTGGAGTCTCCCCGTCTCCCCCTGCGTGCCCAGGAGGGATTACCCGGGGATGCAGCCGCCCCGGGCAGCGGTGTGTGCTCGGGCAGCGTCGCCTCCAGCCCTGCGCTCCTCCTGGGGCCCTCAGGGCATCACAAGCGGCACCGGCCCGGGAGGACAGCGGAGCTAACCCCCGCTCTGGGGGGCCGCGCACCGCAGCAGCCAGCTGCGGGGGCTCGCTGCTGGGCAGGTCAGCGCCGGGGGATGCAGGTCATGATGCTGAAACTAGTGAGATTTGACCGAAATCCAGCTTTTTGGCACCGTTTTATTCCCTGGCTATGCGGATACTGCACCAGGAGCCCCAGGCAGGAGCAGGAGGAGGGCTTCCCTTCTGCAAAGGCACTTTCCTGCATGTTGGAAATGCTCAGTTTTCTCCAAGGGCTGAGGACAAGAAGCACAGGTGGAGGGTGCAGGGGGGTTTTACTTCAGCAGGAAACACAAATCCAGTGATCATCTCCTTACACACCAAAAAGCCTGCAAAAAACGGATTATACTTACACGAGCCGATTGGCACGATGTTATCTGTAACATCTATAGACTGGATCTCCAGAGCCCCCGCTGTGCTGTCCACAGGTCCCACCAGACTGCTCTGTCACGGTCCGATTGAAAGCTGTTGGGGGCAGTTTGGATGCTCCCACGTGGTCTGTCACTGGACTGATGCAGCACAGGGAGTTGAAACCAAGCCTCTTGCTGGTGGGTGCACTTCAGCAGCCATTAATGCAAGCGCTTGGTAAGGAGGGTTTGCTCGTGGCCCTCTAGGGCTTGTCTCTGCTCCTTCCCAGTGCTGTGGCCTGAAGGGGTGCTGGGCAGAGGCCAAGGAGACCCCAGCACAAGCTGAAACCCAACCTCACAGGTGAGGCTTGCTCGAGCCATGGCTGGGTACCAGGGCTGCCCTTATGGGTCACCCTGCTGGAGCTCCTGCATCCAGGAGGCTGCGGATGGCCACGCGCTCGGGTCATGCCGGCCATGGAGCACACCAGGGTCAGCCCAGCCGGGTTTCCCCAGGAACATGCTGCAGTGCCGGCCTGCACACCCTCAACCTGCCCATGAGCTTTCCCCAGATCCCATAGGGATCACCTATGGGATGCACGGGGGTCCCGCAGCCAGGTGGGCACAGGAGCATCCCTGTGACACGGTCCCTGGTCTGTCACTGCCCTTTGGGTTCTGTGTTCCTCTGGCCCTGGGCTGGGTTTTGAACCTAGCCAGAGGCAGCACAGCTGGAGAGGCCTGAGGACAACGGCCTGGAGTTACCACCACCACACAGAGCGCGTTTGGCTTTGGTGTTCCTGGGAACCAGGTAGAGAGGGGAGGGTGCTGTATGGTAAACCCACGGCCCCTGGGGAGTGCAGCTGCCCCCACCCGTGCTGGTCCCCCATTGAGCACTCAGATCATGCAGTAGGGGAAGGCGCAGGGACCAAATTCAGGGCTGGGCTCACCTGAGATCACATTTGGTGCCAGGAAGGGACTTTTTACAAGGGCCTGCAGTGACAGGACAAGGGGAATGGCTTTAAACTGACAGAGGGGAGACAGCTTAGATCTTAGGCAGAAGCTCTTCCCTGTGCGGGTGCTGAGGCGCTGGCACAGGGTGCCCAGAGAAGCTGTGGCTGCCCCATCCCTGGCAGTGCTCAAGGCCAGGTTGGACAGAGGGGCTTGGAGCAACCTGCTCTAGTGGAAGGTGTCCGTGTCTGTGGCAGGGGTTGGAACTGGATGAGCTTTAGGGTCCCTTCCAACCCAAACCAGTCTGGGATTCTATAACACACCCAAACACCCCGGATCTGCGGCTTGTGCAAGCTACTTTTGTCTCTTTGGAGGGGAGATGAGCAACTCTCCCAGGACAACCCCCTTGGTCATCCCCAGCCCTATGCCACCTTCCCTGGGGCAGGATGGGGCAGAGGGCAGGACTGCAGGCGCTTGGGGGTACTGTGGCTTCAAGATCAGCTTGGCACTGCCCCAGGCCAGCACCTCAGCACACATTTCTGCTCTCCTCTGCATTTCCTGCATTGTTTTATGGCTCTCACCCCTGAAGTGGGAGCAGCTCCTGGTGCATCCCATCATGTATGGTTCTCCCAGATCAGATTTCCAAGGGGAAGGTGACCAGCCCCATATCAAGAGTGAACATTGTGATGCCCATCACCCCATTCCTCATCACTAACTGGTGATGCCCTTAGGCAAGCGCTATCCATTTTCCAGGACCTATGTTCACATAGATTAAATAGAATTACTATCTATTACCTATCTATCTGTATATAGATCAAACAATCTATACATTAAATCAGAATCCAGGACAAGGGCATGGAGGTGAAGGATGCTTCCAGGACTGGATCTCACTCCAAACCACAGGATGCTGTGCTCCGGAGATGTGTTCCCCAGCGTGTGCCAAATGACAGCTCCAAGAGGAGACGGGTTTTATCCATTTTATTTAACCAATGAAATTCCTACTGATAACAATGAAAGTAATTTCAGCAAGTATAAATGCGATACAGTTTTAAACAAACCCCATTGTTCCGTACCTATAAATAGATTTTTCAAAACCTCATAAAAAGTGCAGATTTATGAATTGCTGTTAAAATGTTAATACACGATTCCTTTGTTTAAAAATGCATTTTTTTGTCTCTTAACTCACCAAAAAAAAAAAAAAAAGAAAAAAGAAAAAAAAGAGAAAAAAAAAAAAAAGAGTTCCTTCTGCATCTGTTCAGATAAATTCAAGTCGGGTAACTTAAAAACTAACACAAGTCACACACAAAGAGAAAAATCCATCCCGCCAGGTCAGCCCATCCTCTGGGAACAAAAAGGAATCCAACAAAGAAAACCCCAACCAGCAATAACAGAACAAGTAACTGGTAAAAGCTGCTGTGGAGACCCGCAGGGAGCTCCTAGCAGCTGCCTCACCTTGCAGCAAACCCTCCAGGACAGTATGGGGTCTGCAGCGTGTCTCCGGAGCTCAGGGCAGGCAGGATGGGAGGCCTGCGGGATGCTGGAGGGACTGTGGTACCCATGGAGCCACCTCGCTTCCAGGGGGTGGGATGGAGCAGCAGGACCAGAGCTTTGTCCTTAATCCTGCACCCCAAAACACCTCCGGGGCTGTGGCAGGGGAGGCAAGAAGCTGGGTACGACTTACCCCATGTCAGAGGGGGGAGATGCAATGAAATGCCAACCCCTGGGCACTGCCTTGCCACTGCCCCTCCGACCCACAGCTGCCCATGGGGAGCCGATGCCGCTCCTTATCCCACCATGCTGGGCTCTGTATACAGCAAATAAGGGCTAACGCTTGCACTCAGAGGGGCTCGGAAGCTTTCGGGCTGCAGAAAGGCCATGCCCATGTTTTCGGAGCGGCGGCTGGTCCATCCATCCCTCCACACACCAGCAAGGCTCATGTTCCCCTCATGCACAGTGAGCAGACCATGCCAGTGGTGGGCCTGTGGGTACAGGGGATGAAACACCCCCAGATCTCAGCCTGCCCCACGTTTGGGTCCAAATGTGTCCCAGCACAGGGTGGCCACGCAGCTCGGACCATGCTTTATGCAAAGAAGGGCCCTGCTCACCCAGGGTCTGCTGGAGCACCTCCCTGTATCTACAGTGGTATTTTATCTACAGCAGGGTCTGTTTAGCAAGAGCAGTTTAAAGTGGCTATGTTTATCAAGTTTGCTACTTTATGAATTCAAAAAACATCAACAAAACGAGAAATAAACCAACCCCCAACAACTATAAATACAAAGACTCTCACACACCAGACACTTGCAGCCTGCGTGACTCATAAACCGCATCAATATTCTGTTAAAAAGCTTATTCTACTTAAAACTATACATAGTACAAGAGACTTGAAGAGCGGCAGTCGTGCCCGGGCACGCTGCCTGCGCCAGGGTGGCCCACAGTCAGGTGCTTCCTAAAGAATCAAGGAGTTACAGTAACACGGCACAGGACTGCAAAGCCGATCACAGCTTCTGCTTACACCGCATACGAAGTACCAAGGGGAACACGAAAAAGAACTGGTGTTAATACTGATGGATTAAAGAGTAACTATAAGGATCAAAACAGACGTTCACAGCATGCTACATATATTGCTCACAAACTCTTTTTTTTTGTTGTTTTTCTCTAAAAAAAAAAAAAAGGAAAAAAGGCTAATACAAAACAAGGAGTTGGCAGTCTGATTCCGTTAGGTTGGATATAGAAAGAGAAAAGCATATACATTCATTGTGTGGCTTTCCAGCAAAAGGAGAAAAGGGTAAAACCGAGAGATTTCAAGTTTACAAAGTTCCTGTTTCTTTTATAAGCTACAGTTTATATCCAGTTCCAGGTCACAGTCGTGAAAGGATTCCTGACTGCGTTGCCTTGTCGAGTCCAAGGGCTGTAGCCTAATTGGGATTGTTTTCCCCCTAAAAGCCAGTATCTCCTGCAGCCACCCAGGCACATGGCGGCTGGGCTGGAGGGAGGAGGTTTGGGTCTGGTGGCACGACATGAGCGTGAAATGGGCAATGAGGAAGAGTTCTGGACTGTGGGTGCTTGGACCTCCTGCTGTCGCTGTCCCCCAGGGCCCTGAGCTGGAGACACAACGCTTGGGGGTTCACCCATCTGGTGGGGGCAAGAAGATGCAGTTCAACAGCAGCACATTCGTCTTGGGTAGAAGCAAATGGTTCCTTTACCCTGCTCCAGCTGTGGAGCAAGGAAAGGGTCCCAGCTCCTGTCCTACAGAAGCCCTTTGGACACCTCAGAATGAGGCATCTCCCACCATCTCCTCTAAGCAGAGAGAAGCACAAGAACCTCTCAGACACATCGGCCAAGTTTCTCCAACTGGCCAACGTGTCAGCTCCTCCTGCACTGGTTGTGTCCCCTCACGGGTGCCTGTGGTCTCTACTGTCTGATGCTGACAGCATGGCTTGCTCCCCACTATCAGTGTATTAACTGGTGTCTTCAATACCACCTCTAACTACTGTTGGGAACAAAAGCAGAACTCAGGTTTCTATTTTCCACGAGCCCTGGTGATACTCCATACCTGTAGGAACACACAACCCTGCCTATCTCTCCAGCAGCCACACCATGGAGTGCATTTGGATTTATCCCATAGATAACTGAAAAACCCAAATCCACTTGTTCCAGAGGCCAGCTGCAGGGCACCCAAGGAGCTGCCTGTCACAAGAGGACCTCAAATCCCCCATTAGATGTCCCCCAAAGAAACCTGCATGGCTGAATAGCTCGAGCATGGGGAGTCTTGCCAAAGAAAGCATTTCCTTACTGGATTCACTGGATTATCACTGTAACTCCAGAGATGGGACCTAACATGCTACTGGCAAATGCTACCTAGATGCTGTAAGCGAGTACTGACTGTCATCCTTTTGAACCAGATTTGGAATTTTCCTGTCCAGAAATAACCAAAACCAACAACTGAGTGCTTCTGAAGAGGAGAAAGTCCCTCTGAACTCAAATGGCAACAGAGGAACCTAGCACTGTTTTACAAGGCTAAGGCTAGGAGGCTGCCCCTGCATGATTGTGGGGGGTTGTGGGTTGGGAAGATAGGAAGCACTTGATGCAGGGTGGTTGTGGCAGGTTGGAAAATGACAATTTTTGCCCCTTTTGAGCAGCAGAAGGATTAAATGTCTCCAAGAGAGCGCTGATGCAAGCTGGGGGAGCAGCAGCATGACCACATGCCAGGAAACGTGCTCTAAGGGATGCATTAACACTGATCAAGATGCTCCTAAAGTTTCCGCATGCTACTGTGCTCTTTCCATCTCCCATACCTGTGATCTATGCAGTAAGGATGAAATGCTAAATTCAGTTTCATTTGGAGATAAACATTCTCAATTTCCAAATGTGGAAAAGCTGGTGGGTGCATCTCTTCTGACAAACGCAGTGCTGGGGGACATGAGGGAGGATAAATCTGGAGTTCATATAGTGAAAACTGACATTTCTGTCCAGCTCTTGGAATGATCGCTTACAGCAAACCAACTCTTACAGCTTTATATTCAGATTGGCTCTGGGAAGGTTCACTTACAATGAATCCGCTCCTTTCTCCCTTTATTTTGTGCAACATCACCCCTTATTTATGGGAGAAGGATCCAAACCTCTAAGGAAATTAACTGAACACTTGAAATCAAGATTTGGAGTATTTCTTTTTGGCCAAAACTTTTTAGTCTGGGCACAAGCTACCAAGTATTTGCTTGCCACCACCAGTAACTCTTCTAAATCCAATCCAGCTCTTCTAAGAGGGAGTCCGAACTCTGGAACATGAGCCTGAAATGCATGCCTATGTTCATGGAAAACACACATGCATGAGAAACATCAAGAACCTGTTCTGCAAGAGCAGCAGCTTACAGTTTAACTGCTTTGGGAAAGATTTCTCTAAGCCTATATAAAGTCCCCAAAACAACCCATTTCATTAACAATCACTGTGAATCACGTGGGTCTGCTACACATTATTCCTTTAATCTCTATGGAAACTGATTTTATTCTGTTGGATTCAGGTGACTAAGTATCTTTAAAAACCTGACTCAAAAATGCCAGTGGGCACCTTGCAGGATTTTGCTAAGTGCTTAAATTCCCACTGAAATTTAGGCAACTCCTGCTTTTTCCACATCCCATGAAAATATCTATGAGTATCACTACGAACAAAAATACTTTGAGGAACCTGGAACTTTGACTTTCTGCACTCAAATATCAGAGAAGCAAAATGCTTTCCTTTTTGTTCTGTTCTGATCTGTTCTATATTCATAGAGACTTACAATTATAATTGTTTACAACCACTGATTTTCCTGTCTTTAAGGTTTTTTAATACCTAGGAAGAGCTGACGGGGTAATTCTTTAACTCTTACACCTGAAGTACATCCTTTTCATTGCAATGAAGGCTTTACGACAAAGAATTTATGTTTCAGTTCAGTCTTGATGAAAATAAATCCATCTACAGCTCACAAAAATTCTCTCAGGGTACCACAACGCTGGCTTTAGTAGCTATCTGCACAAACTGTTCCCTAGTTTCAAATGGTTTCTATTCCTGTCTGACTCTTGTGATGTTCAGCTGCAGGTGGAGTGTTCTGGGAAATGCAAATGCTTTCTCCAATCGGCATCTTCTCCATTTCTCTTCATTAGCAAAAAAACAGAGCAATTTCATCAAGAATGTATCTGTCCCAGCACAGAGTCTGAAGTGATTCTGCAATAATAAGAAGCTGTCCGTGCTCAAAAACTCTGCTGCCTACTTAAGAGCATTCCCTGTGTAGCTGGTTAATTTGTGCCTACCAAGCTTTCCCTTCTGCAGACAGGAGACTGTACACTTCCTTTTATGTTGGTCATGGCTGGCATTTTGTGGACTAACATTAATGCTGGTAAATACCAATTCCAATAAAGGAACACGGAGGGTGAGTATCTATGCTTGCAGTGATTATGGTACTCATAAGGATAATATTAAACAACAAAGTGTAAAGATTCACATTCACGAGTGCTTTCAAAATGCAGAAACATCCAAGAACTCTTGTACATTGAAATTTGGCACAGTGTGAGCCTAAAGCGTGCATAAAATGTATGGTAGAGTTGTCTGACTTTAAACACCTATTCTGAACAAACATCTATTCAGAATCATAACTTTGAGTATAAAAACTAGGCTATAAATTGTTACACTGTAAATGCAATACTTGGAAAAAAAATGCCACGTGGAAAACATTTCCAGAAGTTTCAAGTTTGCATTTAATGTTTAAAAAAAAGAGAGAGAGAAATAGCAAACTAGTTGTACAGTGACATTTCCTATAGCGGAATGTCTTGCAGGCCATACGCGACGTGATATGGCACCTTAAAAAAAGAAGAAATCACTGGTTTACTATACATTTGATGAAGCAATCCACTGATGGTTTCTGTATTTCAAATCTGCTCATGTACTTTGCTCAGAAGGCATTTGAGCTGGCAAGTATGTATCATAAGGAAAGAAGTAAAGGCACTCATGTTTCCAAATGTAAAACTCCATCTACGCTAAGAGTCTTTGCTTTTCTGAAGGGAAACGAAGCTGTCATATTAGTTATCCAAATCCAAGTTTCACCTTCTTTCCAGAGCTCAACTGTGCTTCTTGAGAACTACTTGACTTCTCAAAGCAAAGGGATTTAAAGTAGTACTGCACAGTTCCCATCACTTGAGGAAAACTAAAAGTATTGCATGAAAACTTCTCTCAGCAGAACTGTTTTATGCACAAAAGCCATCAGGTATGGCCACTACACTCACAGGAGGGAGCAAAAAGGATCATAACAACTTAGGAAGTCAACCTAAGTTCATACATATGAGCATCTCAATACTTGTTGAGAAATCTTTGCAGTTAGCTATACAAGATAAATAAATGTGATGTTTTACCCAGTGCTCTCTCTGATGCTCGCTATTGGGTAGTTTGCTAAGCAGCCAACGTTACATTAAAAAAACCACATAATTACTGATTTCTTCCTCAAAAGGTTTTCACATGCAGTCTGCAGTCTGAAAGTGCAGGAAAGTGTACAATCATTTAGCTTTCCAATCTGGAACAGACAGATAAAGCAAAAAAACCAACATGTGGAGTCACAGCAAGGTTCAGGAAAAGGGAAGAAAAGAGAGAACTGACTTTAGGAGCGTTCTGGTCCATGATTTTGTCAATGAAAAGTGTTAGAATAGGAATAGTAGGTTTTTAAACTATTCTGCAATCACCAATGGAAAAAAATCCTGTATTAACTTGTACAGTCCAACGGCACATTAAAAATAAACCTATCCAGTTAGTTTTGAATGTCTGCAACAGAAATAAAGGTCACCCTCCTCAAAGAAATATGAAAAGCCCAAACCAAGAGACGGAAGCTGAAGCGGTGACAACTTGCATCCTACTGGGTAAGTTTAAGCATCTCTTTAGGCACTTCACTGGTTCATTAAATGCAATACAAAATAAAGCTATAAATATCAACATTTTGTGCTCTTAGAAATTAGCTCAAAGCAACAGAAAACAGCACAAAAGTGTGTGACATTTTTGGCAGCTTATTTCTTCCCTTCCCCAATATTACTGGTTGTCCAAGAATGCTTTGTTTTGGGGATGCTTTGGCATCTCAGTATCAGGTTGTCTGAAGCCATAAAAGCTAAAACAAAACTGCTAGGCCTTAGACAATAAAGAAATTTGGTTTTACAATTTCTTTATGGCTATATAAGAAGGACACTTTAGCAGTGGCATGAGAGGGAAAAAAGCTTGCTTTCTTTTTAAATATTGCACTTTTCTTTTGTTCACTCACACTAATGCATAGAAACTTCTTTAAGTATTAAAATTTCATGCTATGAAAACGTTATGGGAAATAAATTTCTACACATCCAATATGAAAGAACAGATATGCTAGCCTTCCTTTACTTTCCTTAGGTAGAACATTGAGAAAGAAGAGAGTGCAAAAAAACCCACCACCTTGTTTTTGGTCAGCCTGTGTATTAACTTTATAGGTGCCAACTAAACAAATTGCAACATGTGATGAACATGGATATTGTAAGGACAACTGAGGGTGACTGTCAGTAAAACAAGATTATGCATGATCGAAACACAGTAAGTGTGGCTGAAATGGGAAATCGTGAGGCCTCTTCTCTTGGGAAGGGGCACGACAAAGCAGATGAATTTTGCACTTCAGTAGCATGCTGTAGGATTTATCATGATTCATTTCACATTACAGTGTGCTCAATGTTTGCATCCACATCTCGCATCACCTTCAATTGCTGTAGTAAGACAGTGACTGGCAAGCCATCTCCAGGAGACACAGGAGAATCCAGTGGGCGATTCAATGCAACCCAGCCCGTGTGTCTCCATCACAAGTCACGACGTGGTGGTGTGTTCTCAGGACAGGCAGAACCCATCTCCTGCTGGACTCCACTAATCTGAAAAATGATTGCTTGGAAAAAGAAGTCTCTAAGCACTTCACTCCGGTGCTTAAAGAACAAAGCGCTAGGATTGGATATTAACAAAACCAGTTTCAGGATCCTGACCACTGCGCAGAAATCCAGCCGGAAACAATGCAGAGTAGTGCTCCTCAGTGTTACTTTTGTTATCATTAGTAATGTTAAGCATCAAGAAAAATAAAACACGTCATTGCACATTACAGCCGCCAAGAAGCACGGCTAAACTTTGACACTAGAGAATTGAATAACCTGATGCTACATCACAAACAGCTTCTGGTGTGTATCTATTTCAAAAGGTCTTTACATACTTAGTAAAACTCCTTTACTCCTGCCCAGCGGATGCTTCAGGTTAAGTGACGAGTTATGGCACGAAGGGCATACAGAAGTTCCGCTTGCATACGAGCCTCCATTAGAAGCAGATTGACATGAACCTGTTAGAAATTAAATCAGCCATTTAGTTCACCTGTGAATGCATCATTATTTATTCATTTAGGCTAAAATGTATAGACTTTAGTACAGTATCACTGCAAGAAACTACATCCTTTCTGTCTGTACCCTGCTGCAGGCCCCCAGTTCCTCTTCAAACAGCTGTGCTGTATGCCAGTACCAGGCCACAAGACTGCAAGGAACTAGCCCCAGCTGCTGCTTTGAGCAATCTTCCATCTCAGAAGTCCCAATAAAACCATTTTTGTCTCCTAATGACATTAGCTCTCTATGAATTATATTTTGCTTTCTTTACTACCACCTGTGATCGCTATATAGGGGCATAGACTAATGAATGGTTTACATTACAGATAGGTTATCAGGCACACAGGCACTGACTCTTGTCAGGAAGCATTTAACTTGGATATGTGAAGGCGTGTTGACATATTTATTGATGAAAACCACCATGAGGATTAACTCATATATATAAGTTAAGGTCCTTTTTGATCCACAAATCCCAAGTATTGGCGTAGTTGACTGCTTCTGCATTCCCAAGTTTATCCACTTCTCTTTCACAGCTGTCAGTTCAATTTTATGTAGAGATCACTCAAAATAATAGAATCGGCATTTCCAGGACACTAAGAAGTATTTCTGTAAAACTGATATCTAACACTCAATGAATTCATTTCTTTTTTTTTTTTTTTTTCCTGGGTAAAACCAGCTTATTTGACAGATACTGTATGCTAAGGTGTCACTGTACTTTAATTCTTAAACAGCATGGGGGTTTCCATGAAGCCAGTTTGGCTTTGAAATCCGTACCTTCTCCGAGTGCTTGAACTGACGCCAGTAACTATCGTACATGCGCTTGGTAGTTCTCTCTGGGTAGCAGGTCACTGTCTTTATGTAAACCTTCAGGCTGCGTTCAAGTAACTGATTAACTTCTCCATAATCATAGTCATCATACCTAAATAACACAGGCAAGCATTCTGTTGGACATAAGGTTTTAAAAGCATGGTCTTTCGCAGCATTATGTTTTTATGTTTGGGAATTGAAGCGTTTATTATACACGCTACAAACCCCACCATTAACAGAGGATCTCAAAGGCTTAGTACTAGGATGCTGCCTTTCCTGAACAAAGGATACATGCTGGCTTCAGAAAGGTAGTTCTGTCAAATTTCCATCCATATTCATAATAATTTTCTCCACTGGAAGCAGAAGTTATACTGATACGCCAGCAAAACCACTCTAACTTCCAGACGGAGGTACCATCTCCACTTTTAACACCTGGAGTCTAAATCATGCTTTTCACATGATTCAGTTTTCATTCTGTTTACACAGTTTAAAACGCACTCCTAAAGCCATGGGATTTCTGTCCATACCTGATTCCATACATACAGTGGACATAGTTAAATAAAGCTCTTCGTAGCGTAGTTGTATCAACATCTTCATGTGTTGCCATAGTGTTATACGTGAGGTTATATACCATCCGAAACTTCTCATCAAGGAGATGCCCAATATCAGAATAAAGCCTGTTTACAAGGGAAAAGCCATGATTTTCCCAAGTATAATCCTGCAGAAAGAGAAGAAAATATATAAATGTACAAACAAAATCCCTATCGGATCCTCTCTATAGCTCAACAGTTTTGTTGTCTGCTAGCTATAACTTTACTCTCTTCAGAAGATTTGTATTTTGAATCCTTCATCCATATCACCTGCTCCATTCCCTTAGGCTTCCTGGCAGTGAATATCAAATCACAACACCCCACTTCAGCTGGATATCATGACCCTACAGAACTAAAAACCCAAGTTTCTCCTGAGATGCTGAGGCAATTTTCCACTGTCTGCTGTGCCACTACAACCAGTGCCATTCTATGTTGGAGAGCCTGTAAGTTTAAAAACCTGATCTTTTTAGAGGCTTTGATGGTTAGCAGAGACAGAGTATTTGTTTCCAGCCAGGATCTACAATCACTGAGTAAAGTGCTAAACCATCCTTGAACAAACTAATAAAATCCAGGCCTCTTTGGTCTTAGACAAGCACCCAGATTGCAAGGATGAAAGCTTGCCTGCTCCTATCAGGAATGGGAAATCTTTGCAGAGTGATGGCCCAGCATCAGCAGGGAGAATGACCCTGTTTCAGAGCAGTGTGCAACCGCTTTCCATGCTGCGGTTACACAGAACATGTTAGTTCGCCCACATCCTTGGCAAGTGCTCAATCATTCAATAACTGATGCTACCTTTACAATTGAGGGCATCATCTCCACATCCTTCCTGTGTCTGGCTGGTTTCAAATGTTACTGTTGGGCAATGGTCCTCACCCAGGTGCTTTAGAGACTGGTCCTCCGATGAGGATAGTGGGGAAGAGTAGGTAGGACAGTATTCAACTGCCTAAGAGAGGCATTCAGTGATGTCTGAAACGTGTCACATCATATTTGGTCTCCAGCTGCCAGTCCAAAAGACTGTAAGGCTTATTGGACGTATGTTGTACCCACCAGCCCTGTAAAGGTGTCCAGGAGACCTGAGGCATCATAAAAGCCTCTGAAAGCCAGAAGCCCCATGAGGGGGAAAGTGCTGTTTATTAACAGCAGCTGATCCATACTAACAATGAAAAAGGGAAAAAAACCCAGTTTAAAGACATTCTGTGGTGTATGGAATACCTTTTTCTATTACTAAATTTAAACCCACACAGATAAAGGCAGTCTTGTTGTATCAGAATAGGGATCAGATCGATGGCAAGGTTTTGGGATGCTACTGCAATCTGAACAACATTAAAAGCAGAGCTTTTGGGAGGCTGTGGGTATATATATCTAACTGCTTAAGTGTAGGACTTACTAATAAGGTTAAATTATCAAGGTGACTCCTCTGAACGAAGGCAGAAGCTGTCCCATTTATTTAAGAGCAGAGATATTTTAGATCCAATTTCAACTTCTGTACAGCTTTTTTCCGTGGAAGGCTGATGCTCCTAAAGTAGTTAAGCAGAATGTCTGATTTACAGGCGCTCGCTCTGCCTTATTCTTTTTGGCAGTATCTACCTACTTCAGGCTCATATAAAGACCAGAGAATAAATTACCCAGATCAACAGAGACTGCTATATAGCTAAATACATTTCCTGAGAGTGATCATGAATTCTTCACTTTACATTCTTAGATACATCTTCTGACCATGGAGTTTTCCTGCACCCGCTGTGTTTTTAATTGAAATGCTCTGATTTGGTTTAAGATTTCTTCCACTGCTTTCAATTTATTACCAGACTGCTGATTTATCTACTTTATAAGCTGGAACATAAGCACCTAGAAAGTCGATCCTGTTAGATATATTATGAAGTTTACGAGTCTGGTAATGGAAAAAGATGCCAATATGCAAGAAAAAGTGCAGTTAAAACGAGTAGTTTTTTTCTTTCAACAGCATTAAAAAATACATATTCAAATATAGCCATAAACTTCAGTAATTGTATTTAGGAACTCTTTTTCTTTCCTGACCTTTAAAGTCCAGTGATTTGGATCATACGTGAGACTGATACTCACCAAACTGCTCTCATATATACATCTAGGTATTGATAACCACTGGACAGAGAATACTTGATAAAATGGCAGGAATAAAGAGTTCTTCCAGTGGATTTTTTTCGACAACATCTGAAGGGACAGGAAAGAAATTCTTTCTTTTCTACCTTCCACTTTTATGGCAGATTTAGTGATATGCTTTGCGGTTTTCAAACATTAATTGTGGTAATAATTGCAGTAAGACTGAAAGCTCAATATTCCCTTGACTGAATAGTAAAATGCTCATCTCAGGTGGATTTATGGAAGTTGTTTAATGGACCAGAACAAGAAAAGGAGCATGCAACAAACATGTCCCACTACAACCACTTTATGCTACTTGCCCTGTCATGAGATATACAAATATTGTTTCAGTGAATGTACTGTAAAGATATAGCACCTGAGCTCTGAATGTTGGCAGATGATCTTCTCCTCGCCTTGCGAAGTCTTTGTACCCAAATCCAGGATCTTCAATATAGCGGGAGACATCTGTAGAAACTATTTCATCATCAAATGCTGTGAATAAAACAGCAAAATGCTCTGCTTTAGGCTAGCACAAGAGTTAGTGCTGACTTCCAACTACCACCCTACTACAGGGCTAGAGAGCAATTTTCGAAGTTGTGCAAAGGAAGAGAGCGGTACAAACGAAAGAAACAGTTCAATCCCAACCTGCTTGTATGGGATCCATCCCTTTCATTGACCCAACTAAATGTCAGCCTACACCAAACATCTAATGTACTTCTAAAAAAGGGGAAGAGAGGGCTAAGTTCTCTCTGGAGTTGTGCTTTTCTCTGTGTTAACTTCTGAGGGAGGCTAGGTATCTTGAATCAGGAAGATGAATCCCTTTGGTAAAGTCACTATGCTGGGATAAGAAACAGAAAAATGTACCCTTCACAACAGGACTGCTATGCTGAGCAGGTATGGTGTCAGGAATTACACCAGCTCTGTTCTATAACCTGGAGTATGAGCAACCAGCAAGCAATGCAACACTCGTAAATACCAGTTGAAGATTACGTGAAAGCAAAGAGCTCTACAGTACATCAGGCTGAAATTCTGCCAGAAGCTTTAGTAACTAAGCATCTTCAAAGAGCTCCAAACCATGTCACTAAGCAAGCGCAGGTTCTCTATCAGGAATCAATCTTTCCCTCCCAAATAAACAGGTGGCTTGATTGTGTAACTACCTCTGCAGAAGTTGACTACTGCATAGCTGACTGCATTTGACCCTGATGTTAAAATCCTGGCTTGCTTCCACATGCATCGACAGAACAGTCGCCATATGTCCACTGTTAGCACCTTGAAAAGTCAGTTAATCTAAGAATTGCAGAAGTGCTTTATCTCCTCTTTGCCTCATTAAACAATCAAAACATAACTGCGTAGGAGGAAGCTCGCACAACATCTGCTGCAGCAAATCCTCAGTGAAGAATAAAAGCCTTGCACATAAACGCTCCTCTCCCCTGACAAGGACTGATCTCCATGAAAGAAAAAGGCTCAACACATACAGACTCCTTAACTCAAACTAGCAAAAGGCAAAGAGGAAGGTCAACAAAACTATCAGCAACCCCATCAAAAAGCCCCTTCTGTCCCAGACTCCTCTTCTGTATATACTTGAAGTTGCAAAGACTCTTGGAAAGTCCTGATTTGATAATGAAACTGCAATGGGTGTCTGTTTATCTGCACTGCTGATATTGTCTGTCCAAAGAAAAACAGCAAGAATAGACAATGTCCATTGCTTAAAATCCAACCATGACATTGTTGGATTTATCTTCTTTCAGAGATTTTGAGAGCCACAACACAATCTCTGTGCCAATCCACAATACAGTCTTTCTCCTTCTTGGGCTCACTGCACAAAACTAGATACCTTCAAACACATTTGGTCTGACACTATCAAGATCTAAATTCACAGTGTCATTAAAATGTGAAGCATTTTATGGGTCACTTCTTAGAAAGATGCAAGCTGTCATCTTCAAGTAGCCTATACTATGAGGAAATGGCTGGAGATTCTGATTGTCTTCCATATTCTTTCTTAGAACACTTTCTTTGGAAAAACAAATCCACCTTCCTGTCTACAGGAAGCAGATTTAATTGTAAGGTGTGTTAGAGATGAAAGCCTTCAGACCATATGAAGAATACCGGAAAAGAAGCTTTCAGCTCCGAATTCTGAACAGCATTTAAGAATAAAAAACCTGTTAAGAATCTCTACCACAAAACAGGCAGTGGAACAGCCCAGTGGTATCATCGCTCAGAATGGCAAGTCAAAAATGTCCTTTTCAGGTGGGAAGCAAATAGCAAAGATGCTGAGTCTCCTCCCAATCCATTTCCTGAACTAAATGTTGTTATCTGAAGGCTACTTATGAGTGTCAGTGAAGTTCTAAGCACTGTATAACCTAAACCTGTGAAATATTTACTGAATATCTATATGAATGAATGAATTTGAAGATACAGGGCATATAAAGAGAGAGAAAATTACACCCAACTTTTTAGTTTTTTTAGAGAAGTGTGCAGGCCTTTTTTTTTTTATTAATATACAAAAGCTAGATTTCAAGTAGCAAAAAGAGTGGTGTTTTTTGCCAATCAAGAAATCTTAAGCAGATCAAGTAAGTGACAGGACCACCTTTACTAGGCTCCTACCAGGCAAAGACAGAATGAAGACATGGACAGAGAAAGTTGTAGTCACTGAACTGGCTTCAAGTGTTTAGTTCTTACAAAGCACAAACAGAACAGAGCTGGAAAAGCACAAATACCTCCACTAATTACTAGCAGACTCTCCTTCTTCTCCTTTTCAAAGCGAGTTGCCATTTCTTCCTGAGAGGCTTCTTCATCCTCTTTATCTTCTTGTAGCCTCTTCATCCTTTCCATTAAGGCTTCCAGCTCACTTAAAGAATCTGCAATCTGCAAAAACACCATGACATTCTGCAAAATTAGAAGATAGACAGCGTGTGTCATCTTCAGATTTCATGCTTGACAACAAACGTTCTCAAAAACAGATAGCAGCAGCAAACACAGAAATTCAAGCCAGAATGCATTTTGCCACATACAGCACAGACAAACAGCTTCACACAGCTTTTGGACAGTGAGAAGGGAGCTGGGAAGTGCTAATCTAACCTATCACAGTAATCTCCTGTGGTGGGATTAACAGTGGAAGAGGTGGTGTTTGAGTGTGGAAACCACAGTTGCTTCTAATACATATTCCAACACGTAGGTGGTTTTGGTTTCTGTGATCTGCACTTATCATTCAGATTTTTCGTAAGTTGTTTGGGTTTTCTTTTCCATTTTTTCCTTTTGATTCTGTTTTTCTGCCCATAGCTGTAACTGCTTCCTAGTATGCTACTCACTGCTCGACAAGCAGCACAGTCAGCAGCAGCCCCTTGTCCACTACAAACAGGGAATAAGACACCCCTGTGATTTGAACTAGCATGACTTACAATCCAGAAATGTAAGATACAGCAAGTGAACTGAGTACCCACATGTGCACATTGTACTGTCTAGTGACTCTACTCATAATTCTGATCTTCCATCAAATGCAATGAGGTCAATTCCTCAGCCGGCATTAACTCGAGGACGTCTTCAAAGCATTATAGAGCTACTTTCAGGAAAAAAGTCCCACGTTTAAGTTAATTAGGTAGCAATCAAAGTTCTCTATTGGTTGATTCCAGACTGGAACACCAGCAGGAAGAATTAAGTCATTTTATTTCAAACATTTCCTCACAGAAGCATTTCAGACTTGACCAGTTTTGTGATTGCAGGCCTTGAAGCAAAAATTATCATTGTCATTATTGTTATTGTCATTATTATTAACATTATTATTTCTGTTGGGGCTTTTTTTTTCTTTTTTTCCCCCCTATTTCTTTTTTCATTCCGCATGTTTGGAACACGGATGATGCAACGCTTCAGTCAGTGACACGCTATCTGAAGAAACTGGGACTTTAAGTTTTCAGCTGAAAGCCAAGTTTTAGTCTTTCCCAATGGGTTGTGAGCTTAACTATCGACATCCCCTTGCTCTGACTACCACCCACCATTACAATGTGGTTTTCAATAGGTGACACTGAAAACTGCTGGAGTGAATGTAAAGAGTTACCAGACTCAAGCATTCCAGTAAAGTAGACAAAAACTTTCAAACTACCCGGAAATTCAGACAGGAAAGAATGGAAGAAAGTTTTCTAATGCAAAACAGAGTCAAGCAAAAGAATCTTCTTGCAACACTAACCCCAAAGTTGCTACTTGTGAGGGATGCATTTTCTATGTTGTTGTCATTGGCAAGATCACAGACACAGAAGTTGTTGACTGCTATAAGTCTGACTCCATTAGATGTATCCGGATCTCTTTCTGGATTAATGCCACTACCAAATACAAAACTTGCCAAGGCATGATAATGTGCCAACAGGACAACAGCATGCACCAGTTCAGGAAGAGACCAATTATTTTCCCCAGTCTTGACAAGTTTCTGAAATGAGAATAAAAAAAGTGTAAATATAAGATTTCTTTCGGACCCCAGCTTTTCTAGAAAACACTTCTAAAAAGGGATCAATTCCTTTCTTCCAACAATACCATAGTCCTCTTGCACACAAACTCGCACTGGTTGGAAAAGGAGACACCTCATATATCACCTCTTTCCTTTTGGGGTTATTTTAGCCACTGCTATTCCTAAAAAGCAAACCCTGTTGGCTTTGTCACAGAGAATTTATTGGCTTACTCGATGCTCTAGTACTTGCCTGAATGTTTTAACTCAGGGTAATGAAGACTAACCAGACGCTTGCATAGTTCTGAGCAGTTCTTATTACTGGACATTTACCACTGTTACAGGGCAGGACTGAGCAGGTACCTGAATGTGCTCTTTAGTGATCAGCCAGGGCCGGTGTGCAAGGAGCTTGTTTATTTCATTCAGGTTTTTCAGTCTTTGGGGAATGTATTCCAAACCGTTCAACCACTCTGCAATCCCGCCAGTCTTCAGAAACTCATCCACGTGCATATTTATTAGGTAGGAACACTGATGTCTGGCAGCAGCCTGGAACAGTTAAAACAGAGGGAAAAGGGCAGCACATTAGTGTGTAATCTGATTTCACTGCAGGTGGAAGACACACAAACCCCCAAACAATTTCATTCCAAAGGGCCACGTTTCATATTCATTTCTATACATATGGAGGATTCTCCAATAAAGACATGATTCATTACATTACTCTGAATTGCAGAACCTAATTTAGGTTGGAAGAGAACTCTAGAGGAGATCTGGTCCAAGCCCCTGCTCACAGGAGGGCTGACTTAGATCAAGTTGCTCTGAGCCAGCCAACGAGCCGGCTTCAATTGGAGCTCGTCTCAGATGCCTCTATACAAACGCCTGTAGCATGGGGAACAAACAAGAGGAATTAGAGATGTGTGCACATCTACGGAGGTATGATATAATAGGCATCACAGAAACATGGTGGGATGGCTCCTATGACTGGAGTGTTGGAATGGAAGGTTACAGGCTCTTTAGAAAAGACAAGCCAGGCAGGTGGGGAGGGGGAGTTGCCCTTTATGTTAGGGATAGGCTGGAGAGTATGGAATTCTGTCTGGGGACAGGTGAGCAGTTTACAGAGAGTTTGTGGGTCAGGGTTAAAGGGAAAACAGCCATGGGAGACATTACTGTGGGGATCTGTTACAGGCCGGCTGATCAAGGAGAACCTGTGGATGAAGCACTCTACAGACAGATAGGAAAAGCCTCACGCTCACAGGCCCTTGTTCTCATGTGGGATTTCAACCACCCTGACATCTGTTGGAACGATGGCACCGCACGGCACAAGCAATCCAAGAGGTTCCTCGATTGTGTGGAAGACAACTTCCTTCTGCAAGTAATAGAGGAGCCGACAAGGAGAGGTGCCATGCTTGACCTTGTGCTCACCAACAGGGAAGGGCTTATTGAGAATGTGGTACTCCAGGGCAGCCTTGGATGCAGCGATCACAAGATGGTTGAATTTGAGATCCCCAGGAGAGTGAGAAGAGTGTGTAGCAAGCTCACTGCCCTGGACTTCAAAAGAGCAGACTTTGGCCTCTTCAGGAGCCTGCTTAGTAAGGTTCCATGGGATATAGCCCCGGAGGGCAGGGGGGCCCAAGACTGTTGGTTGATATTCAAGGATCACCTGCTACAAGCTCAGGAGTGCTGCATCCCAACTAGAAGGAAGTGCGGCAGGAGGGCCAGGAGACCTCCTTGGATGGATAAGGAGCTGCTGAGGAAAATTCAAAGGAAAAAAGAGGCTTATAAAAAGTGGAAGCAAGGACAGGCGGCCTGGGTAGAGTACAGGGATGTTGTCCGGGAAGCTAGGGACCAGGTTAGGAAGGCTAAGGCCCAGTTAGAATTAAAGCTAGCCAGGGATGTTAAGGATAACAGGAAGGGATTCTACAGGTACGTAGCAAACAAAAACCAGACTAGGGACAACATAGGCCCCCTGAGGAAGCTTTCGGGAGAACTGGCTACTCAGGATTTGGAGAAGGCTGAGGTTCTGAATGACTTCTTTGCCTCGGTCTTCACTGGCAAAGGCTCTGACTGCACCACCCAGGTCTTAGAAGGCAGACGCAGGGGCTGTGAGAATGAAGACCTTGGGCCCACTGTAGGAGAGGATCTGGTTCGAGACCATCTTAAAAACCTGAATGCACACAAGTCCATGGGACCTGATGGAATCCATCCGCGGGCCCTGAAGGAGCTGGCGAATGAAGTTGCTAAGCCACTGGCCATCATATTTGAAAAATCATGGCAGTCAGGTGAAGTTCCTGATGACTGGAAAAAGGGAAATATAACCCCCATTTTCAAGAAGGGGAAAATGGAAGACCCGGGGAATTACAGACCAGTCAGTCTCCCCTCTGTGCCTGGCAAAATCTTGGAGCACATTCTCCTGGACAGCATGCTAAGGCACATGAAAAACAACAAGGTGCTTGGTGACAGCCAGCATGGCTTCACTAAGGGCAAATCCTGCCTGACCAATCTGGTGGCCTTCTATGATAGGGCTACAGAATTGATGGACAAGGGTAAAGCAGCTGATGTCATCTACCTGGACTTGTGCAAAGCATTTGACACTGTCCCACACGACATCCTTCTCTCTAAATTGGAGAGACATCAATTTGATGGATGGACCACTCGGTGGATAAAGAACTGGCTGGATGGCCGCACACAAAGAGTTGTGGTCAATGGCTCGATGTCCGGCTGGAGACCGGTAACGAGTGGTGTCCCTCAGGGATCGGTGTTGGGACCGGTCTTGTTTAACATCTTCATCGCTGACATGGACAGTGGGATTGAGTGCGCCCTCAGCAAGTTTGCCGATGACACCAAGCTGTGTGGTCCGGTCGATATGCTGGAGGGAAGGGATGCCATCCAGAGGGACCTTGACACGCTTGTGAGGTGGGCTGATGCCAACCTTATGAAGTTCAACCACGACAAGTGCAAGGTCCTACACCTGGGTCGGAGCAATCCCAGGCACAGCTACAGATTGGGCAAAGAAGAGATTCAGAGCGGTCCTGCAGAGAAGGACTTGGGGGTGCTGGTCGATGAGAAAATGAACATGAGCCGGCTTCAGTGTGCGCTCGCAGCCCAGAAAGCCAACCGTATCCTGGGCTGCATCCAAAGGAGCGTGACCAGCAGGTCGAAGGAGGTGATCCTGCCCCTCTACTCTGCTCTTGTGAGACCTCACCTGGAGCATTGTGTGCAGTTCTGGTGTCCTCAACATAAAAAGGACATGGAACTGCTGGAACAAGTCCAGAGGAGGCCACGAGGATGATCAGGGGAATGGAGCACCTCCCGTATGAAGACAGGCTGAGGAAGTTGGGGCTGTTCAGCCTGGAGAAGAGAAGGCTGCGTGGGGACCTCATAGCAGCCTTCCAGTACCTGAAGGGGGCCTATAGGGATGCTGGGGAGGGACTCTTTGTCAAGGACTGTAGTGACAGGACAAGGGGTAACGGGTTAAGACTTAAACAGGGGAAGTTTAGATTGGATATAAGGAGGAAATTCTTTCCTGTTAGGGTGGTGAGGCACTGGAATGGGTTGCCCAGGGAGGTTGTGAGTGCTCCATCCCTGGCGGTGTTCAAGGCCAGATTGGATGAAGCCTTGGGTGACATGGTTTAGTGTGAGGTGTCCCTCCCCATGGCAGGGGGGCTGGAACTAGATGATCTTAAGGTCCTTTCCAACCCTACCTATTTTATGATTCTATGATTCTATAATTCTATGAGCCTTGTCCAGACAACATCTCCATCCTTGGAGGTCACACAACCTCTCCTGCCCCGCGTTTACATCCTCATGGTAAATGTTGTTTTTCTAGTGTCCATCTGGCATTTGTTGTGACTTAAGTCCACTGCATCTCAACCTACTACTGTGCACTGAGGGTTAAATATCCAGAAATAAGGTTACACTGCACTCTGTAATACCTCACTCTAGTTGGCATGTGAGAAGCCTATCACTGTGGGAAACAGGGAAACATACAGTGCCAATTCTTCCTTCTCATTGAAAACCTTCTGGCTGGGCATGCTTTATTCTGATGAAAATCAACTACACAAATTCGCCCCTTGTCAAAATATCACCCTAATCTCTCCTTTCTAAAGTCTTCCTTTCTTCTTCTCTTTTAAATACACAATTCAAGGTCACAGAAGAAAATATATAGCCATTTGGTACATACCATTATAGCAATGTAGTGCCTATAGGGCAAAGGAAGGGGCCCATCCATGCGCAGCATGTAAAACTGGCTGCGCAGGAAAGACTCCAGGTACTGAGTATGGATGCTCATGACCTGCGTGATGTTGTCCAGGCGACCAGACGTAGAATATTCTTCCACAAGAAGATTAGTACGTTCATCCAAACCATTTGCTTGCATAACCTTGAAAACAAGACGGAAGAACTTAACAGAGAAAGATTTTCTCTAGTTTTAGACCTGCAGAGTAACATATTGCACTATGAAAGGTTTACTTGTGTATCAACTTAAAGGCAATGCTGGAGATCCAGACATATGCTTGTAAATATACACGCCTGCATGCGTGCAAATATGCACCTAGAGATGCTACTTGTATACTAAGAACTGAACAACACTCTACACTGTACCTCTGTTATTTTAATGTTTCTACAAAACCCAAAAGCCATTTTCTGCAGATCTTTCCAAAACAGCTAAACTTGCAGATGCTTAATGTCAAACCTGTACAGAGAGCTGGGAGTAAGGAAGAGCTAATGGAAAGTCAAGTCTTTATGGAAGTTAGGCTGTACCAACACACACCACCCCAGCATTCAGCCCTAAAACCAATTTCAAAATTAATGGAGAGGAACTGGGCTATGTAACCAAATTACAGAAACAGCCCTGGCAATCTACCCCTTCTGCGCCTGTATAATTGAAGAGGAGATCAAATGCTAATTTGTCCATAACATTCAAGTATTATTTAGAATAGGAATTTAATGCTTTCTTTAAACAAAAGCTGTTCTTTAATTATTCCAACCAATCCAAACCTTGGGCATGAGATGAAATGAAACAGCAAAAGAGTAAGTAGCTCTTTCACTGCAAGCCCTGACACAGTATTAGTGTTATTACTCAGTGTTTATCACCAAGAACAGCCATTCTCAACATGTTCACCACTGAAGTTACAAGCACAAGAAGAGAATACCCAGTATTTATTCTGAAACAGCACAGTATTAAACTAACCAGCTTACTATTGCACACACCATGAGATGAGACATTTTAGCTGGTTTCCTGCACATGAAGAAACAAAGTGCCTAAAGCCAAGAAGACATAATGCTTTTGCTGAAATATTCTATTTACAATATATTTTCCTTCTTTATGATGGGCTGATGAATGGATCGTGTCTCAAATATTTTCACATTAAATGTTATATAGAAGTTACATACAAAGAAACATGAGAAACATGCCACCTTCTTCATTTCTCACCATTTTAGCTGCCTGGTTTAATCTGTGGGCCCAGAAAGCTGTGGTTTAGTGTGAGGTGTCCCTGCCCATGGCAGGGGGGTTGGAACTAGATGATCTTAAGGTCCTTCCCAACCCTACCTATTATATGATTCTATGATTCTATAAAGAAAGGGAAGAAGCAGCTATGCACTTAGGCGGCTCCATCATTTAGCTCTTCACTATGGCAGCTTTTCTTCATTCTGTATCCAAAATGATTCCTCCTCAGTTTTCCTTAAGATTTTTTTTTACCCCTGGAAATCTATTCACACACAAGAGATCATTTTATCTCGGTACTGTACATCCCTTGCTCCACTCCAAGGAATCCTCCTTCTTCTTCAGCAAGTGTATCTCCCATGTATTTAAGAGATCATTGTCTCATTTAGTAGTTTCTTGGGGAAATCATACTTTTAGTGTCCCTGGTAAGGTTTCTAATCTTCTCCAGCTTGACAGGAGTCTTCCTTGTAACAGTACAAGTTACGAAGAAGAAATTTTGCTGACAAAATTGGAATATAATCCTGTAGGACTGCACTGTTGCTATGTTAGGTATAGCAAAATGCCGCATTACTGCTTCTGAGATTTATCTCCACCTATATTACTGTCCTCTTCATACTGCGTATATAATTCCTCCGGATTTATAATCATCCATGGGTCTACAAACATGGTTTTTTTATTCTGCTTGTAAAGCTTTATGGTACTTTAACAGGAACCTTTACAATTAGATTGTTATTGCTCTGTCCATATTCTTTCCATTATGACAATAAAGCAGGCTTTGCCACGAGCAGTATTACTATAAAGATCTGTCAGATATTCAGTGTGTTACTAATCTCTAACTACATCCTTACTTTCCACTGTACTATTTCATACTGATGAATGGGGGAAAAAGGTATTTCTTTGCTTAACAAACAATATTTCACATTTGTTTGTGATACTGAATACCTGTTTTTATCCATACAAGTGGAGATTCCCTCCTTGTACTGGGTAACCACTGGGGTTACTCCTTTCTGAGAGCTACTCAGTGATTCCTCCTGCACCCTTGACTAGTGCCTTCACCAGGTGCATCAGCCATGAAATAAACCCATTAACAATTCTCTCAAAATACATTATCATTTTAACAACAATTATTTTTCTAGTTTCTGTATTATTATTGACTTCTTGAAACAAATTAAGTTATTATGAAGTTTGATTCTCCATTTTATTTCATATTTCATACAAGACAGAAACCCCCTTCACAAGTCTGGCTAGCTGGAACTCATCCTGCTCTCCTCTTCTCAAGTTTAAAAGACTCTTTCTGACCTCCTTTCCTTTTTGCTTCTGTATGTTTTCTTGTTGCCAGCCTTTCCACTCTGTTTTTCTTTAAATTCAAAACTTGCCAGTGTATAAATGGAGAAAGACTTGTGAAACAGCAGCTATCTCATCGTTCAAAATGGCTTTTTGGCCATTCTAGCGTGTGAATTATCTGCTTTTAGAAACCGCTCAAAACAAATCAAAAGGTCCTAGGTTTATAGCTGGCCATTACAAATAATTAATTAATCAGTAAGTAAGATTCTGTGAAGACCGAGATCCCAGAGAACAGCACCACAGCAAAGTTTCTACTTACTACAGCAAGCTACAAAACAAGGCTTAAGCTGAACATTAAATTGTAGGCAGGAATCTTGCGTTTGAAGTCAAACCATACCTTTCAACTATAAATCCTCTCAAGAACCACAGTTTTGGTCTGAGTTAAGCCATATTTTCAGGTTCTCTCAAACTGAAGGTCAGACACAGCTCGGAGAGCTATATAATCATATTGTTGCATACTGGATAGGTCTCCCTTTGGGTCTGGCATTAAGAGAAGTGACCATCCCCCATGAGATCAGCAGAGCCACTTTCTATTCCAGGAGTGCTGGCAACTAAAATAATGTCAAATGGCACTACTTGTGTAGAAGGACAGGGTGGTTCTTACCCACTGGAGCCTGCTCCAGAGAAACCATCACTTTTGCTTGCATGTACTTTTACACATTTACTTTTACATCCACGTACCATGGACAAGCAGGATCATAAAACTGCCCTTCAGTATTCCCATTTGAAAAGCTGCCACCTGCCCAGCCCAGCTAAACTGCAAACTTACTTCATTCTCTGGTATAAAGGCACTTGGTCCTCTTGTCAGTGGTGGGGAGACTTGTACTCTTTTTTCCTGCAAAACAGTCACATAATTGGGTCAGTGTCAGGAAGAACATACTAACTCGCTTTATCTCATGAGATATGATCTTCAAGGCCTCGATTCGGTTCTCTTCCTAAGGCCACCAGGGTGTTTTACAGCCTGCTGCGGAGGTGAAGCCACCACACAATGTTGGTCAGATTTGTTTTGCAGCCTCTGTACTTTGCGCACCAGTTTTGGTAAGGGTAAGGCAGAAAAAAACCAGAAATCTAATCCTGACTGGTTTACAAACAGCTTGAAGATACACGAACAGCAGCAATAAAACATTCGGCACAATATTAAAAGTAGTCATTTACTGGATTGAATGGAAGTTTGGAAAGTGGAAGGGGAAAAAAGCTACACTCGGGAAGTTACACCAGCATCTAACGAGATCCTCAGTGTTGAGAACAGCGTAAGCGCTTTGCGTGCCAGACATTGGCATTAGAATCACAGTCCGTGCGAACCCCAAGACCCAATTAAAGACTCCTCCTAGGAACCTGCTGAAACAGCTGCCTTGCTTAGCTGCTGCGACCAGAACCGCCCCCCACAGCACAAGCCTTGGTGTGCAAACCCCAGCTATAAGTCATGAAACGCCCTGTGAGGATGATGTATTTAGTACAGAACAGGCTGACAGCATAGCAAGGGCCAGAGGACTTCTTTGGTCTATTTGTGGTAAAAAACTGAACTAAGATAAACTGTGGAGGCTTTCGTAGTGTGATGGAGAAGTGAAGGGGTCTGGGGAGACTGCCTGCTCCTCTGGTTCACCAAGGGCAGGACCAGCAGTCTCCACATCATTCCTGACCAATGTTGGTCCAACCTCCTCTTAATGAGGTTCTTCAGTCTCCTTCAGTCATTTATTTCAGTGACTAACTCCTCAGATTGTTAGAAAGTTTTCCTAATGTCCTACCTGAATTTCCCTTGTGGTACTTTAAAGCATTTGCTTCTTGTCTTCTTTTCCTCTTTACGGTTATATTCCACCTGCCTGGGAACTATGGCTGCACACTTTCTCAAGTCCTTAACTGCACTGCAACGTTGGTGACTCTTAATAAGTTATCCATCAACAGCAGTATCAGACTTGCATGCTAAATATTTCATGCCCCTAATGCAAAAGTCCAAGGTTTTCCACAACAAATGGCCCTTAAATACCTCTGTGAGGGGGGCTTAAGCTTAACTGCCATGTGCACGAACAGCAGCGCTGGTCCCAGAAGGAGCATGCCACCAATTTCCACACAGGAAAATGAAGCCATTGGAGCTGCCTAACTATTGTCCTCATCTTTAAAAACATCCTGTCCTTTCTAAATTAAATTATGAAAAAACATGCAAAAAATCAGCAGTGATTATTCAGGAAAGATGTTCCAAAGCAAACTCTTGCAGGACAATTACATTTGTGACTCTGCAATAATTAACTGCTAAAAGATGCAGAAATAATTTGGATCTACTGTATGAAGCCCAGCAGCGAGAAGACAGCTTACTGCAATTGCTGCCTGCTGTCACAGCCCCCAGATGAAATACTTCTTATGTTTCAAATGTACTCAGTCTGAGGTAAGAAGACAGGGTGTAGAGCGAGCAGGTATCTGTACATGTAACCCCTTCCTCACACAGCTACAGAAGGCAGAGGAAGACATCTTCTAGCTTGAAATACACAACCCTGACAGCAGCCAGTCACTCCTGCCAACATTAAAAACAAGAGATGCTTTTCAAGATTACTATTAAGGTTGCATTTTATGTGTTTTATGAAGTTTAAAATCTTCATTTCATACTCAATAACCTGGAGGATGCAGCTTGCATGAGTGAGACAACTTGGATAGCTACAGACTGCTAGCTCTCATTGGAGCACAGGTCCAAACCAGAGCTGAACCACTGCCTTCCCCATCTTGCTCTCTGACCTATACCCTGCTGCTTCAGGCTCTGCAAAGAAAACCTCAAAGCCAGATCAGGGCAAAAAAGTGCATACACTTCTAGCAGGAGCTGGGCTACATTCTGCTGTTTCCCCATTCAATGTGACTGCCGTTGACCCTGCAGATAAGCTGCTGCTGAGAAGGAAAGGAGGAAATGGTACTTGCGTG
Source organism: Lathamus discolor (assembly GCF_037157495.1). NCBI lineage: Eukaryota > Metazoa > Chordata > Aves > Psittaciformes > Psittacidae > Lathamus > Lathamus discolor. Next base: position 116,834,648 of record NC_088887.1, on the reverse strand, counting down.
GATGAACATAGGCAAGTACCTCCAATTCCTGTGAATGATGACAGAAAGCCTAGTCAGACATGAAAAATGAGGTGTGTTAAATAAACTGCAAAAATGACAAAACCCAGCTCCTTTTGGGTGGTGGCAGCAATAAAAAACACAAACCTGGAAAAAACAGGCAAAGCACCAAAACAAGAATAAAACACCCAAAGCCCTAAACATGGTAATTCAAGTCAGTGAGTGTAATCACAGCACACTTCCAGGGAGCTATTTTATTCTACATTAGAAGTGTATACTCTTCCCTTCCATCAACACGAAAGATTATTTTGCCTTCATGCCAATGCCTTTATTTTATTAAAACTGGTTAAAACAAGCTTGTCAGAAGAAAAAGAGCTAATGTCATCTGGTTGCACAAGTTCTCAGGATGCTATTAATAAAAACATGGGAAGTTTGCAAGCATTAAGAATGATAACGTTGGCTTTGTTGAGCTGTAGATAAGAACCACTGTTTCTGGGCACACTTTATCTAAAGGAGTGATTTAAGGCCTACCCAAGAACCCAAATATGAAAAACTACGTATGGGAATTACAAAGCAACATTGCAGAGATACGGTCCTTTGTGGAGAAAATTCTTGCAAAGCTGCTTCTTTCCCAAGAAAGCAGGTTTGTTTTCCTGCCCAACGAGTCTTTGCAGGTTGCACTAACTACCACCAAGTCAGGCAGGGTCCCAAATATCTTATTTGAAATTGGATCTTGCTAAGTGGCTGAAGCAAGAAACAGGTTGCTCAGCAACTAAAATGCTGATTATCAGACATCTTCTGCTTGACTTTCCTCCAGAAACACATTGCTGGAGTATAAGCAAGTTACCTTAAAAGGTTTGCAGTCAATTCCAGTTATATTAAGACTAGTGCCTTTTTGGGAGGTGCTTCTTTGGAAGGAAAAAGATGATGAAGAGCTTCAAAGATAAGCAGAGAAAACTGAGCAGGTTACTGGGAGAAGGGCAAGCAAGAGCACAGAAGCAGGTTTTGCAGTGGCACACTGCAGTGACGGACAGCAGAATGACACCTTTGCAGACCACAGAAGAGCTGCTGCAGGAATCCATGAAGAATCAGCTCTGAGCACACTTCATCAGTGACTTGCTTTCTGTCCTTAAGCTGCAATTGCAATGGTGTCAGGAGCTTTCACAGGAATGGTAACAGTGACAAAGTAGAACCATTTCCCATTCACATGTCTATAATTTGCAAGGAACACCTTCATCCTTGGGCGAGCTCTGCCCAAACCCCAGAGAGCCAAAAGCTGCCACTTGCCATCTCAGGGGTTTATATTTAGTTGTGGCACTGACTGCACACCCTCCCTGCAGAGCCAAGAGGCTGCAGGCACTGGGACACGGCACCTGCATCCCAAATAGCTGCCGGGCTGCTGCAGCAAAGGAATGGATGCCAGAGCCACTTGGCTATGAAGCCCAAGCGGGAGCAACCATGAGTCGGTACCGGGACAGCATGGTGGCTTTCCTCCCAGAGCCTGCAGTAAAAGAAATAACCCTTCTTCCTCTTCGCTATCACGAGTCACCACGTCCTCAGGCTTTAAAGAAATGGCTATTTTTAGTGAGCTGTAAAAGGAGGCAGTTTGATGTGAGAACAGATCCGCTCGCTGGTGGAGCTGATGGAACAGCTGGCTTAGGAAGTGCTTCTCAATATCCATGAACACAAAGCACAGGAGAGATGCAAGCAGTTGCACTGATGAGGGTGTATGGGAGCTTCCAACACACGTGGCACATAAAAACTAATTCATCCTGAAGTCATTATCAAGGTGGTCATGCTGTGACTTTGGAGGTGTGTGTGTAAATCACTGGGAAGAAACGCTTTGTGAGCCATGGCAATGCTTCCCTATGAACTGTCAGAGCATGGCAAGTGAATGGGCAACACCCACGAAGGGGCTCAGAGCCACCACTCTGACTAAACCTGCCACCACCACAAAGACATCAGGATAATAAACAGCACTGGATCACATATAAAGCCTAAAGGCATCCCCAAATTAGCTGCTTCTGAGGAACAATCTCTTTTTCCTAAACAAACAGGGATTTTTTTTTTTTGGGGGGGGTAAGGGGATGAGTATGTATTTCTTATTCATTACACTGTTTCTTACATTATAATCTACAAGCAATTTTGCTACCATCTAGCTTCTCAAAGGATCTTTGTTATTTAAATTCACGGTCTATCTCTTTATAATGCACATTATCATCTTTGGCAATAACCTGAGTCAAGTCTGTCACTGGGTGGTGAACTGGGTGTCCTGTTTTTTGAAACAATTTCCATAAGAAAAGCCAAAAGCCAAAAGAGAAAATGTGACAAGGAATAACTGGAATGATGCGCAACACTTTATTTGCTGACAGTGCAGTTTCTTCATGACGGACCCATTCTTATAATTAAACCCAGGACCTATCTCCAGAAGCAATAGAGATGTTCAGAACAAACAATGTCAAAATGTTAAGAGTTCACAAAGCAAAGTCCTAGCCTACAGTCATTTGTTAAGGGTATTTCAAGTGATTTTGCAACGGTTTCTTCCTCTTAACAGACTGTACAACTCCAAAGATGCAAACTAAGCAATAAAGATGAAAATTAGCAGAGGAAGTCAAACAGTAGGAAATCTTTTTTATGGAACAGCATTTCAAAATACTTAAACCAGTCACTTTTAACATGAAGAATTTGGCACCTTTGTGCCTAACAGCTGATGAAGTGGTGCAAGGAGCTGGGAAGAGAGCCAGCGCAGTACAATTGATGGGGAGCTTTTACTCTGGTAACAGGTTACAGCCCTTTTGGATTTCACACAATAAAAGGAAGCCTATCCCAAGTTCCCAATCCCTCCACCAGCTATTAAGAACACAATCCACACTAATTAGAAACCAAAGGGCAGCAATTTCTACCCCAGCCAAGATGGATGACCAGGCAACAGAAGTTGAGCAGCGGTTCCTTGATCTTTGACAGACACCTTCTTTATTTAAGAAGCTGAAATGTGTTTTGTGTTTTTGTCAGAATTGTCCTGAATATATCAAGTAAAAGACACATAACCTTAAGGAAACTGAAGCAGAGTATGTCTAACTGAGAAAGTAAAGCTGAGACTTCTGACTGGAAAAATTGGAAGATCTTGATGGCATTTCCTCAACTACAGATGTTAAGTCAAACCTCGACATTGATTATTAACACATGAAAAGGATGAGAGACAAGCAGCGACTCTTCTACTTCCTCGCTACTAGAGAATCACTTCTATGTAATTTAAGCCAAATCTCAACATCTGAGCCCTCCATGTCCCTGCCCTCGGCAGGGGGGTTGGAACTATATGATCTTCAGGTCCTTTCCAACCCCAACTATTCTACAATTCTATGTCCCAGCTCTTATGAGATACTGAGGGTGAAACTCAACTGACCAAACACAGACGTGCAAATCAGAGTTAGCCAGCTGGATCCTGGTTACAACTGAAAAAGAAAGGTGATGTCTAACTCAGGATGAGATCAATTGTGAATCGTGCCATGGAAAGGCCTCACTTTCCTCCACAGACTAAGAGGAATCCATGGCTAACAAGGTCAAACACAAGATAGGCAAGACACCAAAGAGACAACAAAAGGTGTTCTGGTCTACTTCAGCCTTCAGGGAAAGAAAGAAAAGGCTTCCCTCCTCAGTCCATGGAGAACCTCACCTCCTTTCCTCCCCCCCCCCCCCCCGCCCCCCAACAGTAACACTGAGGTTAGTGTGGTCCCCAGGAAGTGCCCTCAGGACAGGAGATCTTGCGATCATCAAGATGACTCAAAATCCTACAAAAGCATGGAAGAAAAGTGTCTTCTATGTTTCAACAGCATCAGGTATCAACAGCAAAAGCTGCAGTGGAAAATTTCAGTGGTTTAAGCTAGGACTTGTTTTATCCGTACCTTGGCCCACTTCCACCTTCAGCTTCAGTCAAAGTCTGACATATTGAGACAGACCTATATTATCTGGTTTGGGGAACATAAGCCTTTAGCCACTAAATTGGCAAAACTGCATTGAGTTAATCCGCCTCATCATCAGCCAGGACAGCAATGCTTGCTAATGAAGAGCCTCTGAAGCAGCACAGCATATCCTTTAATCCGCAGCTTCCCATGCAGAGGGCTGCTTCATCCTGCCCGAGTACAGCCCATCTTGCCAAGCCTGGTTTCACTGTGCCAGCAGGGTCCCATGTGCCCAGAGGCATGCTTAGCATGGGAAGGGCAGCAACCATGGTCACGCATATGGTCTCCATCCTCCTACAGAGAGACTGTATCAACTTTCCTACTTGGTCCATGCAGTAAACCACTGCCAACAGGTAGAACAAACATCTGACAGAAAGTACAGATAAAGCAGCAGCTGCTTTGACAGGCCGGAATTAATACCTATATTAACTACTGATAGCATAGCCTCTTTACAATACAGCAATTGAATGGTTAAATACTTCAATTCATAAAGGCACACACATTTGATTTATTGGGCATACTGCCAATCAGAGAGGCATATCTGGTGGATATTAAAACACACACAAAAAAAGAGAGAAAACCCCCTAGGGTTATGTAAATCCATCATGTATCTCTGGCAGAACTGCCTCCCAAGAATGCTCTACAGAATTTTTAATAGAAGTATTGTCTGAAAATACATGCCTTGTAAACAAGGAAAATTGAATGGTATTCATCCATGCTGTAAATGCATAATGGCATCCTTCGACTGTGAAGAAAGTGGCTTAGTTCTGGGGCTTTTTAAAAGTATTTCTAAATGGTAAATGCTCAAAATATTAATGTAAGAGCAGTATACAGCAAAATACTCCAAGAATATATTTTAAAGAAAATATATTCTTGGAGTATTTAAATATAAATATATCTAACGGACTCCACTGCAATTCATGTTGGAACATTCTCAAGTGCTACAGTATTCCAGCAGACATCATCATCACCAAGAGTTTATAGGAAGAAGATGCGTTTAACTGCAGGTTACTATAAAAGCAGACTGGGAGAATTGTTTAACCACAGACTGGCACTGAGGCCACATTCTCTTACCTCTCCTCCTTGGCACAGCTGTCATATTCATTATAACAAAGAGCAGAGAGAGACACAATCAGGGGCAGCGTGCCTTAAAACATTTAGATTTATACTTTTACCACGCGTAAGACTCTTTAATAGTCACGTTTGCACCGTAGCTGCTAGCACAACTGCTGCTCTTCTAGACATACTGAAAGCTAGCTTTAAAGAAGTCCTTGGCTAACAGGAGTTTTACAGAAGTCCTTGGTTAACAGTTCCTATGTCAGGCGGGCGCATGGAGCTCAGCCGCACAACCTGCTTGAGAGACCAGACAAACGTTAATCCAGCCACTGCTGAGTTTCCAGTTGAAATGATGAAGCTAGAAAGGTCAGACTGAACAGTAGCATGAAGAGATCTGGTGGCAGCAAGCATAGAGTCCTACCTTTGCACTTTGATGGAAAAAATAGTAACAATATCCTCCTCTGATTAGCATCTCAATTCCACTGCAGTTGCAGCAGAGGAAGCTGGGCTCTGACCTCTGCACCAGCTCGCTAAAATTGTTTCCTCCCCAGCTTCAACCACTTGCATGTCAGAGGCAACAAGGCTGGACTGGTGTCCTGGTATATTGTATATGTGTGTATATATATATACACACACATATATATATATTGTATATGTATATATATACACATTAATATACTATATTAATATACATATATTGAATATATATGTATATTAATACTGAAGGTATTTTGATGGCTCTGTTAGTCAAGCCATGTTCATAACTGTCGTCAAACACTGTATTTACTAACTACTAAACACTGAAAAAGCTTTACTAGCGAAGTATGGAAACCTACCATAGGGTTTAATACCAGGAGGCAAAGGCTGAGGAATTTTCCAATGTGAAAAGCTGCTTGACCTGTGGCTATGAGATCTCAGACCATATAGTCCCCTGCTTCCCAGGCACTTCCACCACTTGTCACCAAATATTTCACTGTGCAATGTCACTGCCTGGTTACAGCACTAGCTTCTTGTAGCCCTTCCCTTAAAACGCAGGAGGCGATGCTCTCTGCCTGCCCCCCTGATCAGCCAACTGGTGAAAACCACTGGACCAGGATGTTCAAGAGGAAAGTCTGAATTATAGCAGAGGAGCAGCACATCTGCTGCACAGGAGCATTTGTTACCTGGAGCATATCACAGGTGCTTCTTTGCTGCACCTCAAGGAAAAGGCAAAATCACAGAAGCACCAGACTCTAGAAATAAACTCACCACGTGTCCCTGCTGACACTCCCTCTTGATAAGTCTGTGTCCTTGCAGTGTATTCAGCTCAACAGAAACTACTACTGAGCAAATAAATAGTGTCCCAGAACACTCTGCTACAGAAACATGCTCCCAAGCACTTTTCACTAACCGGGTACTATATAAAAACAAATTCTATTCTGAGACGTAAGAAAGTCAAGCAGATGGCAGAAGCGTAGGTTTCCAAACTGCTTTTGCCACACATTTATGTACAATGATCACAGCAGTTATTTTAAATCCATGTGCAGGAACTAGCTTCAGAGTTGTGGAAGTAACTTGCCAAAACTCAGAAAATCAAATCCTCTCACCCAGATAAAAGAGGGAAATGTGCTCAACTTAGTACTGGAGCTTCCCCAGCCAGCTTTCTGCCATCTTTTTCACATAGGATTGTGAAACACAGTAGCTTGAGTCTTGGAAAGCAACTCTGAACTGCTGAGCTTGCTGTCACAAGCATGTCAAGCTATTTTAATTGATTGCCTCCTGGCTGTCACAGTCCATGCATAGTGTGCTTTTACCACCTCCAATAAAAGGATTAGGAACCAACCAGCAGGTGACAAGCTCCAGCAGAGGTACTTAACCTTTTCCACAATGTGCAACTATGCTGTGCAAATCCCTGCAGTAAGATGCCGTGGACACCTGAAGTTGGTGTGTGTTTAAAAGTTAATTGTTCGCGCTTACGGAAGGGGAATGCAATAACAGCTATTAAATGTACATATATTAAATATAACACCTCCATCTTAGAAAGGTTTCAAGTTGCAAATACTTAAAGACTGGGAGACAGTGCTGAGGGAGTGTCATGAGGAACTTGCTCTATTTTAAGTCTTCTTCCTTAGATACCTTCCCTTGGCCACTGTCAGAGACCAGGACACTTGAGCTGCAATCTGACCCACTATACCTGCTCTATCGCTGCTATATATCTGCAGCAGATTGGTTCAAGAATCTTACTTAGTCTATAAATGCTAAAAAAAATGAACCCTGTTTTCTAATAGAGATAGGAACAGGCATCATCCAGTCAGGGAGCTGTTTTATCTAAACTGGACCACTGTAGAAACAAGCACTGTGCTAATGCAGGCTAAAAGATGCAGCCCACATCATGGAGCTAGTGCCTGGGTGAGCACATTCATACACTGTCTGCTCAAATCAGTTGGTATCATATCATTTAGGTATCATATAAGTTACTTCCTAATCTGGAGTTCATTACACTTCAGTTATTTACTAATACTGTTTTTAGGAAGGAAATGTTATTTTTCTCCCTTTCTGAATGCACCTCATCAGAAGTTACATCACTTTAGATCTGAAAAAGGTGACCAAAAAAAACCCTTAAGAGTTAAAATATGAAGACAATATAAATATGCACCCTCCCTACTCACCTGATGGGCAGACAATGTTTGCTTAGATTGGTGGTATCTACCTGGAAGAATATAAGCAGACATTGGCTATGCCACCTCACCAAGAACAACTTCAGCTAAGCTGTTCACATGAACATTCAAGCTGCCATAAACATACTAAAACAAGAGGCTTATAAAAGGTTTCTAGTTTGTAGCAAACAGAACTTAAAAATCTAAAAGTTAATCCATTGGAAAAGCACTTTAAAAACCAAGAAGCCCCCTTGGCACAAGTTTCTAAGACAAATGCTCATGTACCATTGATGACCACTGAGCATCTTTATTGCAATTCAACGAATGTAAGGAACGCTGATGATGCTGTTCTCAAAGCTCAGCCTGGAAAGGGCAGTCGCTCTGGACATCCAGAAGCAGCAATGCCCTCCTGCTTTAAGAGAAGCACCTTTTTTTACAGTCTTTCTTTGGTCGATGACTCAAACAGAAATAACGTGCCAGACAGAAAGTAAAATCTCCCTGACTAACACGCTTTTACCTCTAGCCTAAAGGTACAATTTCCAAGAGCAAGCGCCTTGCTGTCTAAGCCAGGAGTTTAAGCCTTTTTTGATTAGTTGACTTGTAAAAGCATTTTTCAGAAGGAGGTGGTATCTACACCATTCTTGAGTTTACTGAAATAAGTTTCCATATAGTCTCCTTGAAAGAAGTCCAGAGAAATCTTCTAGGTGATAGGGCCACAGATGGAAAACCACGGGTGAGCTCGCCTGATTCTTCACCTGATAGGAAATCCTAAAATAGTCACCAATTAGAGCAAATTATTCCTCCAAGGAGTCTTGTTTGCAAAGGCTGGAGACTGCTTGACAATGAGCAAGTAGCTGACATGCTAACAGGTTTGATTAGACTAGGAGAGGTTTGGGCAAGAAACTGCTGAAGGAAAGGCTTTATCTTGGGAGCACCGGAAAGGCTTCATCCTGGAAGCACCAACTTGCTGGAACAACCATAACAATACCTGCAGTCAGGCAGATTTTTCCTCTTTTTCCTCTTTTTTAAGAACATTTTGCCTCCTGAACTACATCTTACCAAAGTGAGTCACGACTGAGATACAATCTCCAAAACACACTGACTTAATGCAGCTGACCTGGTGGCAGCAAAGACCTACGGTACAAATGTGTTTCCCTGAGAGAGCTTAAAACAGATGCTGATTTTATAAAATGAAGACTTGTAACTGCTACAGAAGATTTATTGCATGTAAATAGACATGTCTACAGACAGATCAGCTATTCCTGCTCTCTTCAGCCATCCAAGTCAGCAGACTGGCAGGACTTTAGATTTACCTCCAACCTCGGAGCTGAAGGCACTACTGTCTCCTTAGATTAATGCCTACACTTTTACTAAGAGGACTTTTGGTTACATTTTAGTGACTTAGTGACTCCACAAAAAACTCACCAGTATTACAGAAATAATAAATACAGTTTATACCCTGCCTGAATAAGGACTTCTGTGGTTATGGAAGAGTGATTAATGTTCATTGTCTAATGAGACCTTCCACTGCTCCAGTCTGCTTGTCCTTTTTCTGAATGAAGTCACAAACCCAAACTGAGACCTTTGCATCACAGTAATCCCACCTCCTAAGGGACTCATTTACAGCCTTTATCTGTGCCCATCTTAGCTCTGCACACACAGAAGTTAGACCATTCAATAGGTATTCAAACTTTCCTGGGAAACAAGAACCAGTGCTGCAGACCTAGCTCCTCAAACAAGACAAATTACTCATGATGGATGGCTGGATGCTGCCTGTAAGTATTCATGAGGCACAGCTTAACCCAAAGGAGTGTCCCATACAAAACAGCAACAGCACTGGATAGTCAAACTGCTTTTGCTTGTACTGCAAGTTTCTGTTGGATAAATAGGTCAAGTAACTACAGCTTTATCTAATACCTTTTGCATAAATGACCTAAAGAGCAGGGGCACGGAGGGAGACCTTCCTTCCACCTCCACTCCCATTCTGCTTTTCTAAGCAAAGCGCGAAAGACAACTCCAGCATACCCTCCCCCGGTGCAGAGTGCTCTCTTCCCACTTGTCCTGCTCAGGTGTAAAAAGCACCCAGCTCCGTCTCCCCTGAAGAACTACAAGGCCAGCTGCAGGCTCCTTCAGCCTTTAATTACGTTACAGTTGACCTTTTCAACCAACACACCTTTTCTTCTAACTACTTGTGAAGCACCAGCATTGAAGCGAGACAAGTTTTAAACCACTGTCATAAAAGTTACCTATCTCAAAGCAGGTTCTACCTGCAATGAGCCCTGATGTTACTGCCTCATCCAGTCTTTTTCTAGTAACACAAATCCTATTGAACAGTTTGTTTGAACTTTCTGGAAGGAACAGAAGATGAAAATTTCTTACTTCTCCTGAGTGTTAATACAGCATAAACTAGTTGGAGTTCTTCTGGTTCAGCATTTCCACTGTGTTTGTTTAAATGTGGTGACTGCAAAATGTAAAACTATCAAATATGGTGAAGGAACAGAATAAAAAATCCCATAAGGAAGAAGTCAAAAGGCCACATTGGATTTAGTACAGCTTTAGAGCTTATCTTCTGTATTTCAGAGGGAAATTTAACCAGTCAAAATGAACTGTTGACTAACGAGCATCATGCACCTCAAGTGTTGTTTTAATTCACTTCCTACCACTAGGGCCTGGAAGTTTCCACCGCAGGATGTTTCTACTGCAGGATGCTAACAGACAGTCCTGATTCGGAGTTTTCCAGCAGCAGTGTTCTTAAGCAAAAACTGCTTCAACTGAGTTAAAGAGGACATAGAGCATGGGTGCTAAACCAGCTGCCATGGCGTCCATTGGGTGTTTCAATCAGCTTTTGGAGGAAAGAACGAGCTCGTAACAGGGACAGAAATGTGGTGCTTTAACTTTAAATTTTCATTTGTAGTGTGTTGTTATCAACTTATTACTACACAAGAACAGTGACAACTTGTGAACTTCAACAGCATGATTCTACCTCATATACACTTCATACTATGTGGAATGTATGTGCACAGCCGCTCTAAAGTCCAGATTACGGAGTGAGCAGTATGGGTGCTTCCACATAAACGATTGTCTTGATTTTCTAAGTCTAAGCTAGTTATTGCAGTCAGGCAATGAGTGCTCAGTGGAATAACCAAATCCTGATGCTGATTTCCAGGGAGGGCCAAGGTTCACTCTGCTCACTGAGCAGCCAGTGGGTATTTGCATGCAGGCAGCACAGCTGATTTTAAGACACAAAACATAATGTAGTAAAGCAACATTTCAAGTGTTCCTCCACACTGGATGAGATCCAACTGGTGTCAGGTAGAATATTTAGACAGCGTGTAGGCGCTCCGTTTCACTAGAGGTCTAATCAAGTTTCCAAATGCTAGAACAAATTACTATTTCCACACCTCTAATCAGCAACGAGGGTGCTTTACTGAGGAGAATGTCAATCAGCTCAGAGGGAATAGTTTTTATTTTTCCAGTTAATAGGGATAATTACATTAAAACAGATTTAGAACCATATGGCCCAAACCCCTCCAGATACATTTAGCCAATAATGCAACTATATTCCCTTCACCACATGCTGAAGCAGGAGATATTAAACATATTTACAAGCACATGCTATTAAATTAGGTTCAAAGCTGTTAAGATACTGTCTTATTAAGTAGTTTTTAACTGCACAATTCATACAGAGGAGAGAACATATGCTGGCATTCAGTTGTTTTGTTGGTACCAGCCAGATCAAATCCAACGCAGTAATGAAGAGCCCAGAGACCCGATGAAAGATGATTTTGAGTAAGCAGCTCTGTAGTGCTCTACAAATGGCTTACACCAAGACAGCTAGTACTTCTTCACTATCATCAACAGAACTCCATTTTACTGAGGCTATATGAAATTGCTCAGAAGCACGAATTCTTCATGTCCAAATAACCTCCAAGTCACATTTAATGTTAAGTTTTGTGTGAAAATGTTATATTACTTGCAACCATTCTCCCTAAGGAATAATTTAATGGATCCTTTAAAGTATCAAATGACTCTGAAACAATTAACAATTCTCTGTAGTTTCATGTCAAAACTAAATTCAAATCTAACATGCTTTAAAACAGATACACAATTGTGAAATATTGCTTGTATTTATGAGATTATTGCTCATTCTAAATACTTGAAAACCTGATTTTAAAGTCAGCTTTCTCTTTTCTTCTAAATGTCTTCTGCACTTGAAAAGACAGTAGAGACCTATGGCTCCACAGAATTCTCAAGAATGCAATTTCTCCTGGCTTTCATACATGGTAAACTAACATCTGTGTATGTGGGAAGACTGAAACCACAAGCCAGGGGGTGGTCTACACACTGACCACACAATACAGAGCAAGTCCATAGGAACTTACTTCTTGTGTGATGCAGGCTTATCACTTCAATTCTAGCCTACCCACAACACATGAAGCCAGGAATACTTCATATTCCTCTCCATGATTATTATTATTCACCTGATCCCCTGAGGCATAGGACTGCAGGCAGCCTCACACCGTTACCAAGTTCACTAGGCTGAGCTCAGAATCCATGAGATATCCCTTGTTGGTCTAACAAAACAAGATGCTTGCCTTGAGAGAAATATGAGGGTCACTAACAAGAACAAAGTAGTTGTTCAATCAGGAGGTTTAACCTGTTTATCTACTCTAAATCAGGTAACCAAGGACATTCAGGAAAGACTTAAGACATCTTTCTAGATTAAGAGCACCAACTTCTCAATCCTACCCTGAACACCATCATTTGCACCCTGCCAGCTGTCCCGAGCACTATACCCTAGAAGAAGAAAGCCCTTGCTTCAAAACACCTTACTTTCAATTTAAATAAGATGTGAGAATGAAGATACTTGAATAAACCAATGGTTAATGCAGTCTATATCAAGAACAAAATAGCATTCTAAACATGTAATATTAAACTACTATCTACACTGGTATTTTGCTCCAACTGATAGTCATCCAATGCCTGACATGCAAGCAGCATCACAGAAACTTTTAGGTTGAAAAAAAAACCCTTTAAGATCATCCTATAGTAAAATTTGGAAATCAGTGGCTGAGAGACACTTCACATTAATACCCCTTGATCATAGCCTCCCTATTATTAATAACCCCAGTTTGCCCAGGGTGGCATACCAATAGCCTCATAAAATTTCTTAAACTACCCCTAACACATTAAATGGACTGACTGATAGATAAACAGCCAGAAAAAAATTGCTTGTGCAGAATATCCCTACCTCCCTGTAATGTAATTTCACAAGATATTTGAGTCATCTGCATTACGCTCCCTATAGCTTCTACTTAAAGCACATAGACTACCACGCTGGGAAGCAGAGACAACAATGGGAAGGACCTCTGCATACAAACAGGAACACCTGCAAAGAACAGAGAAATTAAACAGCATAAATTATTTCCATACAGGTTTTTCCAAAGCTGATGAGGTGCAATTTCTCATTAACTGAGGTCTCCCTCCTGACAATTTGAATTTCTTTTCTATTGAAAACACCCCTTTTCCCCCCAGTCTGTCCTGACCCACTTAAGCAAATGCCAATATTCAGCCTGGCCAAGCGAACTACTGCAATCCCTCTTTATTCTCCAGCCCTGGAAATGGAAATATGATCATAAAATCTCCAGACAAGTCCCTAGCTACACAAAGCCAGGGGAGAATTTTACCACTATCTTCTCTCACTGAAATCGCCCTAGTCAGATAAAAAGGTTCAAATAAAGAACCAAATGAGTATTAACAGCTCCTTCACCAATGTGCGAGAGAAGAAAAACCAAGGATGCACAATGTACCATACTCTATTTTTTAGATTTCAAAACATCGCCATTTAGAGAGATGTGAGATCTGAAGCACTAATTAACTAACATGCATACATTTAAAACAAATGCTCACAGAGTCCACATCTCCAAACCACAGCCTGCGATTCAGCCAGTGCAACGCACCACTCCTACCTGCAGCAGTCAGTCTTAACAGAGGACAACCTCCACACTTGGTGAACCCACTCCCAACACTAAACCTCAAAGTTTCTTTTGGAGAAAATCCTCCTCCCCACTTTCTTTCCTTTCTTGCCTCCACTCCCGGCCTGTAATCCAGGGAAGACTGTGTTTTTGCTTTTGTTTTTTGAAATAAAGGTGACCATTCTAAACCAGTGTGGTTCCTACGAGGCCCCATCTTGCAGCTTTCCATTGCAAAACAGCATCCTTCACCAGAGGTTCACTTCACTCATGCCACTCTCATTACAGGTCTAATGAAAATGTAATAGCTCTGCCTTCTCACTTGCAGCCCGTAGGACTAGAAAGGTTCAAGGGAAAAATTTTACACTAGCTTTTAAGGTGAAAACGGAAGAACACAGGAACCCTCATCACCAGCACACATGTGCAAAGAACAATAACACTCCCGATTCCAGGTAATGAAGCCAATAATTACATGGGGAATGGGGAGAAAACAATTATTTCAAAAGGCTTTTTATCTCTGAAAAGATACAATATTCTGCAAGACTCTAGAGGATGGGGAAGGACAGAAACCATAGGCAGTCCTAACTGCCCTAAAAGGCTGGGTTTCTTGCTCTTGGTCTATAGGTTTAGATTTTGGACCCTCAAAGACCCATTTTCTCCCCCAGCTGCACAAGTGGGGTTAATGGAGAAGTGACCCAAGCTGGTTTCACCACGGCAGTGCTCCAGGGGACTGGAAGACACAAACAGTGAAGGCAGACACCATGTTTTACACAACAGAAAGTTGCTAAAATTAGAACCAATACAAACACAGTTGGGTTTTCATGACAGACTTTGCAAATCACTTTGAGAACTCCTTCAGGAAGAGGCACGTTGGAGATTTAAAGCCACCTAGGCAGCCGTAAATTAAGACAACTCCAGTGTGAAGAGACTATTATTAAGAGTGGTCAAACTATGGAGACATCATTTCATTTTACAAAATAAGATTCTCTGTGACAGTCAGGTTGGTTGGGATTTCCAAACCCAACTGCACTATGCAACTCACAAATAAGAAGATGTTGCCTTGTGGAAAACCCAGGGTGTTTTCCAAATAAAGGCATAGCAATTTTCATCTGCTTATGTTCAGAGCAGATTGAACCACGCTGACTTTCCTCAAAATAGCTGAGATGTCCTTGAAGGGCCTCTTGATTTCTACAGAACAGGTAGCAGCATCTCCATGCACCTTCATGACTCACGGTGACACATATTTTAGCTTACACGGGCTTATGAGACATGACATTAGACTATTTTTGGTTTGCTTTTGGGTTATTTTCTTACTCACCCACACAGAACAATAAAATGAATGAAAGTGTGTCTTTTTTGGGGTATGACCTCAACTCCTGGGCTCAGGTTAGTGCTATTGTAAGCACTGCATCATTTAATGCCGCTCGCCCATTTTTCTGTCTTAAAAGTAGGTGCTCTTTTTGACAGCACCAGAACTAGAACAAGCTCTTCCCGAACCTCACACCTCTGGACGCTTCAATTTTCTAGCCTAAATGTATTTATGACCATTTCATATCCTTTTACTCTTGAGCTAATTTCTCCTCACTGGCTCTTGCCATCGGATGTATTTATAGACAGGGATCATAACCCCTCTCAGCCTTTGTTTCTGTTGGATTAAAAAAGCAAACTCCCTTAGGCTCCTCCTGCAAAATCAGTACTCCCTTTCTCCCAGCTTACCTCTGAGCCTGTTTAATTAGGGTCCCTCCTTCCTGGTTTCCCTCCTCCCCATGAGCACTGCCCTGCAGGGTGAAAGTAAGCTGCTGGTCCTCCTGCACACTGACATCCTTCTACCTCTTCCAAGGAGCTGCTCATATTAAAAGTTATGAGTAACAAACAGCCAAGCCTATAACTCTTACATTTCATACCACTGCATTTCACCCCACTTCTAACTACACCAGCGCTCGAGGTCTCCCAACTGTGAGATGTTCCTCTCTTTCCCTGAGCCAACAACATTTACCCCTTTTGCTGTGTGTATGTCTTCTAGAAACACTCATGCTCTCGTTGTGATTAGAGGCAGTTTTAAACCAGATTAGCTTCACGTGATCCTTTGAAAATCCACTGGTAGTCTTCTCTCAGCACTGTGACTTCTCCTCTCAGCATGGCCCACTACCATCACCAGTCCCATCACCTCCCAATCACTCTTCTATAATTATCAGGAACAAGAAAATAGACAAAATGGGTCAGATCAAAGGTCCCCATTGCCCAGTAACCTGTCACTGCCAGGGGACAATTGCAGACATATAACAGCCAGGAAAGCATACAGGCACTGTACCAGAAAGTGCTACTCTTTCCTATTGACAGATCTCGTTTGATTTTTGCTGTTATGAATTTGCCCAAATACTTTTCAAACTTTTTTTGTATTTGGAACATGCTGTGTTAGTAAATCCCAAAGTTTAATTTGAACTGACTTGCTAGTGCAGCAAGGAGTTCAACCTTTGACATTAAGTCAGATGTTTAATGAAGTCTAGCTTTAGTCCACACAAAGCTTCCAGAGGAGGACACTCCAGCAGATGTCTTACCAACAGCAGAGTAGTACATCAGACCAGTGTGACCTACTTCTGGAGGTGTCATGTCATACACATTTTTTCACCTTTGAAGGAGCTGATTCTCCCCCTCTTCTCTGGTGAGACCCCACCTGCAGTGCTGGGGCCAACAATGCAAGAGGGAAGTGGAGCTGTTGGAGCGAGTCCAGAGGAGGCCAAGAGGCTGGAGCAGCTCTGCTCTGGAGACAGGCTGAGAGAGCTGGGCTTGCTCAGCCTGGTGAAGAGAAGCCTCTGGGGAGACCTCAGAGCAGCTTCCAGCGCCTAAAGGGGCCAACAAGAAATATGAAGAGGAGCTTTTTACAAGGACAGCTAGTGACAGGACAAGTGAGAATGGCTTTAAACTGGAAGAGGAGAGATTTAGATTAGATATTACATTAAAATTCTTCTTTGTGAGGGTGCTGAGGCACTGGCATAGGTTGCCCAGAGAAGCTGTGGTTGCCCCATCCCTGGCAGTGTTCAAGGCCAGGTTGAACGGGGCTTGGAGCAACCTGCTCTAGTGGAAGGTGTCCCTGCCTATGGCAGGGGGTTGGAACTGGATGAGCTTTAAGGTCCTTTCACTCCAAACCAGTCTGGGATTTTATGATTCATATATCTGTATGATTTTCCACCAAAATTTGCTTTAGTAACTCAGGGTGGTGAGGAGCACTGATTAATTCTATCCATCACGTTGATGGCTATTTCCCTCTCACAGGATCACCCTGATTGGGTATGTCTATGAGAAATGGGAACATATCCTGAATTTCATAGACCTTTATCCAGGACTCCAGCACAGAGACTGGCTCAAGGCAGAAGGGTCAGCTAAGTCGGGTTCATTTCGACCTTGCTAACAGCAATGGATCCTTACAAACGACACTCCCTCATCACCCATTTTCTCATTGCCCACGTATCTCCCTCACTGAAACCTAACACAAACCAAATATTTAATCCTGGAACCAGGATGTTTATACTCATTTTCTTTTCTATCCTACCAACTTGTATGTACATGTAAAAGAACCTTTTACTTCACATGCTTTGCAATTTGCAGCTAAGCTTGAACAGTTGGCAAACTCTCCCTGTTCCTACATTTCCTGACATATCAGGATTTTTCCATCCCCTGAAGACTTTTTGCTTATTCCTAAAAGCCTTCCTGAAGCAGTTATTTGTCCAAAGAAATACTGAGCCCTTCCTATATATTCTCTTCTTGCTTACTAGGGCTATTGATTCTGTTTAGGCAGGAGATCCCGGGGTTTCCATCAGGCTCCAGACCCCCTCCGGATTTATACCCCATAGCTCCCTGCCCACAGACTCCCCTAGATGTTGCATTTTCAAACATGAGAGCTGGATGCTGTCCTGGTTACTGCAATGGCAGCAAGTCTCAGCCACCTCTAGGAAAGACTTGGCTACAGCACTCCTATGCCATTTTAAGCACTTTTCCCACTGATATGCCACACTTTTGTTACAAAGCCTGCCCATCAATCCCACGAACCAGAGCTACTCATCTTGTTTTGCTTATTCTTCCATTTATGTTAAACTGAGTCAAAGCATTAGCCTCGGCTCTCTGTTCAACAAGCTCACTCACCAAAGCCAAACCAGCATCATCTATTACTGCTTGTCTCCTTTTTTTTCCCCCAAAATCAAATAATGATGTAGCTGTCCTACCTATGCCTAAGCACTTCTGATTAGCAGCAATTGTTCTGCAAGTATATCTGGTTATTTAAAGTGTCTCATAACAATACACCTAACCGGAAATTGTACCTTTTTAATACGAAAAACCTTCCTCATAGGCAAATTTAACCCATGAAACCATAGCAAGTTTCTAGCGCTATCCTAATAGAACTTCATATATTAAAACACAGCTTGGATTAACTTGAGATTAGCTGAAACCTAAAGCATTGCACCTAGATTTTCCGGTTTCCCTGTTGAAAGAGAAACTTTCCTTCACCTGTGAGAATCCAAAACCTGCTAGGCTATTTCAGATTTCATTACATCCCACTGAGCAGAAAGCTTCCTTTCTCCCTTCTAATTCTGATAACAGCACTACCTGAACTGCGAGTGTTCAAGTGGCTTCAAGTAAAGACTCAAGACTGAGGAGGGCAGAAGAGATTCAACATGTTTTAAGGCCAATCATTTTTCCAGTATATTATCACATGAGCATTAAAAAAACCCCAACACCATCAAAAGAACAGATGAGGCAGCACTTAGCTGAAGATTATTACTCTGAGACTCAGGTCAAATTTGCATCTCACTTCCACCAAGCCTTTTTTTTTTTTCCCCACTTTCTATTTGCATCCTTGCCAATGAAGTGCAAAAGGTTAAAATTTACAGTAATTTTTATTACACCAGCTTTTAAATAATTACAGATGTAGTCAGAAGCTTTGTACTTGTGTTTATTGTCCAGCCTAAGACACAGATGCAACCATGTCCTAGCACAACCACAAAACACCCATATTTCAAGTGGGTTTCATGGTCTGTCACTCAGTTTCTTTTTTTCCTCTCCCCAGTTTTGCAATGAAAGTACTTGAAATAACCACAGACAAAGCAGGACAGCGCTGAGCTGCCTGCCCCAAGAGACCCAACCGGGTACTTACTTTTTAAAAATTACCCTCCCTCAAAATGATTAAAAAAAAAGAAAGAATAAAGTGAAAAATAAACCTAATCTGGCGAGTTTCCTGTTACCAGAAAAGCAACATCTAGCCCTGCTGTGCTCTTGCTCCCCCCCACGCTCCCTGATATTAACGAGGTATACAAAGAAGTCCTACCCAGCAGGATGAGGCTATGGCTTCAAAAAAAAATCCAATGATTTAAATGTAATTTTAGATCTGCAAGCGCTGCCAAGCACCACTTTATTTGTCAACAAAACGTTTTGATTATTTGGCAGAACAAAGCAAGCTCCCTCCCTGCTTTCTCTACAGACATATTTGGCACCGGTTAATTTGTATGTCTTTAGACATATGTCAAGTCTGAAGCTGTTTCAGGCTTTAACCCCGCAGAACTTCTCTCTTTCAAGTGCTTGTTTTTCTTAAAGCAGTAACAGCAGCAAGTTAAAGCCAAGGAGGGATTCGATCCTGCAACGAAATGGTTAAAAATCAGACTCTGCTGATGTGGGCTTCTCTGATCCATTCCATTTCTCGCAAGCTGAGCTAAGAGCTGAGCACCAAGTATCAACTGTAACATGATCCAAGAGTTTATGGAAAAAATAACTGCACATACCAAGCATGCACATTTAATAAGATTTTGTTGCCATTAAAATATTGGAAAAAAACACGATTTTTTAGGATCTGCTTCTCCCCCGAATGATTTTTCGGTGTTTCTCCTCCCCCCTCTCCTCAACACACACCTCCTTTCCAAAAAACCAAACCCTTAAGAAGAAGGGGAAAAAAAAGGCAGTCCTACTGCAGGGAAGAGAGGCTTGAAAAACAACTTTGATTGGCACTTGGCCTGACCCACAGAGGAAGAAAAACAGTTTTTGGACAAAGAGCGCAAATATTTGAGCTCATTGACTTACAGGCTTTTCTTAGCACTTGCAAGAACCAACCTGGAGCTGAATGTATGGGGAAGAGATTGAATTAAACCAAACCCCCGGACGGCACCGCGCTCATCGCGGGCGCTCGGGCTGGCTCGGCGCGTTTGCACAGCTCAGCGATTTTAATTCATTTGCGCCGGACAAACAAAAAGCACCTCCGCTCAGGCGCCCCGTTAAGCAGATGTCGGGAGGAGGTGGTAAAGGGATTACCCTTCTCCTGAAGCACCCAGGGTTCAGCAAAGGAGCGGCTGGACACTGCAGGGAGAGGGGTGAGCGGCTTGGGGAGGGGGTAGGGGCTTTGGGGGGCTTTTTCTATGTCCTTAAAGCTCTGATTTTCTGTGTCTTTAAAGCCCCCCCCCCCCCCCCCCAAGACCGGACGGGGGCTGCAGTGATGAATTCTGCCGGTTAAGTACGCGGATAAACTTTTCCTAGAGCGGCTGGGCCCCAACTCAACCCCCCCATGCCACAGGGGAGGCAAGCACCCCATAACCCTCCGGCGCGTGGGGGGGGCAGCCCTATGCTGGGGCAGGTGACACCTGCCCCGATGGGGGAAAGGCAATGGGGGTGCGAGACCTGGCACCCCCCGGCGCCGCTGGGGCCGCATCCCCCCTGCCCCACACCCCATACCCCCCCCGGCACCCACCTCAGGGAATGCCCCCCAGATCCCCACACACCGATCCGGCTGCCCCACACACTGCCGCGGGTGCCCCACAGCCCCCACCCCACTCCCCTCCATCCCCCCGCCCCACCGCTGCCCTATGGCCCACTTCTCCCGGCAAACCCCATCCCCCCCCCCAAGTCTCTGCCCCATCGCCCTGCTCCAAGTCTCTCCCTCCTCGTCCCTCGCAGGCCCTCAGCCCCCACCGCCTCACAGCGACACCCCCCCCCCCCGGTACCTGTCTCGGCACCTTCCGGCAAATGCCGCACACCCGGTACTGGCCGGCGGCGGAGGCGGCAGTGGCGCTGCCCACGGGGCCGGGGCCGAGGCGGTTCATGGTGCCGCGGAGCGCGGCGCAGGCCGGGCGGGACGCGGGGAGGCGGCAGCTCCGCTCAGCAGCCCGCGCCGCCGGCCGCCCCCATCCTCCAGCCGCGGCCCCAGCGCCCCGCTCCGGGCCGCTGCCCCCCGCGCACACCCCTGCGCGCTCGGCCAATCCGCGCCCGCCCCCACGCCCCCCGCCGCCTCGGCGGACCAATCACAGAGGCCTCCCGCCGCCGACCAATGAGGTGAGCTCTGCCAGGCTCCCATCTCCAGGCAGCCTCCGAGCTGGGGCGGGGGAAGGGGCGCGGCCATGGTCCCTGAGGGGCGGGGCCTGCCGCGTCTCTGGGCAGTGTTGGGGAGAGGGGCGGGGCCTCGCCCCGTCCGCGGGCCTTCTGCTGACCAATGGGGTGTGTTATATGCAAATGAGGCGCGGCAGGCCCCGCCCCCGGCGCGGTGGGCTGTGAGGGAGCGGCGGGCAGGCGGGTCCGCTCGGGCTTCGGCTGTGGCCGCGGGGCCGCTCCGGTCCGGAGCCGTCCCCGGAGGCCCAAGTGTAAGGGTACGGAGCCGGGGTTACCGGTGGGCTGAGTGCGGGCCCGCCAGGCCCTCGGTGCCCCTTCCTACAGCCGCTGGTCCGTTAACCGTGGCCGAAGGGAGTCCGGGGAGGGGGGCTGCCTGTGTGGAGGCCGGGCTGTTCTGTGCAGCAGTGCCCGCTCCGAGGCGGCAAGGCCGCACATGTAGGGACAAGACTGCTGTGCTGCCAGGCAGAACAGCATTAGGTATTTGCTTTAGGAGAACGATGGGAGCACGCATGTGTGTGTGTGTGTTTGCCTCGGGAAGCCGGGGTTGTTAGAAATGATGAGTCAGGTTTTCTAGGCTCCATGCTAATGCACGGAGATGGAGTGTGTAATTAGGACAGAGGCAAATCTATAATCTGCAGCCTGAGATAGCTGGGGTATAAACCTCTTCTTTACATCATGGCCTCGCCATAGTTTTCCTTGTTTGTGTGCTCTTCAGCTTTAGGTTTTAAGTATGTCTGTAATGAGCTTTAACGTGTAGTCCCACTGACATAAAACTTTATTAAATATCGACTATTATATAATTCCTGTCTTGAAGGATGATGGCATAGATGGATTTGATTTCATTATGGAAACAATGCTGTAGCCCTATGAAAGTTCCAAGCAGATTTGGGATGTTACATACATTGTTTTCAAGGTTTCTCCTGGCGATGCACTTGTAAATCAGCTGCTTGAGAACCGTCATCTGCTTTGCCTGGGAATACTTTCTGCACAATAAAGTGTTGTGTAATTTAGTCAACTGGCTGCCTAAAAAGGGCACAATGCAATTAGTAATTTACATCTCTTAAAGGAGACTGATTGTACCTAGATCTGATTGAGAACTGCTGAAAAACTTCTCTGATCAGACTTTGCCACTGTAAGTAGAACCCCATCCACAGAAACACCCCCCTCCATTCTTCCCCTTCCATCCACAGCAAATCCTCCTCTATCCTTCCTTTTCCATCCACAGCAAATCCTCCTCCATCCTTCCCCTTCCACCCATTTCCAAAGGGATCTTTTCCTCAGGCGGAGCTGCCTTCAGCAGACAGGTGCTCTATGGACTCTGTTATTGCCAGTCAATTCAGTGTGGAATGCATCCAAATGTTGCAGTCACAGGCAGCCATGCAAAATGCTTGGAGAGGAATAAATGGAAGTGGGTTTCTTTTTCCAAGCAGTGTCATAGAAATGGCATCCCAATGTGAGAAAGCAGTTTGCTTGAGTGTAGGTATTTGCTGTGCCAAGTCTGAATCCCATGTGCTGCAGCACGGTGCTTTTAAACTGAGTGACAAAGGGGAGCCAAACAAGTTGGTTTCCATCACTTAATTTGAATGTAATGCTAAAATCACAGAATTGTTTAGGTTGGAAAAAGACCTTTACGATTATCAAGTCCAACTGTTAACCCAGCACTGCCAAGTCCACCACGAAACCACGTACCCAAGTGCCACACATGTAAAAATGTAAGTAAACAACATGAATGATGTAAATGGCTTTTTATTTCTTGCTGAACTCTGTGATAATGTTATCTGAAATAAGAAGTTTTGAAGCAGAGTAGGATCAGTTATAGCCACAAGCAATGGAGAGTTGACTCTTCAGCACAAGAAGCATCACTTTGAGTCGTTTACTGTCAAAGTACCTGATTCAGAACTCAAATCCATTGGCAAGGATGGTAGCAGGCAAGTTTGAAACACAGGTTGGAGAATGATTTTGACTCAGCTATTCCTAATATTTAACATTGGCACGTTGGTAGACACTCAGATTTCAATAACTGCATCCATTAATTTATTTTTATTTCCACAGTGGCAAGAACACATGACTGGACATGCTGAGAAATGGGGTTGGGTCCGTTTTCTCTGCACTGAAATGATTTCTGCCTTGAGTGACAACTTCAGACCTTTAGCAGAGCCCATTAAACCTAGGAAAATTTCCCATTTCCCAAGTGTGAAGGTTGGGCTGAAAATTGGAGAAATTTGATATCTGGTCTCTGTTCTGCCACAAACCTCTTGTGCAAGGGGCGGGATGTATTTGCCCAGATGCTTGAAGTATTTGGTTGACTAACCCTCACTTAAACCGTAAGCACTTAAGTACCTTTGTGGCTCCCAGTCTTGCCTTTCAGTGCTTTAGTAGCTGAGAAATGTCAAGAGAAGCATAAACTTTGAAACTGTTTCATTGGTTTTGGAAACAATACCGCAAATGGAAGTTGCCTGTAATCCTTTCCTGCACCCAACAGGAATTCTCTTGGATATATTTTCTGAAGTTTGGTGTTTTTTTTTTTTCGCTGCATTTTCTTTTTATAAAGAGTTTTGATGCCTAATGGAGATCAGAACTTGACCTAATAGGGCCAGATGCAGTGCTTATCCAGTACTAGGTAATTAGTGTATAATGTATAGATTATAAGAACTTGGCTTGTTCCATTTTGAGTTAAACATATGCAGAAGTTCTGCAGAGTAAAAGCCTCTCTTTGTGCAAGCTGGCTTCTTTGTGAATGTATTCATATTCTTGGAAGTTCTCCTTGTAAACTGATTTCTCAGAAGAAATATTGCAAAAAACATTCAGTGCTCCCTTCACAATTGTCTGACAGCTTTTATGATCCAACTGCACTTCACTCTCCATCCACTGCTATGGATTTCTTTCAGGTTTTGCCCAGTTACTGAGTTGTGCAGGAAAGCAGAAACCTGAAAACAAGAGGTAAATGAGTTACAAGCAGCCTAGCATCTTGACCTGCCTGGAAACTCAAAGAAGGTTGTCAGTCCTATAAACCCAACCAGTCTGTTGAGGTCACCTGGAGAGGCTGCGAGTCATTGCCATGTGTGGGAAAGGTGGAAACCTGTTTTCTTGATGACATGGAGCATACTGGCTTGAGACCATCACATCCTTCCAGAGAGATTACTGACCTGCCAAGATAGAGTTGCACAAGTGGTATGGCTTTAGACAGATTTTTATCATCAATGATCATAACTTTTGGAAAGTTTGAAAACCAAACACTATGATGAAACAAGACAGGAGCAAACTTCCAAAGGAAGTACGGATTTCTCTGCCTCCTCAAATCATCAGATGCACTTTTGGCAGGCACATTGCAGCCAGGTGTGGACTGCTGCCTTTGCTGTAGGAGTGGATGAGATGTGACAGCCTTTGCTTAGAAGGCTAAAGTTTTCCCAGTCCCTTATGCCATGTTAGCCTTCAAGCTAACATGGTTCAAACAGACTGACTAAGGGCTATAGTTCATCCAAACATCAAGCTGCTCCATCCCCCAGAATGAGCACTTATACCACAGTTTAACACTGTGATACCAGCTCTGAACCCCTGCTGGGGAATGCAGTATTTCTGCCTGGAATTTCCTGAAGAGAAGGTTAAGATGGGGACACAATCGCATCTGTGTCCACCAGGGATGGGGCAGTGCCTCATCACCCCCATACTAAAGAATCATTACATCCAACAACCGTTCCCTGCGCAACCAATCCATGAGGGAGCACAGAATGATAGGTTAAAACTTAACAGGGGAGATTCAGATAAGATATAAGGAAGAAGTTCTTTATTATGAAGGTCATGAGACAATGGCACAAGTTGTCTAAGGAAGTTGTGAATGCTCCATCCCTGGAAATGTTCAAGGCCAGGTTGGACAGGGCCTTGGGCATCATGATCTAGTGGTCTTAAGGTCCTTTCCAGCCCAAACCGTTCTATGTTTCTATGATTGTTCTTGCAATAAGTAGCTCTGTAGATCAACAGTACAGTATTGGCTCTGCAGTGTGTCCTGGCAAAGCCAGCCTAGCTGCTATGTGCTGTGCAGGCGCTACCAGAGCACTTGGTAGGTCTACACGATGCTTCCCAAGCTGTGCACCTACTGCACAAAGTGTGCAGTGCTTTGTTGTTCATACATTAATGCAACAGCTTGATGCTTCCTGAAAAGATTGGACTGACAAGATCAAGAGCTGTAAAATCGAACTCGTTATGCAGTGAATATGTTTGTGATTCATAGACCTCCAGCAGCTCGCAGAGAGGAAAGGAGGGGGCAGCTGCCACGCAAGAGTTCTGACAGGATTGCTGCAAGACTAGAAATCCTGCATGAAATTAAAAGATCCCCAAGGTTTGCCCAGGAGCGGGGAAGGAGTGCATGCTGGAGCACCCAGCTCTGGAGCTGTACCCACTCTCCCTGTCTGACTGCCACACTAAAGTGCTGCATGCGTGGTTAGACAAGGTGATTGACACATGTCACATGCCTTACATTTCAAGAGCCCATGAATCATTCAGTAAAGCCATCCCAAACATGGATACATAGGAAAATAAATCTGGTTTCTCCAGGCCAAAAATCCAGCCCATTGCTATTACGTCAAACGAGTGATAATCCTGCTTTCATTATCGTGGTGTTTGTTGCACCGTTTTGCTCTCATTTGCACAGGATTTATATTACACTGTTAGGGGAAGGAAGGGCAGCAGATAAAGTTTGTGCCCTGAGTGATGTTAACGCACACTTTGACACTCCAAAACGACTTCCCATCCTTATGATTACACATCCTAATTTGCAAAATGAGTGTTCAGATAATTGCACGAGACAGGGAGATATGATAGTTTGTGGAATTCTTCCTCCAGGGTGGGGGCACACGCCTTTTCATTTGCAGCCTTTAAACCCTGAGTAGATAAAGCACTCAAAATTATGTTTATCATAAGAAACAATTACAGCCTGGCGCAGGGGAGCTGAGCTTACTGACCTAATAGGCCTTTTTAATATCTAATTTCTTTGACAGTTAAATAACTCAAAAAAAGCATTAAATCACTACCCAGCCAAAAAACTCTTGTCCTCTCTCTTTATGTTCTGCTGTGGTTTGCATGGTAATTCGCTAAATATATTTCAACATGTTGTTTACTTCAGCCTTCTGAGACCACACTGGCCAGTGCTGTGAGCCTGTAAATAGGGATCATCTAGAAAAAGATAGGCTATGCTTTCAGTTAACTTTGGAAGTATTTTGTCCTGTACAGTTTCTGGGAGTGATACAGCAGGGAAATGCTTTAACTGACAAAGAATCTGAAAGGTAGGACAAAGGTAGCCTGGTCTTACTCTCTGCAAGAGGAGAATTACAAGTAATCCCTTGCAATGTATTCATATTAGTGTTGAAGATAGCCATGCCTAGCAGATTTAAAGACAGGAGCAGGACTATCTTTGGTGACAGAAATGTGTCTCTCCTCCAGGGCTGCAGGTGGAGTTCATGGGATGGACACGGATGCCTGGGGTCGTACATGCGGAACAGGGACAAGTCTGGGTCTTGACACTTGCCATGCAACTATGATGTGAGGCACTGTGAAGAATGCACCTGAAGTTTCATCCCTCTCCTAAACATGGGTGCCTGCATCAAAGCTGTGGTTATGGCATCTCTGTGAGATATTGGTGTCCCACAGTGCTGCGGGTCTGGGTCCGGGAGGCAAGACTTCCTCCAGAAGACAGAGGAATGCTGCTGACCTTTGGCTGGGACATGGGAGCTTGTGCCTTGGCCCCCAGGTACATCACACATCGTTGAAGAGTGCAACCCAACTACTGCAGGTCAGGCTGTGTAAAAACATGTCGAGCCCTCCTCTGCATACCATGAGTTCAAAAGCCAAGGAACCCAGAGAGAGTAAGCAGGAGGTGGCTGGCTCAGATGCCTGCTGGCTGGGGTGGTGAACTGGAAACTGGGTTTTGCTGCCTGTTTCCTTGCACTGCTTTGGCTCCGTTCTGTGCCCAGCCAGTAAGAAGCACACAAATGTCTTTGGCTGAAAAATCCTGAAATGTCTCAAGCAGCAGAACTTGTCTGTTCATATTTTGCAAATGAAACACATGGTACGGCAGGATGCCACATTAAGGATGGAGCTGATCAGTGAAATTAGCTTCCTGTATTCACTGGCAATGTTATGACTTTCATTATTTTCAAATACAAATACAAAAAGCAAATACAAAACTCAACAGCTTTTGGGATGCGGCGCATAATTTAGGTCCATTTCCTATTGAAGACCCTGAGATACGAACATAAGTATTTTGGAAGATCAGGCTGAATTATGGCAGAGTTTTATTCTTTGTTTCTAGACAAAGAAGAGCTGAAGTGCTGAAAGATTTGCATCTGTTATGGACTTGGCTTCTTTTGATTTAAAAATGGTTTTACCCTGTTTCATTATTTTTCTGACAGTTACACCCTGAAAAAAGAGTGTTAGTGAAATGGGATTTCCTCAGAAGGTACCACACTTAGAAGCAATTAGGCATGTGAGTGAAGGCAGTTAGCACATGGGATCTTCCCCAGCAAAATCAGCTAAGTGCTGAAGGCTTCTTTGCATGTCATGTTTTTTCTTTCATCGATTGCCATCCAGATGCCAGGAATATCCTTGGACAGGAGAGGTCCCAAATGTTGAGATTTAGTCTTAAAGCGAGACCCCTGAGGAGGAGCTGGCTGACTGAACCAGCAGCACAGCATGCCTGTGCGGAGCCATGCAACCCACTAACCTTGGCACTTCTGTCTCCTTCCCTCTTCATGGCCAGGCAGTGCCCGCTGTGACATACCAAAATAAAGCACACAGGATGGGCCCAGCCATCTGGTGCTGCAGAGCAAGAGAAAAGGAGCAGCAGCTTCCCTGGACCAACATCAGCCAACTCCTTTCTGCGCCTGTCTCCTCTAGCCTGCCAGTTTGTCTGCTGCCAGATGGAAATGCATGACTCCTGCATGTAGATTTGCCTTTGAAGACTCTCTGACCTATTTCAGCCTGGCTTTGCAGTAGGCATAAGCTCTATTTATAATCTTTGGAGAGGGGAAAGGGAGGGTCAGTCTGGAAGGAGAAAAATTGAAAAGATCATAGAAAAGATCATAGAATAGTTAGGGTTGGAAAGGACTTCAAGATCGTCTAGTTCCAACCCCCCTGCCATGGGGAGGGACACCTCACACTAAACCATGTCACCCAAGGCTCTGTCCAACCTGGCCTTGAACACCGCCAGGGATGGAGCATTCACAGCCTCCCTGGGCAACCCATTCCAGTGCCTCACCACCCTAACAGTAAAGAATTTCTTCCTTATATCCAATCTAAACTGCCCCTGTTTTAAGTTTTAACCCGTTACCCCTTGTCCTATCACTACAGTCCCCGATGAAGAGTCCCTCCCCAGCACCCTTGTAGGCCCCCTTCAGATACTGGAAGGCTGCTATGAGGTCTCCACGCAGCCTTCTCTTCTCCAGGCTGAACAGCCCCAACTTGCTCAGCCTATCTTCATACGGGAGGTGCTCCATTCCCCTGATCATCCTCGTGGCCTCCTCTGGACTTGTTCCAGCAGTTCCATGTCCTTTTTATGTTGAGGACACCAGAACTGCACACAATACTCCAGGTGAGGTCTCACAAGAGCAGAGTAGAGGGGCAGGATCACCTCCTTGGACCTGCTGGTCACGCTCCTTTTGATGCAGCCCAGGATACGGTTGGCTTTCTGGGCTGTGAGCGCACACTGCCGGCTCATGCTCATTTTCTCATCGACCAGCACCCCTAAGTCCTTCTCTTCAGGGCCGCTCTGAATCTCTTCTCTGCCCAACCTGTAGCTGTGCATGGGATTGCTCCAACCCAGGTGTAGGACCTTCCACTTGTCGTGGTTGAACTTCATAAGGTTGGCATCAGCCCACCTTACAAGCGTGTCGAGGTCCCTCTGGATGGCATCCCTTCCCTCCAGCACATCAACCGGACCACACAGCTTGGCACAAGTCCAGGTAGATGACATCAACTGCTTTACCGTTATCCATCAATTCTGTACCCCCATCATAGAAGGCCACCAAATTGGTCAGGCAGGATTTCCCTGTAGTGAAGCCACACTGGCTGTCACCAAGCACCTTGTTGTTTTTCGTGTGCCTTAGCATGCCTTCCAGGAGAATGTGCTCCAAGATTTTGCAGGCACAGAGGTGAGACTGACTGGTCTGTAATTCCCCGGGTCTTCCATTTTCCCCTTCTTGAAAATGGGGGTTATATTTCCCTTTTTCCAGTCGTCAGGAACTTCACCTGACTGCCATGATTTTTCAAATACGATGGCCAGTGGCTTAGCAACTTCATTCGCCAGCTCCTTCAGGACCCGCGGATGGATTCCATCAGGTCCCATGGACTTGTGCTCATTCAGATTTTTAAGATGGTCTCAAACCAGATCCTCTCCTACAGTGGGCCCAAGGTCTTCATTCTCACAGCCCCTGCGTCTACCTTCTAAGACCTGGGTGGTGCAGTCAGAGCCTTTGCCAGTGAAGACCGAGGCAAAGAAGTAATTCAGAACCTCAGCCTTCTCCAAATCCTGTGTAGCCAGTTCTCCCGAAAGCTTCCTCAGGGGGCCTACATTGTCCCTAGTCTGTCTTTTATTTGCAATGTACCTATAGAATCCCTTCCCATTATCTTTCACATCCATAGCCAAGTTTAATTCTAACTTGAAAACAGTTTATAAGCAATGCACCTTGTTCTGCTGGTGAAGCTTTGTCCGTCACAGCCTCAGGGCTGGAGCCCCCGAGCTGGAAATGGCAGAACCTGACTCCTGTTTGGGCACATAAATGAATAATAACAGGGGTCATCGCATCCTGCTCTGCTCACTGCCAGATCTGTCTGGTATAACTGAGACGTAGGCACGCAGACCTGACTGTTTGCTATCACCACTGAAGCATTTTTATTGATGAAGATTCAGGGGAATGCTGGACAGCAGAAGCAGAGAAATAACTTTAATAGGCAGAGCAATGTCTTTGTACAGCACAGGAGCATGATCTGAGATGGAAAACATAAAAGGATTGTGTTTTCACAGCAAGGTCATGTCTCTAGATTTTTATTCCTCTTTTCTATGAAAATGTCCTTTTACAGGGAGAAATAACTTTAGTCATGTTGTATTGCTCTTGAAACTTAACCTTTCTCTAGCTGGGCTCTTTAAATCACTGGAAATCAGGGTTTTCTTATAAACAGACTACAGATCAGTTTACATTTTTGTGTTATTTGGCTCCCTCATTTCAGAAATGGCACAGGCCAAATTCTTCCCTGGCATAATTCCAGTCCCAGTGCTCCTATTCTGAGAAGGCTGGGCCAAATTCCCGCTCCCTGTTTTGTCAATATATGTTCAGAGCCACTCTGCTGCAATCACTGGAGTCACATATCATTGACACTAATATACTGCTGAGCAGAATGTAACCCTTTCTATAAATATCTCTTTGGTCAAGGGAGGTAAGGAAAATAATGCTGAATGTGGCCTTAAGCATATTACTTATTCTGTTGAAAGATCATTCACTCTTGGCTTAACTTATTTCAAGCACGACAGTTCTGGAAAAAAGTGCATCTGTGAGTGGAATGAGACTCAGTAACAGTCAATAAGTCCCGGTGTATTGCGGTATTAATAAATGTATATTTGTGCTGAAGCATGCTAAACCTCAAAGACTGGATATAAATGTCAATGTCTATTGAATTTCAGGAAGAGATATCTGGTGGTAACCATGCTCAGTGTCATTCTGCAATATGTAATCTGTGCTAACACAGGGGCTATGCATAGGCACGTTCCTGTTGGGAGGCAGAGAATTTGTCTCTTCACAGTCAGTTTATGAGAAGTGAAACGTCTCCCTCTACTTCCCTGGCAGGATTGTGAGATTCCCTTTGAGTGAAGTAGCAGTGATGTGCTACCATGCAAGTAACATGTGAGCTAAGAATTCCATCACTGGATAAGGACAGTGCTTAGTTAAAGGCTAAGGGGTCCTGGTGCTTTGAGTAAGCTCCCACATCTGGTGGGCAAAGCATCCTTTCTGCAGACTGGGGATCCTCCACACCTCTGGAGCGACTGCTCCCCATGATAAACATGGCATTCATGCATCTAATCAGAAAACGTGTCACAAGCGGTGGAGACAAGTCACCCTGCAACAGAAGGATGTGGTTTTCAAGTGGTGTCTGCAATATGATTAAGCTAGGGAAGGCAGAAGAAAGTGACTGGTAACTGTTTGTCAGTGTGGTGAACAACTTGCAACCGTGCCAGGTAATTTTGTCACTTGTGTTCTGAGCCCCAAGGGCAGCTGTTAAAGCATCACCAACTTGTTTGGCTATCAGTGGGAGAGAGGGGTACCAGTGAGTAAATCATGTCTTTGGGTTCACAGACCTGTAGCTATCTGTCCTAAACCAGGGAAGCTGGCATTTAATCTGAAAAATACTGGAAAAAATAGTTGGTGTCTGGTAAAAAAATTAATTGGGGCATGTCCTTTCTGCAGCATGTTTTCGTTTTGCCCACTGGGTGATGGATATGAGAGATTATTCAAAAACAAGAAGGGTTGGCTGCTGTGGAGGCACCTGTCCTGGGCAGGCATCGCGGCAGCAATGAAGATCCTCAGTGCTAAAAATACCATCATCTTCCCAAGCTGCCTGGTACCCAAGCTGGCTCAGTGTGCTGTGGCTCACTCTTCATACAAGGCACTGGGAGCTGGGACTGCTGTTTTCTGGGGCTGCCACAGGCCTCTTGTGTCTTGTTTTGTGTGAGAGTTAGTCTCTAGAGACATGTTGCTCACCGGCATCCAGCTTCATAATGAAAAACAGCCAGGATCTGCAATTCCACGAGACTGGATTCTCCTTTCCTACACCTAGAATTGCTTTGGAGGTCTTTAAGATTTGTGCAGTTACAAAGGAAAGCACGAGGCACTGCAGAATCAGACCCCATCTGACTACTGATACTCACTTTCAAGGCTCTCTGAAGTATGTTGAGATCCACTTCTGCGAGGTGCTGAATGATGAACATAGGAGCCCAGAAAGCGCAGTTATCCATGGAGTTACCAAAGAACAGTGTCTATGCTTGATAAACTGCAGAGAAAGTAAATCAGGAAAATACTCAGACTGAAGACAAAGCTGATGTGGCTGCTGAGCTCTTGATAATAACAGCAATGGGAAGAGCTCAAAAGATCATGCACAGTTGTCTGAGTGGCGGATGGGGATACATTTTATTCTTCTCACCAAGAAGGACAGTGTGATAGCTTTAGCGTGATCTCATTTTCTTCTGCTATCAACACTTCCCTGCAGTTCGTGCTAAAGTGGTTATCCAAGGCAGGGTTTCCTAGGAGAAATACAAGGCCTGGTGGGACATTAACCATCTAATTATCTGCCTCTGGTTAGTACAGGTGAAAACCTGAGCAGGAGATTTTCCCTCCCCCTCAGTACCATGGTTGCATTCATCCCTCAAAGCTGGGAAAGAGGAATGAATAGAAAGAGGAGAATACTTCTTGTCTTGGCTAAACCATTGCATGGCCATAGTCAGTGCCAGACCTCCAAGTTTGTGTTTCTTGGAGCTTGTGCTGACACATCTGGTCCATGAGCAGAGCAGGTTAGCTTCTCTGATGCTGGGCTGGGTGTCTGTCCCTCTTCTACCCCCTGAGTAGAGCCAGTGAGCAGCGCCATGGGCCTCCAGCCCATTGCAGGGTGCTGCTGCTCCATCAGGCAGCTTTCCCTTTGAGGACAAAGAGCTGACTGAGAAGAGCCTCTAGGAAGGCAGGCAGGTTGTGGGCCTCTCAGTTATCTTAAATGTCAGGCCTAATTGCTGCAGAATCTGCAGGGGGCTTGGAGTGAATCTGATGCCAGGCTTCCCATGGCACTGCACCCAGATACCAGCTTGTTGGTAATTTGATGGTCTTCACAGTTCACCTCATCACACCCACAGTGCAGCAATGATGTAACGGGGGTTTCCAGCCCAGATTCCCGTGTGCTGCAGCTGAAATGTGTAGCTGAAACCAAAACCAGACCCACTCGGTGCAACAGCATTATGGGCATGTGGTGGGTTTGCCATTTTGCCACTCAAATCTCTTGCGGAAGTATTAACACTCTTTGCTCATCACCTTTTAAGAGGATGGTAGATATACAATGCTGTGGGCTCTTCACACCACTGAAGGCATTGGCAAATGTGTGGGGTTTGCTGCAGAGCTATTAAAAGGTGCTGGCTGAAGTCAGACGGATGTTCATGGTTAATGAAAACCAAAGGTGGTGTGCATCTGGCAGACTATCCTGAGCAGCTCCAAGAGACTTGCATGAACTTTTGCATAAATACACATTGGAGGTGAGAAATCCCCAAATAGTTGTGTTCAACGCTTTCCTTTGCCTTTTGCTCAGGAAGATGTATGGGAGACTTGCAGTCTAGAGTGGCTAGTGGCTTTTAGATTAAGAAGCAAAAACCAGTAGAAAGCAAGTGGACCCTCCAGAGATGAGGACAGGCCCTTTGCCATCATAGGCAGTATTCAAGTGACACTGCAACCAAAACTACTTCACAGCAAGTGAGGCCTCAGGAGTGAGTCTGAATAAGACTGCAGGAAGAGCCAGACATTTAAAGCAAACTCTGTGCCGTTCCTGGGTCCCCTGTGGCTTATCCATATGGGATAAACTTATCTAAAGTTTCCCCATGGCCAGAGGCTGCAGCTCCATGGAGCAAGAGTCCTGCTGGTAATTGCAGAGGTCAGGCAAGTGCAAGGGTTTTGGCTTCTGGCTGGTGAAAATGGGACTCTGAAGCCGCAGATGAGAAACACTGATACTGAAACTTCATCTGAGACAATCGCTACCAGGAAGATGAAACCAGCAGTTAAGGGTGTCGGCGTGAAATGAAGCAGCCAGTCAAAGAGGCACGTTGGCTTCGGGCACCTATGAACAAAAGGCTGTTTCATGAGGATGATGCCCTGGGAACAGTGCTGGTGGGGGGAGGAAGGCAGAAATCAAAGACCGGGTGAAAAACAAGGTGCCTGGCTATCAGTGGACAGGGTGACTCCAAAGGCTGCCAGTCCTTCCAGCTGAGATGAATGGTTCCTTTCTATTTACGTAGATCCGTATGCAGAAAAACATTATAAGTATGATCTAAGCAGAGTCACAGACATTTTGGCGCCTGGGCCAGTTCCCTCCTCCCACTACAACAAGCAGGGCTTGACCCGGGTGGTGAAATGCATCCCACAAGCCCTGCGTGTTTTACCCCACACCACACCAAGCACAGTGCCCTTCATCCACCACTGTGCAACCCGGCTCATCCGGAGGGGCTGCCTGCAGCGGGGTGACCCCATCATGAGGAGGGACGTGGGCAACATGTCCCCGTGCTCTACCAGTGCTACAGACCTCAACCATATCCCACACCCTTTGCCATGCATTTTGGCGTGCATTTGGCTTTGGAATTAACAGATCCATCGGAGCCCCAGCTGCTGTCCCAAGTTGAGCATGTACTGAAGTGCTCTGCGAGCAGCCAGCTGAGTCATAAGCCGATCAGCAATTCCCATTCAAAGGCTGCTGTCTCTGCCCTTGTGGAAAATGCATTTATTGTTTTTGTTTTTTCACTTCTTTGTGCTAAGGTTCAAGCAGTGCTTTACTTGTTATTGCATGTAATGGTTTGTACGCGGCACGCCAGCCCAGTGAGATCTGATGCCAAGATACAGGCAGCACCGGGATGGAGCAGGTACCCTTGGTGGAGCACAGCACAGCAGCATCTGTGCACCCCCAGCATCAGATAAACTGGGAAACTCATAAACTAACAAGATAGGATGGATACGAGCATAAAGCTACCAAAGTGAGCAATTTTACTTGCTCACCTGAAGATTTGTTTTATCAAATTGTAGGCAGCAGTAAGCTTTTCCCCCTGAAGTCTCAGGGCATCTTATGGGTGAGATCAGAGGAAGGTCTCACCTCCTCTGTCTCCCTTCACAAATCTAGCTGCAGGCAGGACTTTGCCACAGGCTCCTGGGCTAACCTGTGGGCAAGTAATTTTGCCTCCTACCTTTTGAGGGGCAATACTATAAACCTGCTTTCGAATTCCATGCAAGTGAATGCAATGGGAGGCTCCCCATGCACACTGTGCCCAGCTCCCTGGGGTGGTGATTGCCTGCCCAGCACCTCCCCAAAAGGCCCATGGGTAAGGTGGCCTTTGGGTGCTGTCGCCTAGCTGGTGTGTGTCCATACACCCGGGCACACCAGATGCTTGGCAGTCGCTTGCTGTCACCCAACACAGGCCATCTCCATCACCTGCTGGCAGCCAGTGCCAGGAGGAGAATTAAATAAAGATACACATTGTTATTGGCAGGATAATGACTCATTATCCTCATTCTAGAGGCGGGCTAGCAGGCCATCACACGCCATAACAAGCCAGCCATGGAATCAACAACAGCAAAATAGAAAGTCCATGTTTCCTCTTTGCCAGCCCCTTTTCTTGTTCTCTGGAGGGCTGCCCTGAGCAGTGCATAGGGAGTAAGCAGATTTTGGCTCAGCAGCACTGTTTGGAGGAGGGGCCGCCAGTGGCATTGTGCAGAGGAGTGTGGGGCTGATAAACACACTGAAAAATCCCCACCGACAACCCCACAGCCTTTGAATGGCAGCATCTTCCTTTGTAAACACAATATGCAGATGCATTATGCAACCCTGGGTAAATTAACTGTGTTTCCATACTGCTAAAACATGGTAATTAGATGCTTGCTTGTCTAGTGCCTTTGCAACAGGAGCATTTCGACTCTCTTTTAATTTTACTGTTGTGGGTATGTCATTTGTGCTCTTTCCGTGTTGCTGCTGCACTGCTGTTAAAACACGTGTTTTAACCAAGTGTTAAAAATAATGATTAGCACACCCAAAGTAGCACCACCTCACCTCTGCATTATTTCCATTCTCAAGGATGAACTTAGCTCCTGCCTTTTCAAGCTTGCCTAAATATGTGCTTTCCTTTTGAAAGGAAGATTAATTCAGCGCATCATCCCAGGACAGGAGCCCTCATGAGAGCCACCGACCATGCAGACATGCAGTAAATCCCTAAGAACTGGTACCATTGGCAGTGCCAAGAGGCACAAATCAGGCTGACAGCTCTGGTTTAGCATGTATTGTAGAAACACAATGAAACTCATCTGCCCAGCTCACAAGTCATGGAGATAAATGGGAAAAGGTTGGAGCGGAAACAGGAAGATGAAGTGACTTGGTGCAGGTCATGGTGCAGGTCATGGGCACAGCTGAGAACTGGACTTCTGTATCTGTTTTACTGCAGTGGTGTACTCCAGAAACCATTTGACTTGGCTGTACTCTTATGTTATATTGTACTGCAAGCACAGCAGCATAAAAATCCCTTGCGAGCAGAGATGCTCTTCAGCTAAGGGCATCACACAGGACATCCTGGTGTTACTGGCAAGTCATCATTTAAAGGGATAGGATCCAACAAGTGAGATGGAGATTTTGCTTAAATAGTACTTTTATAACAGCCACTGTTATGAAAAGTCTTCATTGATGTTTCTGCCTAGTTGTTGCATGTAAAGCAGGTCTTTGGGTGTAAACCTTATTTGAAAAACCCACAAAGGAATAAGATGTTCAGTAGAAGCTTCTACTGAATACGTGCAACAGGCAGCACTGTGCTGTGAGCTGCTGTTATAGAAATCTGGTCACTTCATTAGTTGCTGAAGTGCAGAGGAACATGAATGAGCTGACAAAGTATTTAGAGGGTGCTGCAGTTCCCCTGCTTACCCTTTGCATTTGTCCTTCTTGTAAGAATGAGGTAGGAAAAAAGGAAAGACTCTCAGGCAACTTCAAAACTGAACATATATATATATATGTGTATATATATATATATATATATATATATATATAGGCTGAGGCTTTCTTTCAAAAGCAAACTGCATCTTCCTTTGTGGTTCATACCTCCTTTTGCCACCTGTTTCAAAATGGCACTGCATCAGGAGCCCCTGTTTGGCACACAGAGCTAATCTCCGTTCCTAGTTCATCACTAATCTTGAGCAAAATTCCTTGGCTCTTTTAGCATTTGCAGCACACCAGATAAGGGATTAAGGAATGGACAAACATTTTCCTCCCAGGAGCTCAGTGCATGTTTGCACAGTTTCACAAACAGCTCTTGGGCATTATTCAGCTCACCTGAATTATGTGCAGAGCAGAGGTGTTTAAGTTTGGACAGTAGATGTGCCAGACTCCCTTTGCAGTGAGCTTCCCAAAGAGATGGACCTTCCCAAAGGGTAAATCAGTCCATTTGACATCTGAAGCGTCACTGTAAATTCCTGTAATTGTGAGTGATACAGGATGAGTCTGAGCCTTACAGTATATTGGTATATTGGCATTTCAGGGTTTACATGTGTCTGATGCTGACCTTTGGGTTCCCCCCTTAGCCTAGGTGATGTGTTCTATGCGTGTAGCCATGCCCTCCCTAGTACTGCAGTCAGCATGGTTTGGGGACCCTCCTTGGTTCCTGCATTGCTCCATGGCCATGTCCCATGCCCAGCTCTGTACACCATGAGAGAAATGGTTGAGTCTCCCCAGGGCTCTGGGCAGTTCAGTCCCCACTTCTTAGGTCAATAAACATAGACCCTTG
This sequence comes from Lathamus discolor, assembly GCF_037157495.1. Lineage (NCBI taxonomy): Eukaryota > Metazoa > Chordata > Aves > Psittaciformes > Psittacidae > Lathamus > Lathamus discolor. The sequence continues at coordinate 116,797,129 of NC_088887.1, read as the reverse complement.
AGGCTACCATTGGTAGTCACTCTCCAGCCATGGGTCCAGGGCACGAAGACAAACCAAGGCTTAGTGTTGGTGACAGCCTTGTCCTAGTATAGGCAAGAGAAACCAGGACCCAAATGCAGTAGACTGTTTCAGTAGTCACTTAGTGGCCCTGCTTCAGTAAGGAGGTTACACAGGCTGGTGAAGTGGAGGTGATTGATAAGGGCTTTAATAGACATAAATTGTGCAGTAAAATATGAGTAGCATTGAGTACCAAACCCCTGTCTATTGAAAGGGGGTGCACAGCTGAAATCCTCCACCCATGTAATGAGTGGAAGTTCATCAGCCAACCTTTTGCACTCAGCCTGAGTGTCCCAGCCATGCAGGAGTGACGAGGATTCAGGGTGCTGCAGAGGCTTAAAGGATGCTCCGTAATGCTCACCTAAAAATAACACTGCTGTATCAAGTCTGTTCTCCTATTTCCAGCTCTGAGTACTAACTCCCATCCCTTTTGTGATCCTGGAACAGCCCTTTGTCAGCTGCAGCAGTTATTTATACAGACAAATGAAGTTAGCAAAGAGCTTGATATCTTTTAAATTGCATCTGATGAAATCTGCCCGCAAGGGACACATTGGAGAGAAAGCCCCAGGGAACCCTTTGGCTCTCAGTGCCGGGCTCATCCATCACAACCACTCCATCAGCCCTAGCTCAGGGCCGTCATAACTTCGTGTGCAAAAGTCCCTGCCCTCTCAGCATTCATGAACCCTTTCTCCAGGTCCTCCCGCATACACCATGAAGCTGGTGCTTTGGCCATTGCCACACACAGTCACTAACCGATGGGCCAGGGCCACAGCTGGAAGGCTCAGAATTTTCTTCTCTTCTTTTTATTGCTGCGGGCTTTTTAATGTTTTTTTCTGAGGGGAGGCTTTTTCCTTACATGCACAAAATATGTAGGATTCCCCTGAAGCCAGAAACAGACTTTTAGGTGATCTTCACTTGCCTTAGTGCAGATCCTGGATGTGGAATTCATTTCTGAGCCAGTTCCAGTAGCATCCATTGAATTACGTACTTCCTACAAGCTGACCATACTCAGTGCACATCTGCATGTGCAGACCTGAGGGGAGAGAAAAGAGCAAAGTGAATATAACAGAAGTAAGAGCAATATGAAAAAATAAGAGACTTAACTTCAGACATTATTTCTATGACCTAACATGAAGAAGTGAAACTGTTTTCCTTCCAGGCAGCCTAATGACAACCTGAAGGTGAGCAGGTTGTGCTCTTGCCATATGAAGTAGCACGTTAAACTCTGTTCATATTCTATTAATACCAAAGAAGCTCAAATGAAAATGGAGCCCCATTTTCTTAAGTGCTTTTCAAGCCCTGAGCTTTCCCTGCATTGTCTCCTTGCAGCGTGATTCCAGGGTGGTGTGCTGTAACCCAAGGTGCTCATGCCGCTAGGTAGATGTTCCTGCCCTCCCTTGGTGGCAGGATGCACCCATGATGACCTGAGCTGGCAGGAGACAAATCTCTCTTCTAGACCTATATATCTACTTTGCTGCATCTCAGCTAATTTGAGTGAAATTCGTGTAGTTAATCCCCAAGTTGCTCCAACGTGCAGAAATTCCTGCAAAGCTTGAGGCATGGCTGAGACCTGACTTTCCGAAGTGACAGGTACCAGCAAGTTTCATTGCTGCTTGGGGAATGCAGGATGTTTGGGAAGTGCTGGGTGCAGATGCTATGTATAGGTAGAAGGCAGGATTCATGGCACCTAGCTCTGGTCATCTATAGGCAAAGAAGGGCTACATTTCAGTGGCTCATCTTCTCCAGTCACTTACGGAGGCAGGAGCCCTTAGGAGATGGTCTATCCTGTTCTCTCTCTGTTGGCATGGGGAAAACATCTACTCTGTTTTCTCTATTTCTGTTTTCTCTCTGTTGACAAGGGGAGCTCATGCCAGATGACTCCTCCTGCAGCACCATCACCATCCCTGATCCCATAGGAACATTATGTGATTTTCAGGAGAGCTGCTTAACTTTGGGCCAGACCACTCTGGGGGAAAGAGCAATGATGTGGAGCTGTGCCGGCCGTGGCAGACCTGGGAACAAAACCTGGGCTGGTTTTGTGCTGATATGGAAACAAAACAAGCTGTTGTTCCTATCCAGCACTGCGAGTGATGGCACAGGCTGTGCTCTGCCTGCCCTCGCCGAGCAGATGCAGGGGCTCTATTTTCTGCTCACCTACCAGGGCTGCTCAGGATAAGCAGCTGCAGCTTTCTGGGCTGAGAGTGCTAGAAGCAAATGCCCTGCTCAGCTTACAGATGGTTGATGAAGCACTTTAAAAGGTCCAAGTTTTATTTGGAAATCAAAAGATCTTTGTACCAAAGAGAACACAGCTTGTGTGTCGCTGAGACCGGCAGTCACTGAAAGCGAGCACATCTGCTGATGCAACCTAATTGCTGTTTTGATTGCCCAGCCATGACGGGGCATAAAAATATTGTCTGCCTACAAAAAAACAAGAAGAGAAAAGAATGAAACCTCACTTGACCGTTTTGTGCCCAAATACCTTGGCACTCGGCCCTGCCGAGCGGGAGTTGGGCAATCTCAGTTCAGAAATTCCCCAGTGGAACCAGCTCCTAACAATACAAAGCTGTGCCTGTCTGACTGGGGGACTATTTCCATGACTCTGAATAAAAGCCATGTCTAGAGCACTGCACGTTTCTTGGGGGGGGGGGGGGGGGGGGGGGGGGGGGTGTGTGCTATGGGAGAATGCTGGCCTGTGCCTTGGAGCTTCCCAAATTAAGTAGGCAGGGGATGGGCCGCAGCTGAGGGCCAGCCTCTTGAGACTCATGGGCTTTCTGCTTAGCCGTGGACAAGTACAGGATCCCAGCAAAATGCTGACAGGAACATTTCTGAAGCAACACGTCAGGGTTGAAGCTCATCTCCAACCGGGAGAGACCACATCTGCTTATTGAAGAGGTGCTAGATCCATCTTCTGAAGCTTCCAGTGTTGCTCACTGTGGGAAGCAGGAGAGTGACCTCCTCAGCCGTGCGTATAAATCATAAGGACGGCTCTTTCACTTGATTCTGGTCAAAACCAGGTGGTGTACCTCACCCTGTTGTTGAACAGTGTGAGTTATACCAGTGTGACTGTCACTGACTGCCCACCCCAGTGCCTGGAGCAATGTGTCCATTGCACAGCACCAAGTCCTGTGCCAGGGGCAGGTGAATACCAACTGGCCAGACTGGGATGGAGAGGGTACCCTTGCCGCAGACAGCACAGCACAGCAGGATCCTGCTCCAGTGCCAGTTTCTTAGGCCAAATCCAGCCTCCCACAGTCCAGCTCTCCCAGATGCACCTGGCTGTAAGGCATGAATACAAGGGAGCAGAGGTAGTGGTAAACCATGCAGCAGGGAAAGAGGAAAGATTGATCTTTCTCTCCCATTCAAAGGGGTATTGATTGATCTCTCTGTTTAATAGGCTTCAGCTGCTAAACCCCAGCTTGCAGCCTGTCTCTGTCCCTCCAGCCAGCTCCTCATACCACTACTGTGTTTTTCTTCCCCCATGGTGGAGCCTTTCAAGTTTTTCTTTAAAGAGGGAACCAAGTGCTTTCGATCAGCTGCCAGCCCAGCCCTGTGCCAGCAAGGGGCTCCCTGCTGTTCCTGGTCCTGCTTGCAGCTGCAGCATAAGAGAGCAGTGCCTGGCACTGCTGCACTTCAAGGGAGGGGATTCTGACCCTCTGCTCTGCTCTTGTGAGATCCCACCTGCAGTGCTGCATCCAGCTCTGGGGTCCCAAACTAAAGAATGATTTGGAGCTGTTGGAGCAAGTACAGAAGAGGCCACAAAGATGCTCCAAGGGCTGGAGCAGCTCTGCTATGGAGACAGGCTGAGAGAGCTGGGGTTATTCATCCTGGAGGAGAGAAGGCTCCAGGGAGACCTTAGAGCAGCTCCAGTGCCCAAAGGGGCTACAAGAAATCTCGAGAGAGACTTCATATAAGAGAAAGTAGGGATAGGAGGAGGGGTAATGAAAGGGGGTAGATTTAGATTAGATTTTAGGAAGAAGTTCTTCCCTGTGAGGGTGCTGAGGCGCTGGCACAGGGTGCCCAGAGAAGCTGTGGCTGCCCCATCCCTGGCAGTGTTCAAGGCCAGGTTGGATGGGGCTTGGAGCAACCTGCTCTAGTGGAAGGTGTCCCTGCCCATGGCAGGGGGCTGGATGAGCTCTAAGGTCTGTGCAGCAGAGGTAAGCTCTCACAGGGTTCTGACTGCAGCACTGACTGGGGCATGGCAGCCACCTGGTAGCCTGGTGAGAAAAAGATGGTAAAGATGGGCTGGAGTCACAGGCTGTGCAAAGCTGGTGTGTCACTGCTGCAATCACACCACCAAGGGACAAGCGGGGTGTCTAAAGTCAGTCCTGAGCTGCAGATTTCCCTAAATTACAGAAATGTGTAATCCTGTAGTCAAAAGAGCTGTCATGGCTTCCATCATGTCTGTAGGCTGCCATAATACTCCACATCTCATCTGCCTGAGGCTCTTTTTGGATTGTCCTTGGGAGTGCATCAGTCCCACATAGAGCCCGATCTGTGTCCTCCAGCCCAGGGGAAATGCTTTTGACCATTGTGGACTTGATGAAAAAGAAAGAGCTGCATCTTGCTGAATGGCTTTTCCTTGTGGCCACCAGGAACAAGAGAGGTTGACCAGATTAACACCTTGCTCTGCCCCATGGTTGAGAGCCCTTTTGGAGGATGTGTGGGTAGTGGGGCCTTTTATGGAGATCTTCCAGGGAGAAAGCATGAAGCTGCCAAGGAAATGTCACAGCTACACCTAGAAACATTTTCAGGTGGTGCAGCAACACCTTCCTATTGATGGAGTCAGAGGTAATCCGTAGTTTCGAACAGATGGATCTACGTTATACTCCATGCTCAGTTCCACGGATGGAACCAAAAAAAAGGAGGGAAAAGTCTGCTCCAAAAGCAAACGAAACTTTGAGATGGCAAAGTTCCGAAAGTCATCTGAAAAAACGTTAAGATGGTGTTTTGTGCGTCAGCTGCTTACAAGCATTCCCAATGAGAGAAGACTTGGGGAGGCTGCCTTTCTTAGCATTGCAACTCAGACACCTTTGCTGGCCTCTTTCCATGCAGTATAGGGAAGCTCTGGAAACTTTCTGTATCCCACATCCCTGTTCCTGGGATTCAGCAGGGCATCCTGCCAGGGGTGCTGTGTGTGAGCCGACAAGAAACGAGGAGGGTTTGGAAACCCACCTGGCAAGTGGGGCTGCTCTGGAAACATGCCCGGTTTCTGTCAGAGTATTGTCAGGATCATCCCATTCCCGAGGTGTGTGTCTTTGTGTCAGATCAGCGTTTTCAGGGGAAAAAAAGAAGCAGCAGCTAATTGGGAAGCCTGCAACCAGCAGCCAGCCCAATGGCAGTATGTCCCTGGTGGTCACAAGTCTCCAGAAGGAGGTTTCTCAGCCACCTCTGCAGTTTACACAGTGCTATAATGAGACTAAGGAGAGCAAAGGCATTTGATTCCTCTGAGATTTGTCTCTCCACAATCTGATCCCAAAAGAAAAGGCTGTAGATGAGAGTGACCAGGACTACAAATACTCGGCATTGACTTCTTGAGCAAAAAACACTTTATTGACTCCTTCAAAGCAGAGTGCAAAAAGCAAAAGCCGTGCTGACCATCTCTAAGTGAAGGACCTGATAGTTCTTCACCAGCTTTCATATGCCACAGATTACACAGATGCAAGATAAAGTCTGTTCTTCCAACATCTGGAACTAGATGGTTGTAAGGATCTTTCCAACCATAACCATTCTATGATTCTATGATCTTAGGAGTACCTATAGTCCACATTCCACAAGAGAAGATGGGACTGTGTTTGTTCCACCACCAGACTGGCCCTATCCACAAAAAAGCAATTCCTTCCTGGTTACAGACACCCAGCTTTGCTCTGAGATCAAGACCATCCAGACTTACCAGTCTATCTAAAATCAGAAGAAACCTCTCCTGGGATCCTGGATAGCGAAAGGACACAGCCTTAGCATGAATGGAAAATAGGTGGTTTCTGGAGGTATGTGCCTCTCCTCTGAAACACTGAGGTAGTGGTTGATGCGTGGTGTAAGATCAGGTTTCCTGCACTCCTCTCCCAGCTGAGAAATGAGATCCGGATTCAGCTGGTGGTAAATCACTGAGACATAGCTGCTGTTTGCCTTCTCAGTTCCATCGTCTCCAGTCAGATGGACACTGCTGGAAGTGACCATGGCCAGTGTCACTGCACTGAAGAACTCATTTCAGTTGTGAAGTGATATGAACTAATCTGATGGTGCAGCTGGTGAAATAACATACTAAGCCTGATGCTGTTTCATGCTGAAGTAGACATTTTCATCTCCAAAGCAAATATAGTCGCAGGTACAGCCTCCTCTTCTCCCTTATGACTTTAAATCACGGTGCACTGCTGAAGGACAGCCGTGTTCAATGCTATTCTCTTGCACAGATAACACACTACAGTTATTTTTGGGGTTGCAGGTGTCTGGTTTTCCTACCACCAGAACATTTCTTGCAGTTAACCAGGATCTTTGGGTGGCATTTATCTCACTCAGCTTAACTGGGTCATACAGTTAAGCTGGGTGAGATAAGTTAATACAATACAAAGTAATAATCTATGTCTGAGCTGATTACACTGGGCTCTTTATGTAGTTGTTGGAAGAATCAGTCACCTTCAGAATGCAATTTTAGACCTCTTATTTAGGGTGGCATGAGTTGAAACACCCAAAGTGACCCAAGTCTATAGGTGAGTCTCACCCTTGTGTCCCAAGAATTTGAGATCCTGATAGGATGAACTGGAAAGGACCCAAATTGAACTCTTTGTCCACAGTCTGCATTGTCTCTGTGGTTTGCCATTATCTAATTTCAAGATGCCAGAGGGACTGAGGGCATGAGATTCCCCTGCTGATACTCATATTAGGTCCCTGTTACTGCTAGGGGTTTCACTCAATTGCAGTAGAAAGCCCTTCACCTTTCTCCTCCCCGTGATAAGACCACCTTTAAAGAAAGAGAGGACTCCTTATGTAGAAGCAAGACTCTCTAGGGTTTACCAGTGCAGGTTCCCCTCATTTCTCTTGCTCTCCCAGAAGCCAGACTATATGGATCACATTAAGAGATTTGTCACTTAACAAAGTTTTATTCTTTCTGCTCGCTCACACAGTGCAATCATCACACTCTATCCCACACCTAAAGCTCTCAACATATAATGAATGGGAGAAAGGAAGTTTTACAGCCAGGGAGGTGTGAAGGTAAGTCCTTATCCAAGATCCAAGTAACCACTGACAGCGAAACATCTCTACCCACAAGAGTGACAGTAGCAAGACCAGGTCCTGAGATAGGCGATGAGTCCCATCATCTAGGAACAGTCTCTCTTGCTGGCCAGGTCCCTTTACTAGTAATCTCTCTGTTACCAACAAGGTGGGCCTGTTGTGTTAGGTGAGAGGACTTTAAGGATCCAAGCTGGTATTGATGCGAATGAAAAGCAGAGCATCATTTTCTTCACCGCTGTCACCTATTTGAATTCTTGCAGTAGTCTTATGGAGTGTCGGAGCTGAGTCACTCCCGCGGTGCATGGCCAAAGGAACATTTTGTGGGGATATGTTTGGGGAGGCGAGTGGGAGTAGAGGGACGGGGCTAATCATACTTCGTAATTTCTCATCTTCCAAAATAATCTGTTTTCTAAATGCATTGCTAAATCCTTGTGCTAGCAAGCTACCATCTGCTCCTTCTTTCAACACACCCACTATGTAGTCTGCTGTCTTGTTATACTGCCAAAACTCTATATACTGAGGGTAGAAGAGAGTCTGTACTTTCAGATGCTTTTCTTAGGTGATGGGGGGGGGGGGGGAAGCCTTTGCAATTAGCACCAAATATAAATGAGTGCATTGCTGTGCAGCTTGCTCTTATCCTGCAATCTGTGATGTAATCTCAGCAGCAAACAGGCAACTAAATTTTATCCCTCTAATTCCAGGCAGGGACTCTGGTAACACCCTCCAGCATCGACTGGAGCTGGAATGTTTTGGGTAATCTCCAGAATGCCTCAATAGAATTATAAATCCATAAATCAAAGCAGTCATTATGTATTTGAATAATATGTGGATCAAAGTCTCAGATTGAGGGCCCCTTTGTTCCCATGCTCTTTTTATATCTTACTCAGTGAGCATCTATTCAATGAGAAACAATTACAGTGAATTTAGAGCAAAAACATACAGCACTAATGGAGCTCTGAAGACCTCATCTGGCAAAGTATTTAAGCATATGCTTAATTTTAAGCACATGAGTGGTAAGAGTGGAATTGCACACAAAAGAGCGGCATTGGGTTCAGCAGTATGTTGATTGGTATCTAAGTTATCGACCTCTCCAAGTCGAGCCTTTCTGAAAGTCTGTACTCTCTCTAAGTCGTCTTTACTCTCTCACGCAAACACTTCCGTATCAGCGTTTCATCCCCCAGGTCTGTGCAAATACTGCATTAAATCCTCCTCCTCCTACTCTGGAGATGGATCTGTCTTCAGTAGGAGCAATTAAAGGAAGAAAAGCAAGACAAGGGCCGCTATCTCATTAAGCAGTGCAATTATCCTGGGATAAATGACTACTGGTTTTTCTCCAAAGGGATGCTGAGGCAGAACAACCAAGTGAGTTATGGTGTGCAGGGAATCAATCGGTGCCATGGCAGATACAGGACTAGACCATAGGATTACCAAAGGCCACCACCAAAAGCATCCTGCCTCCAGTCTAGGGTAATCCCAGGAAGTCCAGGGCTCTCTTCTCATGTGGAAGGACATTTCTTGGGATGAAAGCATTTACAGCACTGTGCTGGTCAGCCTCTGAAAAGCAATGTAAACCCCCCCCGGTATGACTGCACCCCTAAAAGAGGAGAGAGGGCACTGATGGGTGTGGAAGGGTTCTTCATGTTGCTGTGGTAATGCTCGCTGGGCAGTAACAGGGGCAAGGGGAGAAGGACTGGAAGTGCATTTTTCTTATGCTTTGGGAAGTGGGAAAGTCCTCTGGCTTTAAACTACCTGTGCCAAACTCCTGGCAAAACAAATCTGACGCCTCTTCTCTGCTGTGCTCCATCAGACTCCATCGGACTGCCTCTGACATCGGGATGTAGCGAGGACATGTGTAAAGGGAGCTGGGAGCACAAAGGAGAGCTGCTCACAAGGTGAAAGAAAAATGTAATTTTAAAAGGTAAATATTGGAAGAGGTGGCAAAAGGCCTCCAGACTGCATAAAGAGCAGTGAGAGCAGCTCATGTTGATGAGAAAATGAGCCAGGTTTTTGCCCCATGACCCTTTGGGTAGAGTGGGGAGAGCTGCATGGAGCAGAAACATTTCCAAAGGGAGGGAGGGAGGGAGAGATGGGGACTCTTTTTCACTAAAGGGCAGGACAGTTTTGCTCACATTGACTCACACACCTACCTTTAAGCATATTCTTAACCCTTAAGGACATTCAAAGCTGCCAAATTCTAGGTTTTCTGACTCCAGTGAAAAAAATCAAATCAAACCAATTTCTTCTGTATCAGCTCCAAAATCTCTTACCGCACTTCTCACAGAAAAGCCAGACCAAATATAAGCCCCAAACTGGGCAGCAAAGAAGAAATGCTTTCTAGGCTTGTGGTTAATGAACATACTAGGCACTCCCATGTTTTGTCTTAGAAACTCCCTGTGTGGATGCTTCCAAGCACCTTTCCTGGTGGACACGATTAAACTGATGAAAATAATGGCAGAGACTTATTCAGGTCAGCTACAATAACTTGAGAAAATATTTATGTCCAAGCCTTTTTCCCCCTTATGTGTTTCCCCCTCTTTAAATGCTCTTCAGTTTGGCCCCAATTGAGTCACAGATCAAAGCATTTCAGCTTTGGAGGCCAAATTGCGATTTATAATGTCTGTGGTTTTAGCTAATCTGTCTCTGTGTCATCTCACTTTAAATCAACAGAAAGCAGCACAAACTAACTCATTTTGGTATGCCCTGCCCAACTAGGGATTTTAGCTCAGGCATCTTGTTACCAGTTCTCCCCACAGGTAAAAGGGGGTTTTCTTGCTTTATCTGAGGGCGCTTTGTTCCTATTGTAAACATCAGTTTTGTAAACAACTTGTGCTCCACTGAGGTGAAGCAGCTACATCTCCAAACCCCAGCTAGGATTCTGGTTTGTCTCCCTCCTTACAGTTTTAACTGTATCAAAGGCCAGCTTAATGCTATAAAGAGCCTTTCATTTTTGATTAAGTAAAGAAGGTCCCAATTTCAAACCCACTTGAATGGCCTGGGTTTAAAAGTTCAATTCATGCCATAGCCTTATGTGTTCTTCACAGCAAAGACCACGGCAAACAGAGGCCGATTCTAGTGGAAATGCTGCTCCCCGGCTCCTGAAATCGCTGCTCTGTGATTCCTTGTTTTGTGCTGACAGTGCTGCCCTGACAACAAAGGGGATCCACCAAAGTAGCATGAGGATGAGTCAGCCCATGGGTACATCACACATCAACACCGCAGGAATAGCTGAGCGCGTCTGTGGCTCCATGGGGTCTCTACTGGACCATTACCATCAGCTCTTTGTCCCTGCAAGCCTTGCTATGTACACGAAGAGAAAACCCAATGTAATGCATCCCATTTCCTATTCAGATGTCACTCGTCCATCTCACCTTCCTTTACTTTTCCTTGCAACCTGGTAGGGGTTAGCTGCCTCAGTACTCCTGCGTCCTCCCTTTGAGCCCGTGGGGAAGGTGGGTCGCTGGATGGTGTCTGCAATCTGCAGCAGCCACAAGTGACTTCCATGTCATCATACCCTGGGAAAGTTGGAGATGGAGACATGGACTCCTGGTGTAGAGGCTACCAATTAGCACTGATGGAGCAGATCTCCTTGAGGAACAAGTAGCACATGAAACTCCCACTAATGCCAACCTGGCTTTTGTTTGGGGTTGCCTAACTGATGAATAATGCAAGAGTCCAGCCTGCACCTCGTTTTATTTGACCGCATCACTCTTCAAAACAAAACCAACCAAAACCCAAGCAAACAAATACCCCTCCAGAACAAGCAAACATCTGACCTCAAAGTGTGACTCTCCAGATATGCTGGAGAAATGAAAGCTTTATGTTCATGGCAGAGGTCATGCATGGAGGGAAGAACCACCCTTTTGCAGAGCAAAAGTCCACCGAGCTCAGTCTGGGCTCTATCTGGTCAGTAACAGGAGTTCAATAGAGATGCATCTTCTCACAGTTGGCAGTCTGAGATCTTCCTGGCCAGGGAGTTATATCCAGAACATTACTTTCAGCAGCCCTCGGTAGGTCTGGCCTCTGTGAACTTGTGTAAATTATTGGCCTCCACAACATTTCATGCCACCGAGTATCACAATTTAATTGTGTGTTGGGTGAAAAAGCACATCTACTTGTTTGTCTTAGAGGTCAGTCTGGGTGCTGGGCTGTCACAGATCAAATAAAGTGAGAGCTAGAAAAATAAATGGGATTTTGAGAGCTATTATTTGCACACACATCCTCAAAATATGACCCAATTTCTTTTCACTCCAGTTGAGTAAGTTAATACTGAGACTGTGTGACCAAAAATTGCTCTCGTATTTTTGAGTGTCCAGAAAACAAATCCTGTGCAGGGCCTCATAAACCCTGATGTTGCTGTCCTGTCCTTGGGGAGCTTTGTGTGCAGGGGACAAGGCTTTGCAAGGGTAAGGGCAAAATGGGGCTTTCACCAGTGGGAGGAGAGGTGAATGCTGTGGATCAGCTCATCTTTGCTCCTCATGATCTTCCTATTTGAGTCAGTTGGTTCCTACATCAATGGAAACCAACCATCTTCTCCCAGTCAAGGGTACCAAACCCATACTGAAAGTATATATATACCTTTGCTGCTGCAGTAATTTATGGTGATATGTCTTAAACCACTGTGAGTACAGAAGAGGAACGTGATTGATAGACTGAATAGGCTTCCTATGAGCACCGCAGACCCGCAGCTCTGCTGAGGGCTCATCCCCTGGGGATAAACACCCTCCGGGCTGCTCCTGGTGGAACTGAGCCTGCCCTCCCAGGCTGTGCAGCACCTTGGGCCCCCTTGATGCCTGCTCTCCTGGGAGTCAGCCTGAGTCTGTGTCGCTGTACGTGGAGGAGCTGAAGGGAGACGTGAATTGAACCATGTCAGCAGAACGGCACTTTGAAAGCCGGGGTGTATCTTGGGAAGGTATCCAGTCCATCCAGTTTGGCAGGGGTGAGGGGGAGCGTGGGGGAGGAAGGCAGGCACGCTGTCAGGGAAGGCTAGCTTACCTCTGAGAGCCTTCTGCTAAACAGCAGTGGCACCCTCCTCGTCAGGCAGAGGCTGAAATACACTCTGCTGGATGGAAGGATTCCTGGCATCACTGTCAAAAGGGACATCCCAAGAAAAGAGAGTTAAACCACCTCAGATTGATCTTGAGGTCCTTTCCAACCCTAACCATTCTATGATTCTATGATTCTATGATTCTATGCCCACCCCTGCTTTGCAGAAAGCAGGGGGAAAAATACCTCTTGATCTCTTCTTTGTGTTTTTTCACACTATAATGTCCTGTTGTGCCCTGAAGTAATCATATTTGTGTTCCCTGTAAGGGATGGGTAGCAGGGCCCAGGGCTCGTGCAAGGAAAGGCACACAGTGAGTCAGAGGGGCTGCTCAGTGTGCCCCGTACCCTGCCACTGGGAGAGGCTAGTGCTAGCTGGGTTCAAGAGCTGGTGGGTAGCAGGAGGTGGTAACACCCAAGAGGGGCAGAATGGGGAGTGTGTGTCCAAGTGATGGTTAAGGCTTGGGAGAAGGGAACTGCGGGAGCCGATGGATGGGAAAGCAAGGAGCAGACACCTGGAGAAGGATGGAAGAGTGAAGGAGTGAGGCAGGGGCAGAGGCTGGTGGTAGCAGCAACCTCCAGTGAGGGCTGAGACATTTTCATATGGTATTGAGATATGCTTGCAATTAGAAAGTTGGATTTTCCATCTCACATTATTTTCCATTTCAGATTTCATTTGAAATACACAGCACAGGAACCACTGGCTTTGACAATATATGGGAAAGAGCACTTGGGAACCTGTGATTCATCCTCTCCTGCTCTGAAAGATTTGCTTCATCTCTGTTCTTCCCCTCTTTATTTTCTTCCTGCCATATCCTTGTAGAGAGTGCTTTAAAGAGCACCCAGCAAAGCTGAATGGTACAATACCTGCAGCCTGACTCCAGGCTTTTAAATAGCCCTTCCCTGCAGCATTGTATGTGAATGTCACCGTACCCTGATGCGTGATTTACTTTCAGTAGCACCTTGAGCTTCTCCCTGGGTGGCTGCAGATAGCCCTGGTGCCTCAGAGAGCCTGGGCAGCTCATGCTGTTCTGGCCAGCAACTCCTGAATAGTTCCTTTCTGTGCTGGGATGCAGTGAGCAAGGAAAGATCTGGTTTAACCTGTAGTGCTCGACAGAGAAGTAAAGCCCAATGGGGTGCTTTCCCTTTAGGATGGGACAGATTAGGTTTGCCTCATTTTGCTACCATATCTCCTAGCACAAGGCTTGAGTGTGGCATCCCACTGCTCCCCCTCCTTGAGCTCGCCAGCCTGCTGGGTGGCTGTGAGCTGCCACTGGTCCTGCCTCAGTTTCCCCATCCATGAGTGGGGATAATCATCCTGAAAGGCCTTGAGGCCTACTGGTGGAAGTACAACATCAACCATGCAGTGTGCAAAGGACTCTGCCTGCTCCCGTGCTTCTGGCTTTGTTAGCAAGCTCTTAGTAATGCATTTATCATCTGTATGTCAACAGTATGCTGAGATCCTCCAAAGCCAGGGACCCCTTATCTCAGGCACTGTTTGAGCATGGCCTGCCTCCTTAGGTAGCTTAGAAATCTCTTCAGTTTTGACAGCAATGCATCACTTTGAGCCATTTGTAGACCCTCCCTTCTGCTTCTATTCCTCCATGCAGCCTCTAAGGTGTTCATACACCTCAGAAGCCATTGATGGGTATATGAAGTGGTGTATGAAGTGGACCCTGCTGCTGGTCCCTATGTGGATTGCTGCTCCATACCAGGCATCGAGGGAAGACCACAGTGCTGGGGCTGTGCGAGGGTTTGATCAAGGATCACTGCATGTAGTGCCCTGCAGGCTGACATGTTCCCAGCTTGTCCCTGGCCCACGATTAGGTCACACATCCCATCCATGCCTGGCATGTGGCACAGGCAGGAGGGAAGCCACCAGAAGCAGAAAGAGATGGAGGATGCAGTCAGGTCTGGGGTCTGGATTTTCACTGCTGGGTCATTCAGCCGTCGGAGAGGCTCAGCAGCAGGTCAGAGACCTGCTTCCGTAGCAGGATGGGGCAGATGTGTCTCCTTCCCAGGCAGAAATACAAGCAGGGCTCTGACCCCATAAGAACAGACACGAGATACATCCCAGATACAAGATATGGGAATAAGAAGCAAGAGATTTAAGGTCCGATACCTCCTAACTCACCAAGGGTAGCTAGAACCAGTTGCTATGCCCAGCCAGGGCGCAGGATTTTTCATGGCAATCAGCTTTTCTGGTCCCTAATGACTCCTGAGTCATTACCACTTGGACAAATACACGGGCCCCTTTGAGAAGCTCACATAGTCCTGGCAGTGCTGGTCCATTCTGGCACAGCAGTGTACCGCACTGAACTTAATCAGCAATCCTGCAGCCTTTGTTCCATCTTCCTCAGTGGATGGGAGTCCCGATCCAAAGGCCAGTGAAATCAGCATAAGGATTTCCAGTGCTTCTGAGGGACTCCAGTCCCAAACGGAGTGTTTCATGGTCCCTTTTCCATCCCCCCATGGCATGCTGTGTCCCTCAATAATGCTGATAGAATGGGTTTGGCAGCTGTTGCCTGACCAAATTCCCAGTGCTGGGAGGAAGCACTGAAAGCCAGGTACCTAGAGTACCTCTAAGCTTATGTTTCATCTCCTCAGGGTACTTCTTGTTCTGCTTCTCCCTGCCTCTTCCCCTTGTTCACCCAGTGCTTTTTACATCTTGTGTAAGCACATTGGCTCAAAACACACCCAGACTGTACCAGCAGGCACGTTCTGCCCATGCCTTCACTCAGAGGGGCTGCAGGAGAGCAAAGAGAGCAGGAACGGAACAAGGAAAGCAGCCTGGGTTTGTGGGCTGAGTTTTGTGCTTTGAAGCTGCATTTCATCTGTCACTTGTTTGTTCTGTAGCTTCACGGATCCTCTTCTGGAAGCGGGTCACACAAGGTGCAGATTGCTCCTGGCACCACAGTAGCAGCCTGTGTGGTTGAATTCACACTGAGTGCCCAAGAAGTGCCCAAACCCCGTCTCCATGCCCACAAATGGACATGCAGACCACTTTATGCGCAACGAAAGGAGCAGCCCGGAGAACTACAATGCCTAACCTAGTTTTTATTCATCCCATCGATCAAGGCCTCTGGAAGGTCACAGGCTCTTTTAAAAGTAAGGGAAACGTGGATAGACGCCCAGGCGCTATCCTGCTGACAGTGCACTTCTCTGACACATGCACAGTGCGCTGCTGCAGCACTGATAGTGGTTTTTCACAGAGGCCTGCAATCTATTAGACAGCACTTCCTGGTCCGTTTCAGTGATTCAGCCGATCCAAGGCTAAGCAGACCATAAAAAACCATGAAATACTTGGCGAGATGGCAGTGATCCTTTAAACCAACAATGGGGATGTATTACGTTACATGCGCACGTAAATACCTACTTACGTACACACAGCATCCGCGGCAGTGATCCTGATGGATTGTGCACCTTTGACCACCTCCGCTGTGCTCAGCCACGCTAATCCATCTCCTAAGGGTGCTTCTCTTGCTCCAAAACCTCCCTGAGGCTGCCAGCAGCCGGTGGGCCTTGAAGCGAGACCAGCCTGCACAGAACTGCTTCCCTTCTTCCCCCTGTTGGGAAATTCCTTTCCCACACACCCCATATAATTATCCATAGAAATGCAGGCTACACCATATTGGGTCTTGGATCAAAAATGAGGTTGAAATCCAATTATCGTGTGACTGTGCAGGATGGAGAAAGGGAATTTTATATGACTGGAAAAGATAAATTCTCAGCCTTTTTTAGGGACCACTGACATCTTCTTTGACTGACAAATTGAGCAGACTTTAAAGTCACGATATTTTTTGCTACAGAAAACATAATTTACATGAGTTTTAGAGTTGTTCAAAGTTTATTAATTGTGTATTTTTTCTTGGTTTTAGTCCTGTGCAGCTGAACTTATGGAAACAAAATTTAACTTAACACAAAAGGGTCTGTAAGGAATGCTTGATGCTAATATTACCCTCTCCAACTGAGTAGCTGGAGAAGTTTTCTTTTTGGATGGAAGATGCACAGTTTGCACGTCCAAGCTGAAGGACACAGGGTGGAATTGGCCCGATTTAGGGTGCCTTGCACAATTTGGTCGTTGTCTCGACCAAGAGTTTCCGGATACTTACAGAGACTTTGGATCCAAACATGGGCCTGACATTCATGGCACATGACCTCAAGTCTTTGTACCAGTCATGAAATCACAGAATGGTTTGAGTTGGAAGGGACCTTAAAGCTCATCCAGTTCCAACCCCTGCCATGGGCAGGGACACCTTCCACTAGAGCAGGTTGCTCCAAGCCCCATCCAGCCCGACCTTGAGCACTGCCAGGGATGGGGCAGCCACAGCTTCTCTGGGCACCCTGTGCCAGCGCCTCAGCACCCTCACAGGGAAGAACTTCTAATCAGTCTTTATGCTGTGTCTTATGCTGCTGGTTGCAAGTGGAGTCTAGACATATGCTTGTAAACCTGCTGGTAAGAGCTGTGTTAGCAGAACCACTCACTTTTAACCTCCATGATTTAGAAGGCAGTTTATCTAAGCACGGAGAAGGCTCCTGCACAAAGAGCCATTAAGCTTGGCAGACCCTTCTGGCTTGTTTTCCTGTAAAAGTGTGCTTGCAAGGATTGAGATGATGTCAATCTGATAATGGCCTTTCCTATTTCTACCAGTGCTCAGACGAGACTGCGGGATTGACGTTAATATTGTGTCTGCTTCATTAGCTCACCTACTGGCAGTTGCCTTGCTGAGATCACTGGTTTTTCCCATCGTGTATTTATAGCTTTGTGTGCTGCTTGCAGCATGCAGATTATCAGAGCCCTGATCACTGCATTTTGTAGTTTATCAAGACCTTGTTCTGCTAATCGCGAGAAACTAGTCTCAACCAACTGGACGGGAGGGAAATTCCATTTTTGTCTTTCTCTTTCATAAATATGTGTGTTTCAGATACTCAGGCACACACATAATTAATAGTTTAGGAAATAACTAGTGCAAATGTTGTCATTTCTAATGGGAGGCTGCGAGCATCCTCGGAGATGTTTAAAGTCAAACCGGTTCAACATACCATTAGCTCAGGAGGTAACAGAGGACAGGAGATCTGCAGTTTGCTCATGAGCCCATGTCTGGGTTTAGGACTGTGGTCCCTCTTCTCTTCATGCCTCCTCCACATTGACACCAGTGGGTGCCTGGCAGGCAGAGCTCAGTATTTCACTCGCTAACCTTGGGGTATCTGCTGTCTTAAAGCTCTGGCTTCTGGAGCCAAGTGATCTTGCAGAATGATCAATGATTGTCTTTATTAGAGAATGTCTAATTTTTAAAGTTGAAGAGAAGGCCTGCAAACGAAGTGAGGAGCTCTGAAAGCTTGGATGCCAGTGGGCAGATGAAGACAGACATACATTTCCTATTAAAAAGAATTGAATGATATAACTCCTGGCGGAGGGCCATGGAACTGCTCTCAGCTTTATTTCCATCAGTGAGGGCCAGCACTGAACACACAGGGCATGTCTCTGCTCTGAAATGAGCTAGGGAAGGCTTTAGCAGTGAGTCTGCTCAGCCCAGGCCTGGCTGGGGAGTGTGGATGATGGGCTGTATCCTTGGCAGGCTCATCATTGCCATGCCTGTATCCATGGGGAGAAGGTTCACCATGTCAGGCTGATGCTGGGCACAACTCAGATGCAGCTGGAGCACTGGGCAGGCTCTGCACAAAGGCCCATCACCAAACAAAGCATCCCACCAAAGGGTTCCTTTTCCCATTTTGTTTTGCTGAAGGATTTTTTCTTGTACGTTGTTGCTTTTGAGTGCGGGCTTTGGCTTAACCACAGAAGTGGATATTTG
This sequence comes from Lathamus discolor, assembly GCF_037157495.1. Lineage (NCBI taxonomy): Eukaryota > Metazoa > Chordata > Aves > Psittaciformes > Psittacidae > Lathamus > Lathamus discolor. The sequence goes on along the minus strand of NC_088887.1, from coordinate 116,778,992 downwards.
CCCAAATGCTTGCCTGCTGTTGAATGGTTTCCCTTTTTTATACCTCCTTTATAAGATGCCTGGAGCCATTTGATGTGCTCAGCAATTTATTCCCATCCCGCTGAAGGGGAAAAAAAGAAAGTTGCAAATGTCACCTCCTATTTGTCTGATTTGGCTGATTGTTAGACTAGAGGAAATCGTTCTGTCAATGGGAGGCAGGCTCTTGGGCAAGAAGAAGTGGGTAGGAAGTGAGCAAAATAGTTGCACAAAAGGTTTTACATGTAATATTCAAGATTGGATTAAACCAATAGCACATTGCAAGGCTGGTGTGCTGTGAAACAAATAATCCTAGAACAGATGGGATTGATCACCTTCTGAATGTACTCCTCGTTCTTCACCAGTGATCACAGACAACTACCTTACAGTGAGTGCTAAGTCATGATTAGATTACCTGAAACCAGCATTTTGTGCTGCTTGAGACTTTTGAGGGCATGTGAGTGCCCTGCATGAGTCTGGTGGACATGAGCATCGCAATGAACGATAGTTGGAAGGCAGGCAGGGTACTCAAGGACACATTGTGTGGATATTCATGATGGGGCATTAAACCAAACCAAACCAAGCCTCGAGGGTGGGGTGCAGCTGCAGATTCAGACACCCACTTTTAGATATTGACTACATATGAGTTGGGTGTCCAAACTCTCACCGTAATCAGGGAAGATCTAATCAGTGCAATCAGTGAGAGGTTCAAGTGGGCACATACAGATACCTACTTTAAGGTAATAGTCGCTAGGCTCCATTGGCTGGGGTAAGATTTGACAGCCTACATATGGCATATAGTGCCATATGTGGTGATTTGCAATATCAAGATATCCATGCAGGGCAGGGAGACAGGAGGCAGATCTGAGACCATCTGGAGAAGCAGCTGGAGGATAGGCAGGATACCCTGGGACATCTCAGATACCTGCCCATGTGGACTGAGACTCTAGACCTCAACGGGATACAGAGGAACTTAGACGCCTAGATCACATACGCATCTTAATGGGGCAGACACCCTCCTAAAGGTGTCTCTGCAACTGAATCTCACTGCTAACTTTCAGATGGTGAAAGAAGAATTTTACCCCACTTCTAAAATGGATCTTTACTCTAAAAAGCTCCAGTTCACCCCATCCACTGCATTTCTGACTTTTCATGCATTGAAGTGCTTTGAGGAGGAGGAGAGTTACTACTTATCAGCCGAGTCTTACCTTGAGAGTTAGCTTCAGTTCAGGATACACCTACAAACCCGAGTGCTCACATAGATGGAGAGCAGTCATCTGCCGGGTTTCTCAGTTAAGACCGTAGAGCTTAGAAATCGTACCAGGTGTCTGATGTCCTGCATAACACAGGCCTTATCCCAAGTCCTCATCACTCACTGAGGCCAGAATCTATAAAGCTGTGACTGCCACGAACCTGCCAGAACAAGGGCATGAGTTTTACAAAATAACATGAGCCCTGATTTTAGATTTTCCTTTGACAGAGAATTCTCCATAGCAGTCAGGGAGCTGTTCTGGTGATCAACCCTTTGAAATGCTTTGAATGAGTCAAATGACATCTTATAGACTTTGGATCATGTTGCAGTTTGTCCATGAGAGTAGTGAACCCTTTGTTGTTCGCATTCCTCCTTCCTTACATGGTATCATCAAGGCACCATTTAATCTCTTTTTCTGTAGTTGAAAAGACTAAACTCCCTGAGTCTTCCAAATGTGTTTCCTTTGGTTGTTCCCAGAGCTTTAGTCTGAATGGTATCCAATGTTTTGAAATTGCTCTTAAGGTGTTCTCACCAAAGCTGGACAATCACACCACAGATGCCGTGATCTCTGAACTCCTACTGAGCGTTTCTGTGTGGGGAAGTTTAGATTGGATATAAGGAGGAAATTCTTTCCTGTTAAGGGTGGTGAGGCACTGGAATCAGTTGCCCAGGGAGGTTGTGAGTGCTCCATCCCTGGCAGTGTTCAAGGCCAGGTTGGATGAAGCCTTGGGTGGGATGGTTTAGTGAGAGGTGTCCCTGCCCATGGCAGGGGGGTTGGAACTGGATGATCTTGAGGTCCTTTCCAACCCTAACTATTCTATGATTAATTCAATCACTTCAGTTTCATTTGCTTTTGGTTACAAGTTTTTGTTGATCCATCTGTGGCCTTAGTCAGTTTTCCACGACATCCCCCAGCTTGCATGTAAAATCAATTGTCTTTGTTGTTAGATATTTGCCCTGTCAGTGGTGCACTGTCCTCATCAGTTGCTATTATGCCTATATTTATGCTATCAACTTTATTAAATAACTTATTAAATAACTTACCATGTCATAATCAAAAATGTTAAATAAAATAAGGTCAAGAGAAGGTCTCATGGGATCCTGTTTGGGGATGTTTTCCCGATTACCCTTACATCTGAAACTTGTCACTGCTGGTGTTTAACCGATGTTCAGCCAGGCTGTGCTGGTTTTCCCACTGTTTGAGACACAGTGCCATGTATAAGCAATTGTGATGCCTTCTGGGAATCTCTTAGATGAGCCCTGTGGCCTTTACCAACCCAGCCTATAATTTCACCATTAGAAGATAGCAAGGTATACCTTGTCACAGTATGTTATATACCAGCATCCTGGCAGAAAGAATCTTTTCTCTATGCAGTGACTTTTCAATGAGGACAGTCTCCTTTCTTGTCTTCTGGAGGATGGGCACATAGACACATAAGTGGCCCAACACCACGTCAAGCACCAGTGGCATTGGGTGGCAATGGAGAGGTTCATCCTTGCAGAGCTTTGCTGGAGCTGCTTGCCCTGCCTGCTTCCTGAGGCCTGCTGCTTAAGCATAGCTCAGCTCAGGAGCACAGCGGGACCGGATCCTGCATGGAGGAGCGGGATCAGGGAGTGCTGCCATAGCTCACCCGGCCTCACTGCTGTGCCTTCTCCTTCTGTTTGGTAGTCACAGCAAATACCAACCCACTTGCTTTGCTTTGACACCATGCCGAGTTAATGATTGCTTCAACAGCCCTCTGGAAGTGGAGAGCATTCTAAGAGCATGAAGTGTTATCATTATTAAATCAGTGCTAGTCCACAGCCCTGCTTAAATTTACAGCTCTATGCTAAAAAGTGCAAAGAGGACCATCACAAAAGGGGTTGCACTTCAGCCGTATGCTCAGTCTTCAGGAGGCCACGAGGCATAGTAACACTTTGGTAGTGTAGTTTGAATAATGTATAGGATTATGGAAGTCAGGGGACCAAAACAGCGCAAGCTATTGACATTATTCTACTACCTCCCTGCACCATGTCAGCTCACAGACAGCAAAATCACTGAAGTTGAGGGAGTGATATCAAGCTTAATTTGACAAAGCATTGGTTTCAAAATACAACAGCATTCACCATACGTACAGTGAATTACTAAAAGGATATGGAGGTAGGAAGGGAAGAATAAAAGATACATATATTATTAGTGAAATTGAATATAATATGCAGGGAACAGAAAGAGGTAAAAGGGATATAGAAAATTCATAGTTAAGTTTTAAACCCTGAAATTGTGAGTATTTTTGGCTCTGTGAGCCATCTGGGTAACTGGGTATTTTACAAATCATGGCTCGAATGTGAGAAAACAGTATAGCGATGCGGTGCTGTCACAGTCATCTGCTCCTGCTCACATGGTTTTGTCATAAGGCTTCTGCTACATTGCGAATCCTCACTGGATCAGCGGTGAACATCACTATCCTCAGACTGTTTACCGCAGCTTCTGAATACTGTGAATCCTGCGGGCTTATAGGAATGGTGCCAGAGGCTCTCAGAGTCTGGACTTGGTTAAAATTTGTGGGGAAGGGAAGGAAGAAAGGGGGGAAAAACTGAGATCTCCATCTGGGATTAATTAAGATAGTGCTACAGCAATCTATGGCAGCTGAAGACCACTTTAAGGAGAAAGAATATGCTGAGAGCTCATGGAACTTAGCTCAGAGGGTTCCTGTTGCACAGCCAGCCAGGTGATGCTTTCATCCTTTTGTTCTGTTTAGCTGAGAAACCTGAGTTAAGTTCATGGGTTTGTTCAAGTACTGATAGAGCAGTGGCAAGAAGAAAAGACCTACTTATAAAGCAGTTATGTGCTTAGTTCCAGAGATGTTTAGGCTACCCACCTGAGGTGGGGTAGGGAGTAAGAAAGGGTGAGTTGAAGGCTGGCGATTTATTTCCTGAAAGAATGGATTGGCAAAGTTTTCAGGAATTTCAATTGCAAACCCTGGGATATTCTTACCTAGATGTTGGTGCTCAGGCTCTGTGTTCTTTAAGGGAACCAGCTGGATGTCACTGAAACTCCACTGCACTGGTTCTCCATCACATCTGATGAGAGTGTACAGATCAGGAGGTTTCCATGCAGCTTGCCTGGAGAAGAGAAGGCTCCAGGGGGACCTTAGAGCTGCTTCCAGTGCCTAAAGGGGCCTACAAGAAAGCTTAAGAGGGACTTTTTACAAGGCCATGTAGGGACAGGTCAAGGGGGAATGGCTTTGAACTGCCAGAGGGGAGATTGAGATGAGCTCTTAGGCAGAAGCTCTTCCATGTGAGGGTGCTGAGGCGCTGGCACAGGGTGCCCAGAGAAGCTGTGGCTGCCCCATCCCTGGCAGTGCTCAAGGCTGGATGGGGCCTGGAGTGACCTTGTCTAGTGGAAGGTGTCCCTGCCCGTGGTGGGGAGGTGGCATGAGGTGATCTTTAAGGTCCCTTCCTACCCAAACCGTTCTGGGATTCGATGGTTCTATGACTATGATTCAGCATTCACAAATTCTCTCCTTACTGATGGTAAGCCCAGATTAGGTCCATTGTCTCAGAAGGACTCGGACTCTTCAAGACTGCTGAGTATTTTCAACAGTTGTAGTATTTTTTTGTGGTCAGCAATGGCTTGTCTGGAAAGAAGTTTTAAGATTACAACTGGAATGCTTCAAACGGGATGGAGAGAAGGCATGGCTGTTTCCCTAGGTTTACTGAGGTGTTATCCCGATGAATACAACAACCAAACCTGGAGTGATTTGTTGAGCCTGAATCTCAAAGCTTCTCTGAGCTGCTGCAGCACTGAAGTGGGCATCCGTGCTTGAGGCTATTTACTATCAGGGTGAATTTCCACTAGTTTGTTGCACCTAGATCTGATGCTGCTTTCAGCAGTCACTGAAACCCAACTTTTCCAGTTAATTTTCACTGGTGTCTCATGCACTTATAGAACAGAACTTTATTTCACTTTTTTTTCCTTTCTAATCTTTACTGTTGAAATACCCTATTAGGCATTTCTAAATATAGAGCTTTAATATATCATCACGGACACATTAACAAGTGTGTGCATCTGGCATAAATTAGACCACCTATGAAGGTGGCCTACAAAAATCTAGATATTACCAGAGGAAACAGTGGAAAAGGCAGTTTACTACCAAGAAGAGAAACGTTTTAAAGCCAGCCCACCAGCGAAGAGACCCTGGCAGCCCATAAAGAATTCTTCAACAGAGAGTGGAGAGTGCATAAGAAGGACAGATACTGATCCCAGTTCCACCAAAGGTGATTAACTGTGTTGACCTCAGGGTAATTGCCCTAGTGCTGCGGGGCTGAATGAGGCATGGACAGAAGGCAGGATGCAGTTCTGTGAAGCTATTGCAGGTACGGGCTGAAATTTCACCTTCAGGAAGAGAAAACCATTAGAAAACCTCCTTCAAGCAACTTTTGGAGCGCATTGAAAGCCTGGGTCTCTGCTAGAAGTAGCAGGCTGTAACAAATGCTAACGTTTGTGGCTACACATAATAATCCAAAAACTAAAGGAAATGAAAGTAAAGATGCATACATTCAAAGTATTTCCTATTTCCTCTCTACAGAGCTGAGAAGTCTTGGTGCCTACCTCACATAACAGAGCAGAAGGACCACATGCTGTCCTGTATAAACACTGCTGGTCCAAGTCTGACTTTGTAGAGTTCAGGTTTGGCTCAAGAAATGAAGACTGTCTGCAGCCCTACACATTCCCTCTTGGCTGCATCACCAGCATGCGAAGCTAAATAGGAATAACAACTCCCACAAACAGGCTTATCTCTGCACTACTGGGAGGAAGGAGTGTATTATATTGTGGCAACCTGAGAACATAAACTGAAGATCTGAGCGTGCAGTGCCAATGCTTTTGCAGGCTGCAGTTAGAGCTCCTATTTCAAGTCTGCTATTCCTTTAGCTAAACCATCACAAAGGGCTTGGTGCTTGGTGCTTACCTGTTGCTATTGCTTTTAGGACTACGTAAGTGGTGGAATGCTTGAAGTATGGTTTAAAGTTGGTTCTTCCACCCTGCTGGATGAACACAGACTGGTCCAGCAGCCATGTGGGGAAGCACAGTACATGTGAGGTCTTCTGGGGATCACCTTTGATCTTCTGAGCGTGCCAGGGTGAGTGCCTCATCCTACAGACTTAAGTGGCCACAGTGCCCTTGGGTCCTCCATTCCCCCTTCGTTCTCTGCGAGGTGACAGCAGTCAAGAGGCAGCAGTCACTGATGTGCGAGTTTGATCAACATAGTCCAGGAAGTTGCTATGGTGAGGAAGGGCTGTAGGTCATGAGCATCACCCATGCATAGCCACTCTCGTCACCTGCATGGAGACTCTCCCACCTGGGGACAGATAAAGGAACACTGAAGGACCAACTTAAGCTGCTTCAGAAGAAGGTGTAAGAAACCCTGTTAGGAAGAGCCTGCTGTGAGTTTATTTCCAGACATTCTCGGGCAGCTTGTTTATACCAGCCAAAGGGATATCCTAAGCCTAGCAGGCAAATGAGCTAACGTGGTGGAGACATGCTGGCACCTGAGGAGTGGCTACCATCCTGTCCATCCGCTTTGGACTGTTCAGTCCATGCTTTGTGGTGCAACTGCCTACGGTGACCACCAGCATAAACCAAGATGAAAGGTCAAGCTCACACCCTTGAGCTGAGGGCAGAAGCCATTCAGCTGTGGAAATGTCTGTATTACACTGAGTCTTTGCCTCGTGCTGGTGTGCTGTCCTTCACTTCTGCCCCTCCAAAACCCGAAATCCCTCTGGTAAAGAAGGCACCACACAAGTGGGCTCTTGCTCCTTTGCTCACACAACAGTGTCAGAGTGAGATGTGTCTGTTTGCCATGAGTAGTGGGTAATACAGAGGCAGCTGGGCCAAGGACAGCGCTGGAAAGGACATTCATTTTACCAGTTCTGCTTTGGTGGGTACTGGTTCTGAGTGGTGAATATGGAACAAGAAAGAGACAAGCACTTTCATTTAAGCAATCACCATGCTGTTGCCAGACTTGCCTCTCTCCAGCATCTACCTATAGCCCATTCTGTCCCTGGTTTTAGTTTGATGAGCACCCAGGGTGCAAGGATCTTGTTTCACTGAGATCCAGACACCAGTAAAGTGCACAGGTCAGCCTGAAGACAGCCCTGATGAGAAGGAAAGTGGTGAATTTCCGTACCCATGGGGTGACAGAAGTCCCTGCACTGAGTTACTTGGCAAGGAAGGGTTTGTGGAGCAGGACTTTGCTTGGGAAAGGTGCAAGACCACCCCATGGTCTTCCATCTTCTGTTTTCCTGGTAGCTCACCACAGCTCGTGTCTTGCTTCTTAAGTCTAATGGATTGTGTCAGGAACTGGAGGCAAGCAGGGAAGATGCTTGATCACTGGTGTGATCTGTAAGAAAGCTGAAATCTCCTAAGGCAACCCACTAAATCCGTCCCTGCTTTCTGCCCCGTTGTGACAGGATCTTGAGGAACAAACCAATAGAAACCACCAGTGCCAACATCACCCAAGGTCCCAGTGCAGAGTATCTCAGTTGGATAAAAATCCCACGAGGCTGAAGGGAAAATATTGAATCTATTTTGTGGCCATTCAGCCCTATGTTCCCTTCCAGGGCTTAGAGAGCGAGAAGGCCATCCCTGTCTGCAGATGGCTCACAAAAGGAAAACACATAGGAATCCAGCCTGCAAGACTGCCTGTGGTTAATACTGTGACCTCCCTGTGAGTTACAGCAGCAAAATCTGAGCTGCCCCCTGATCATACATGGACATGAGGAATTGAAGCCAAATAGTAGAGGAGAAGGGAACCACATACCAAGGTAAATACGGTGATTTAATGCCTGCAGAAGGGAGTTTGGTAGGGTATAGGATGTCCATGTAACCTTCTTATCCAAGCTGGCTGTATTAGTTCTGATGAATGCTACCACTTGTTGACCTAACTGGCATGCATGTGTGATGGTCTCTGAAGGAAAACACTGTGTTCTTGTGGGAAGCGGGACTTGTCCTTCCAGCACTTGTCCTGTATAGTTTCAGACTTGATGGCCTACTGTTACCAGTGGGGACTGGGCAGTGACACCGATTTCTCCTCAAACATCCCACTTGCAAAGATGAAATCCAACCAAATGCTGTGGAGGGTCAGTGCTGGCTCTACCCAGTTCCTGAGCCCCTCAGATGGAGCAGGGTGGGGGAAAAGGCATCCTCAGCAGGAGCAAGAGGACCTGGTTACTAACTTGGTGCTGGCGGTTTGGACCTGGGGGCCCAAAATCGCTGTGTACGAGAGAGGAAGCAGTTGCTGTCCCCATTGACAGCTTGGGGGAAGCGGAAAGGGTGTTATTTGCACTGCTCTGAGCTTGCGAACTCTGAGTCCTATCAACCTTTACATCCTTCTTTAGGTGTTGCCCACCACAGCAAAACATACACTGCCAGCTGCCATCAGCTTCAGGCAAACAGGGGTTTCCTTGCTCAATTGCACTGGCAGGAAGAATCAGCCTCAATTTAGCTGTTTCAGATATCTCACTGCGCAGCAAACACGGGAAGCAATTCTTGTTCAAGAGCCTGGACATCTCCCAGCCTGATTGTATGAAGTTATGCACAGGAGAACACAGCAGCATCTTTCCTTATTTGGCAGAAAACCTCCCCGGGCTGTTGTTGGTGCTGCTTTTGCCCTTGGGTGGTAACTCCCATCTGACATGCAGGGTCAGGATCAGCTTAGGTGTGTCTAGTTTTCCCCTAGCAAAGGGTCCTCAGGTTCCTATTTGTACCACTTGGGTCACACTGACCGCTCCATGTACACTCATGTGCTTATTTCTGCCCAACAATTGCTTCAGAGGTTCAGCACTGTGGGACTGCGCTGGAAATTATCCAGAAGAGCAGAACAGGGCGCACTGGAGAAGCCAGGGTCCTGTGCTACCCATTGCAGGCAGAAGAAAACCCCTCCTCTGCCCTCACTGCTGAGGACCCCTTTCCACAACAGCATGCAAAGTGCAACCTCTTTCCAGGTAAGCAACTTCAGCTACTTGATATATAACTGTCTTGCAGGATAAAACCCCAAACATTGATTGCTGATTGTTTTCCAGGGTTTGCTGTTTGCATTTGCAAGACTGGGAGGACTGATGCTGTGGGTTTCTGATGTAGGGATGCTCTTCTGCAGGCCCCATCCAGACCCTGCTCTGCACCTTCTCGTCTCCCGCATGAAGCAATCCCCAACATCAGGTTTGGAGGTGAAGGTCAGTGAATTGAGCTTAAATCTTGTCTAGCATTCTTTCAAACAGTGTGGTCTGTCGTGTGTCCCAGGCCACTGAGCAGTCACTTCACTACCTCTGTTTTGAGCCCAGTTACTTACATCCGGATGAAGTCCTCCTTGTGCATTTTAATTCCCTTTTCATTCATCTGGGCAGAGGTTTCAGGTTTCGTGTCTTTTCCTGCTGAGCATCATGGCCAGCTGAGATCCCCCATTTCTCCTGGTGAGTGTCCTTATTCACACCAGTCAGAGCTGCCTCTCAGTTTTATTCCTGATAAACTGAACAGCACAAGACTCACATAACTCTCACTGCAAGAATTTCTCCTTACCCTCACACTGTGTAAGTTTTTGCCACCTCTACAGTTGTTTTCAAAGCCCTTTAAAAGCGCTGACTTTTCAGTTGAATACAGTTTTATGGTACTTATCAAATCCATATGAAGAGGTAAAATCACCTTCCTTGTTGTCGTCATCATTCTCTTGTTCAAATATCCAAAGGTCATTTACCCTCTCTTGCTATGTGCTCCGGGGAGATGCTCCTCATCTGTGGCCCTAAATCATCTGAGCTTTGCTCCATGTACCAGTAGATACAAATCAGGCTTTATGACACTATATTTTGTTTGAATGGATCCTAATTGCTGTGTACAATGATCTCATTATTTACTACTCTGTACCAGATCACCCAGATACATTGTCAGCAATGAATCATAGAATAGTTTGGGTTGGAAGGGACCTTCAAAGTTACCTCGTCCAAGCCCCCCACAATGAGCTGGGACATCTTCAACTAAATCAGGTTGCCCAGAACCACATCCAGCCTGGCCTTAATGATTCCAGGGATGGCTCATCCGCCACCTCCCTCGACCTGCTGGTAACGCTGCTTCTGATGCAGCCCAGTATGTGGTTGACTTTCTGGGCTGCAAACACACACTGCCAGCTCATGTTGAGCTTCACTTCAACCAACACCCCCAAGCCCCTCTCCTCAGGGCTGCTCTGAATCCATTCTCTGCCCAGTCTGTGTTTGTGCTTGAGATTGCTCCGACCCAGGTGCAGGACCTTGCACTTGGCCTTGTTGAACCTTGAGGTTTGCTCTAGCCCATATCTCAAGCTTGTCGAGGTCCCTCTGGATGGCATCCCTTCCCTCCAGCACATTGGCTACACCACACTGTCGCTGCTGTTTATCACCACTGCTGTGTTTGCAGCAGCAGAGTGTGCTGGGGGCCTGCACTGCGTGTGTGAAACCTGAACAGCCCCAGGCAGCACCAGCACAGGTTCAAGAGATGTGTTTTGCTGCTTGGCTGGGGTCTGGACCTTATCTCAGCCCTTCCTTGCTGATGGGCATGGCAGGAGCCCAGCAAGCAGCTGGAGATGCTCTGCACCTCAGGGAGCCTCCTTGGGTTAAGCAGGAGACACAGTGAATGCACCAGGCCTTTAACAGACCACAAAGATGAAGCGAGGCTATGTATAAGCAACATGAGTGCAAGTATCGGCTGCATCAGCATGGCTGATATTCTACATGTCAGGTAGAAGAAAAGAGGACTCTAAGGGACATGTGGGGCAAGGAGGATTGTGCAAAGCAGCAATTATTTTTACAGTAAAAGAGCCTTTTCTGGGAGCTCCCCTCTGCAGAACAGAGCTCTCCTTCTCCTCTCCCTCTGCTGATGGCTGCTCTCACATACCAGGGAGTGGGCAGGTGGGAGTGGGTGGCTGGTGTGCAGAGCGAGTCCCTCTTTGCAGATCATCTGCAGGCTTCAGGTAATTGCAGATCAGAAATCATTGCAGAGCAGGAGCTGGTTTTCATGTTTAGATAAGCAAGGCTTCATGTGGGATTTTGTGGGGTTTCTGTATTGCTACTGGAGCACCTGGTTCCCACGAAGGAAACACTGTAAAAAACAGAAGCAAAACCTCCCCAGTAGGCTTTTGAAATGTCTGTATCAGGCTGGTGCCATTTTGGTCCTTCCAAAGTATGCGTCTGCCCAGAGCCCAGAGAAGTCCATGGAAAATCCCACCGTTTTCAGCGGACATTGTGTCAAGTCGTATTAGAGCTGTAACCAAACTTATCCATGGGAAAAGCGTGGCTTCCTTTCTCCTTCATCCAGACATTAGTTAGCTTCATTCACTCTTCGGAAGGATGGGAAACTTGGGTCAACAGTACAGCAGGTATTGATGTGCCCCACTCCTTACACTCCAGGTAGAGCACTATGCCCCAGAAATCCCAGTGACCTAGTCCGTATGTTATGCAGAAGCAATTTCTGACCTTCATGAAATGCTTGTTTGTGTGCCAGTCCTTGGTGGTAATCAAGGACCTCAGGCTCTCTGTAGCAAAGGACCATGCCAGTGTTATGGCATTTCTGATTGGCGAGAGGGAAGACTTGCTGATTAAATGTTTAGAAGGCTGACACTATTCCTA